>NC_091339.1:18154728-18382228 GCF_038502225.1 Cherax quadricarinatus | reverse complement strand
GCTGTATCAGACATGATGTATAGTGTATCAATTACTTCAGTTTTTAAATCTTCATAATGTGCAAAAAAAAAATTTATTTGCATATCAGATACATATAATTTTGATGATACAATGCAGTTTTTTGTATTACTGTAGCTTATTTAATTTATCAAAATGTTGCATGCAGATTAAAGTTTTCCTTTTTTCAGCTTATACAAGATGAGTCAATAAATAGCTTTTAACCTTTTTTTTTCGAAGACATATACACATTGTTAGTTATTTTATAGCACGCAGATGAATGAAGTGCAAGCTTCATGTCTTACTGGAACTGTCCTTATTCATCACTGAAATATTCAAGTTCATGTGCATGCAGCCTCATTTTAATAGTGTCCTTAACATATTAATACTACAGGAGTACTTGCCACATAGATTCCCTTGGGTACTGAAATAGATGATGGCTATACACTGGAATTCATACTCACAGAATCTCCAGTTTGTAATTTTAGGTATATGGGTGGCACTTTATTGAAAGGATGATTGGAAGAATCTTACCTTGATTTTTTTCAGTTCCCTGATTTCCATATAAGTACTATAAGGAGAAATGTTAAAAGCAGGAGGAAATATAGTTTTGGGATGGTTTGTTTTTATTTAATAAATGTACAGAAGAGGGGAAGGTACCTAGGGATCTACAGAGAGCATGAATAGTTCCTTTGTATGAAGGCAAACGGGACAAAAGAGAGTAAAAATTATAAGGGAATAAGCCTGTTGAGTATACCTAGTAAAGTGTATGGTAGAGTTGTTACTGAAAGAATTAAGAGTAAGATGGAGAGCAGAATTGCAGATGAACGAGGAGGCTTTAGGAAGGGTGGGGGGGGGGTATGTGAGTAGACCAAGTGTTTATAGTACAGCATATAAGTAAACAGTATTTAGATAAGGGTAAAGGGGTTTTTGTTGCATTTATGGATTTGGAAAAGGCATATGATAGGGTGGATAGGAGAGCAGTATGGCAGATGTTGCAAATGTGTGGAATAGGTGGTAGGTTACTGAAAGCAGTTAAGAGTTTGTACAAGGATAGTGAAGCTCAGGTTAGGATATGTAGGAGAGAGAGGGAGATTCTTTCCCAGTAAAAGCAGGCCTTAGAAAGGGATGTGAGATGTTACCATGGTTGTAAGAGAAGTGAATGCTTGGGTGTTAGCAAGAGGTATGAGATTAGGAGATAAGAATCTAACACAAAGTGGGAGTTGTCACAGTTTCATTTTGCTGATTACACTGTACTTTTGGGAGATTTTGAAGAGAAGTTGCAGAGGTTGGTGAACAAGTTTGGAAGGGAATGTAAAGGAAGGATATTAAAAGTGGATGTAGGAAAGAGCAAGGTGATAAGGTTAACAAAAAATTTAGGTAATGAAAGATTGGATATCAGATTGGAGAGGTAGTATGGAGGAAGTGAATGTATTCAGATACGTATTTGGGAGTGGACTTGTCAGTAGACGAGTCTATGTAAGATGAGGTGAATCATATAATTGATGAGGGGGGAAAAAGGTGAGTGGAGCACACTGAGGAGTCTCTGGAGACAAAGAATGCTATCTATGGAAGCAAAGAGGGGAATTTATGAGAGTATAGCGGTACCAATACTTTTAGATGGGTGTGAAACATGGTGAATGTTGCTACAAGGAGAAGGCTGGAGACAGTGGAGATATCATGTCTGAGGGCAATGTGCGGTGTGAATATAATGCAGAGAATCCCGTAGTTTGGAGGTTAGGAGGAGATGTGGGAGTTTCAAAAAGTATTATCCAGAGGGCAGAGGAAGGGTTGTTGAGGTGGTTTGGACATTTAGAGAGGATGGAACAAAATAGAATGACTTGTAGGGCATATAAATCTGTAGTGGAAGGAAGATGGAGTAGGGGCTGTCCTAGGAAAGGTTGGAGGGAGGGGGTAAAGGAGGTTGTGTGTGCAAGGGGCTTGAACTTCCAGCAGGCATGCGTGAGCGTGTTAGATAGGGGTGAGTGGAGACGAATGGGTTATATGACTTGGTGTGCTGTTGGAGTGTGAGCAAAGTAACATATGAAGGGATTCAGGGAAACCGGTTAGCTGGACTTGAGTCAAGGAGATGAGAAGTACAGTGCATGCACTCTGAAGGAGGGTGTTGATATGTTGCAATTTTTTAACTGTAGTGTAGACATGCCTCTGGCAAGACAATGATGGAGTGAGTGATGATGAAAGTGTTTCTACTTTATCAGGTTACCATGCCTTGGTAGGAAATGCCAGTGAGTTAATAAAAAAAATACTATAGGGATCATAAAAAGCATATAAATTACAGTATAAGCAACTAACATAAGCTAAAGCTTTTTTTTTATTTAGTAAATTAAATCAAAATAAACTTGCACATCTTCAACACAAAGTCACCATCTTTAAAAAGCTTTTGAATCTGAGGACCATTGAAGACTCCCTCTTCACATCTCACATCAGCTGCTATGAGATTCCACTGTTGAAGACAAGAGCCTAGCAGCTCTGCCTTATTTTTGGGTAGTTGCAGATTCCTGACAAGGTCATGGAGTTCCCCTTTTGTTATGACATGTGACCTAGAATTTCGGTCACTTTGTAATCCAACACTGTCATCCTTCTCTTCTTCCTCCTCACCACTTTCTTCATCTGATTTGAAGGATACCGAAGTTGGTGCATCAGGAATAGGTAGACTTTCTCCATGTTGAACTGGGCAAATAGCTGATGGAATGTTTGGATATTCAATGAACCCCCATTTTTTCTTTGACAAGCCCTTTTGTACTGGAGGTACCATGCAGAAATAACAATTGTTGGTATGGTCTGTTGGCTCCTGCCATATCATTGGTACAGCAAAAGGCATTCCTTTTTTCTTCCTGTTCAACTATTGGCGAAGGTTAGTAGCACAATTATTGCAGCATAAGTTTGGAGCCCAATTCTTATTCTGGTCACCAGTCTTGCCTCCAAAATACAGTGGACCCTCGACCAACGTTGGCATCGTCTAACGTTAAATCCGACTAGCGATAGATACATTTTAACCCTTTCAGGGTCCGTCCCGTAGATCTACGGCTTTACGGTGAGTGTCCAAACCGTAGATCTACGCCATGAGCTCAGCTCACTCTGATAAACTGTGAGTGGTACATTTGGGCCTAGATATGAGAGAATACATCTATGTGGTATGTGTGCACCACATAAAACAGATCCTGCAGCACACTGTGTATAATGAGAGAAAAAAAATTAAATCATGATTTTTCGATTAAAACAGCAACTTTGCAGTGTTTTTTCGTATGTTTTTTATAGTTGTATTTGCGATTTCTTGGTCTCATTTGATAGAATGGAAGACATATTACAGAAATAGAGATGATTTTGATTGGTTTTAGCACTGGAAATGGCTTGAAACTGAGCTCAAAGTAGCGGAAATGTTAAATTTTTGCCGATATTCAAGAGTAAACAAACGACCTCACACGTCTAATACACATTAGCTGGTGGGTCTAATATACATTCACAAATATGGTGATGATATTTATACAATTATTACAGTATTGAATAACAGTAAATCTTCTATTTTTTGGTGTGAATAAAAATTCATTATGTGAATAAAAAATCAAAATGGAATTTATTTGTAAAGCCTCAAAACATAACTAATGAACAGAGGAAATGTTAGTTTAGTGCTAGGAAAGCCTACATTGTTTATTCTGGACCCTATTTTGAAATTGGAATATTTTGAACTTTGTGTTAAATTGGCCAAATTAACAATTTCCGATCACTTTATTTTGTAGTTGAAACAGTTGACTTGGCGATTTCTTGTGCTCAATCGATAGAATAGAAGTAATACTAGTGAAATAGCTAAGAATTTGGTTGATTGGAATAATGTAATTGGCATAAAATGGGAGTCAAAGTCGGCAAAATCGCCGATTCGTAAATATCGCTGACACATCAAAATTCGCGAGAGCATAATTTCGTCAATTTTCCACCAAATTTCGTACTTTTTGTTTTATTACCTTCACAAAAAGATTCTCTACGATTTCATAAGAAAAAATAACAAATTTTTTTTTTTGAAAATTCTTGGACACTGGTGCGTGACTCCAGATTTGGGCCTTGGACCCTGAAAGGGTTAACACAAGAATTTTGCCTCGACTAGCGCTAAAAAACCTGACCAATGCTATTCATTCTGTTCGAGATGCATCCATTTGTGGCCTGAGCGCGCCTCACTTGTCCCGTGGGTGCCAGTGTTTACAAGCCAGCCAGCCACCGCGGTCCCATCCAAACATACAATCGGAACATTTCATATTATCACAGCGTTTGTAGTGATTACACCTGCAAAATAAGTCACCATGGGCCCCAAGAAAGCTTCTAGTGCCAACCCTACAGCAAAATGGGTGAGAATTACTATGGATATGAAGAAAGAGATCATTGCTAAGTATGAAAGTGGAGTGCATGTTTCCGAGCTGGCCAGGTTGTACACAAAACCCCAATTAACCATCGCTACTATTGTGGGCAAGAAAACGGCAATCAAGGAAGCTGTTCTTGCCAAAGGTGCAACTATGTTTTCGAAACTGAGATCGCAAGAGATAGAAGATGTTGAGAGACTGTTATTGATGTGGATAAACGAAAAACAGATAGCAGGAGATAGCATCATATGTGAAAAGGCTAGGAAGTTGCATGACGATTTAATTAAAAAAATGCCAGCAACTAGTGGTGATGTGAGTGAATTTAAGGCCAGCAAAGGTTGGTTTGAGAGATTTAAGAATCGTAGTGGCATACATAGAGTGATAAGGCATGGTGAGGCTGCCAGTTCGGACCACAAAGCGGCTGAAAAATATGTGCAGGAATTCAAGGAGTACATAGAGAGTGAAGGACTGAAACCTGAACAAGTGTTTAATTGTAACAAAACAGGCCTGTTTTGGAAGAAAATGCCAAGCAGGACCTATTACTCAGGAGGAAAAGGCACTCCCAGGACATAAGAATATGAAAGACAGGCTTATTCTGTTGATGTGTGCCAATGCTAGTGGTGATTGCAAAGTGAAGCCTTTATTGGTGTATCACTGAAACTCCCAAAGTGTTCAGGAAAAACAATGTCCTCAGGGCTAATTTGTGTGTGCTGTGGAGGGCAAACAGTAAGGCATGGGTCACTAGGGATTTTTTCTATGACTTGTTACACCATGCATTTGCCCCCACTGTGAAAAATTACCTCCTGGAAAATAAATTGGATTTTAAGTGCCTCCTGGTATTAGACAATGCTCCTGGTCATCCTTCAGACTTGGCAGAGCGACTTTCTGCGGACATGAGCTTCATTAAGGTGAAGTTTTTGTCTCCTAATACCACTCCTCTCCTGCAGCCCATGGACCAGCAGGTCATTTCAAACTTCAAGAAACTACACAAAAGCTATGTTTGAAAGGTGCTTTGTAGTGACCTCAGAAACTCGATTGATTCTAAGAGAGTTTTGGAGAGATCACTTTAGCATCCTCAATTGTGTAAACATATAGGTAAGGCTTGGGAGGAAGTGACTAAGAGGACCTTGAACTCTGCTTGGAAAAAACTTGGCCAGAATGTGTAGACAAAAGGGATTTTAAAGGGTTTGAGGCTAACCCTGGGAATCCTATGCCAGTTGAGGAATCCATTGTGGCATTGGGGAAGTCCTTGGGGTTGGAGGTTAGTGGGGAGGATGTGGAAGAGTTGGTGGAGGAGGACAATGAAGAACTAACCACTGATGAGCTGCTAGATCATCTTCAACAGCAAGAGGCCACACCTGAGGAAATTGCTTCGGAGGAGGGGATAGAGAAATTGAAGAAGTTGCCTACTTCAAAGATTAAGGAAATGTGTGCAGTGTGGCTTAAAGTGCAAACCTTTTTTGATGAAAATCACCCTGACATTGCTACTGCAAGCCGTGTTGGCAACCTGTACACTGACAATGTTGTGAAACACTTTAGGAATGTCATAAAGGAAAGGGAGGTACAGGCCTCTATGGACAGATATGTTGTGCGACAGAGGTCCAGCGACTCTCAAGCTGGTCCTAGTGGCATTAAAAGAAGAAGGGAAGTAACCCCGGAAAAGGACTTGCCACCTCAAGTCCTAATGGAAGGGGATTCCCCTTCTAAACACTAACACCATCAACACTCTCCCCTCCTTCCATCCCATCAATGATCACCAGATCTTCAATAAAGGTAAGTGTCATGTAACTGTGCATGTCTTCTTCAGTTTGTGTGTATTAAAATTAATATTTCATGTAAAATTTTTTTTTTCAATACTTTGGGGTGTCAGGAACGGATTAATTTTATTTCCATTATTTCTTATGGGGAAAATTAACTCGACTAACAATAATTTTGATTAACGATGAGCTCTCAGGAACGGATTAATATCGTTGGTCGAGGGTCCACTGTATAGGTGATATGCCTTTCTAACCATAGCAGTTATACGGCACTTCTGTGATGCAAAGGGTCACCTCACCACAAATGTAGCAAGTGTCTGCCCTATTCACACAAGTACTAGGCATCTGAAGGAAGAAAACAAACAATTAGAAAATAAACAGAAAATTTATTCATTAATTTATCATTATAATACAGAGCAAGATTGCTAAGCAGAAGTATTTATATCATTCAGTAGGAAAATAAAATTAATATAATATGCCTCACATGCATATCAGTAGCTTGCTCAGTAAATACTTATAAGTTTAAAAAGTGTTTGACTAAGAAAACCACGTACCATACACTTCAGAATATAAACTTGCACATCTCAACCACCTTCTATGACTGCAGGAACAGTAATGAAGGGCAGTGAGACTGTGAGTGTGGTAAGAAACATACTGCCGCAAGCCTGCTGGAACCTGTTGTAACACGTAGATGTATGTTGAAAAGTAGAGCTAACAAACAATTTTAACCATGATATTCATTATCAGTGACCTAAAATTAGTTGGAAATTGCTACTCTGGTCTCAGAAGCATTTTGGGTGTTGTCCAGTGTTTCCTAGGCACTGTATAACCCCTACAGATTTAGTGCTTCCCATAAATATAATAATAATCCAAATCTACTTTTACCTTGAACTTTACCTTTGTACCTGTACCTTTACTTTGCCCTTACCTATGCCTTCTCTGCTGGTTGAAGACATTAATATATTGTGCACTGTATAATGGATAAAGTTTATCCTCATAGATGTCAACACCCATGACTTCCAATGGTCACACTGGATTCTGTATATCATAAATGCTGATTCCACACATTCAATCATCTGTGCCCATTTCAACATTTTTTTCACCCATAATTATAATTATATTTATGTGAAGTGCTAAACCCATGTGGGTCTTTCATTGCCTGAAATGATGGAGGCTCAATCTTCTGTATATTTCTTTTTTCTCCCGTTGTAATGTAGATAACTGCTTGCTGTTCTCAATACAACTAACCAACATTGCTACAGTTTTTCACTAAAATATTACCCATTAAGCATACTATACTAGGGCTTCATTCATCCTATTCATTATACCATAATCTAGTTTATCCAGTTTTAATTATAGGATTGAAGCTGAGCTTCAGTCCTTTAACTAAAGGAAAGCTACATTATTTATTGACTCTCTTGTGTTTTCAAAGCTTTTATGTGAAGGAATATTATAAATCTTTTACCATACTTGTAATAATTGTTTACACTTTTTTTTACCTTATCTATCTGGCAGTGACATTGCAGGATTTGTTTATGTACAGTAACCTTAAAATATTGGTGTTAACAGTATCTGAAACTCTGCTCTCAGAATGGTCTTATTGATGAAACCACCACCAACCTGGGTCTTCAAAATCTTCTTCATGTATCTACTAGCAACTCTGACCGGTACTATCTAACTCGAAAATGCTGCTATGTCTTCCACTGTTTGAACCTTCGTACCAGATTCAATTATCCGAATATACCAAACAAGGTAAGATGACTTTCGATAGACTAGCTGTGGAAACCTATGACATACCATTATTGTAGAGTGGAGATGGTGAAATTTATGCATGAATCAAGTACTGTAATTGGTTATTGGACATACAGTGTGACGAGCTGTCGATAAAGTCGTGAATTAAATCACTACACAAGTCATTTGTAAAGTAAAGCTCTTATGCTTTTGCCTTGTTATCTGGTAAGCTGACATAATATACTGTAGTCATAAATATAAATTACAATACTTACAAATATGATATAGTAATCAATTCTTCTCTTGTCTTTTCATTGATATTACATATTTTCACTATACAGTAGGGTCCCGCTTTAGGGCGTTTCGCCTTACAACATTCCGCTACGGCGATTTCAAATTATGACCAAAACTCGCTATATGGCAATCTGTCTTTGTGATACGGTGCACTCCACCCGGTTTGTTTACATTTTTCATGAGCACATCTCTATTATGTCTGGAAACTTTCCAAAAGTTCAAGTGTTTTAAAGTTATTGTGCTGGCATGCAGGTACTAAGAGTGTCCCTCTAGTCTTAACACTATACTAATATTAATAGCACGTAATAATAATCACTTAGGCACATTAAATGTCTTATTTTACATCAATATAGACATTTTCATTAATCCATCTATGATATTTTCTTCAAAATTATATAAGAAACTTGTTCCATAGCATATAAACATGCTATGTTTATATGCAATGGAGGTGTGGTTGCCGAGGGGAGGAAAAACATTACGTAATACTAATAATAATCACTTGGGCACATTAAATGTCTTATTTTACATTAATATAGACATTTTCAGTAATCCATCTGTGATATTTTCTTCAAAATTACATAAAAAACACGTTACATAGCATATAAACATGCTGTGTTTATATGCTGGGCGGAGGGAAAAACATTGCGTTTTCTCTGGTCCAGCACCAAAGAAAACGTGTATGAATCTGCATTTGGCCTAGTCACTCCCTCTTTTGTTTACAATTCTCGGCATGAATCATTCATTACTTCTGCCTTTGTTTATGATGGCATCTAAAGGTAGTTGTTAGAAATGATTATATTCAGTGAACAAGGTATGTAAATCGTAACAATATGGCTCTGGGCTGCAGTGTAGGTAGCCAGTAGGTATAGCCCAGGTGGGCTACACCTGCCGGCTACCTACACTGACTTCCTACAAATAAATACTACTCACCTCTCATTCAACATTAAGACTACACATTTTAAGGTAAATAATGAGTGTACTGTATGTGTATTTTATCTCTCTGGGCTGCTTTAAATATCATATATTAAGTTTGGGACGGGGACCCAGGGCTACCTACACCTGACTTCCTACAAATAAGTACTACTCACCTCTAGCCTTACATTAATAAGACTACAAATATTTTAAGGTAAGTAATGAATATACTGTGCATGTATTTTACTTTTTATTGTGTTTTTAATGCCTAATTCTATTACTAACTTAATATAAGTTAGTGTAAGCTTGTTGTCTGGCATTTATATACATTTATAAATGGAAAAATATGGTGTTCAGCTTTCTGGTGATGTCTGCTTTCCGGCAATAGCAGCTCCCTCTTCCTATGAAACTGCATCTTTATGCCAGGAATGCCAGAAAGTTATTAAATACACACTGTTGTTGTGTCAAGGACATAAAGACAAATATTTCTTAAAAGTTAAATTCAAGGTTAACAGACCTACCACAAAGTTGACCTAATATATATATTACTACATACTGTATTTGCACCACAAAAAAAAAAAGGTAAACAGGTATCCATATGGTTTACTTATTAAGGTACACAGAATTTGCAGTCAAGAGTTCCATGAAGAATGTAAGCATTGCTCACAAATATATACAGAATTGAGGTTCAATACTAACACATTCCAGCTGCTCAGAAATGGAAAGAATCAACTCAAAGGAAGCGCTGGATACAAAAGACAGGAGTACCACCTCATTGAACGAAAGAAACATGTCAAAAAATGGAAATAATAATGTTAGATGACCTATAATTTAGAGAACACAATAAGGCCTCAGGCTGGGCTACAAGGGTAGAAAAATTAAAAATGGGTCGAAGGTATATAGCACATGTATATCACAGGTATCCCCCAACATCTCATCAGGAGATGCAGAGGAGTGATACAAAGCTTTAATTCTTACACCACATAACATAGCAATCCTGATAAAAGGATCATCTTTCTGACAGGTAACTGCCACCACCATCTCACACAGTATGTTAATCAGCATTGGGGTTACATAGTAGGACTACTGAAACTCTTAGGACATCATCAGGAAACTATTCAGCTGCTAACCATTCCTTGTGGGTGTAGCAATATGCATTACCTTGTACACACAACACAGAAAGAGCATATACAACCCACTGTGATATACACACCCAAGTCATGGCTTGAAAAAAATGCCAAGTTAGTTATATAAGAGGAAGACAGAGAAGAAAATGCTTAGAGGCTATAGTAATATTTAAGTTTGTCTCCAGAGAACATAACCAAGGGTTACGTATTTAGTATCGTTTCATTTCTTGTATAATATCTACATGTATTTGGTGGGACCAGACTATTGAATTTGATAAAACACAGCCCACCTCATAATCAACATCAGTAAATCACTGGCTAAGAATGTTAATAATAATGTAATAATAATAATACTATATAATACACTGTAGTGTAAAGCACCCTTCTGGCAAGACAGTGATGGAGTGAATGATGGTGAAAGTTTTTCTTTTTCGGGCCACCCTGCCTTGGTGGGAATCGGCCAGTGTGATAATAATAATAATAATAATATCTTTGTTTCTACAAGTACATGTTCAAGGTATACAGGTCTAGCTGACATCAATGACACACAGTGGTACCTTGAGTTACGAACATAATTTGTTCCAGAAGGCTGTTCGAGTGCCGATACCGAATGAATTTGTTCCCATAAGGAATAATGTAAATTAGATTAGTCCGTTTCAGACTCCCAAAAGTACACCTACAAAAGCACTTACAAAAATACACTTATGTAATTGTTCGAGTTGGGAGCTGTTCGAAACTCGAGGTACCACTGTACTACTATATAGAAAGCTGCTGGTTATGCAGAGCATTTCAGGCAAATTAGGTCAGTTTTGTCCCAGGATGTGACCCACACCAGCTGACTAACACCCAGGTACCCAGTTTACTGATGGGAAACATAGACAACTGGTGTAAAGAAACACGCTGAATGTTTCTACCCGCACTGGGAATCAAACCCAGACACTCATTGTGTGAAGCAAGAGCTTTATCCACCAGGCCACAGGGCACCTACAATTGTGACACTGGAATGAAACTGTGGCTATTTGGGTCAGATTTTCCACTTGGTGAGTGTTTTGTGCTAGGACTGCAGGATTCTATTACCTTTATATTTATTTACATTTATTGGCATTATGTTATGTTTTAATTTATTAAATGTTGCTTATAGAAGACAGGCAAAACTAAAATAATGTACTGCTGATTGAGAAATTTGATTAAATCCGTATGTAAAAATCGATGTTGTCTTCAAGAGGGCAGGTTGCACAACAACAGCCAGTTACTCAAGATTGTACCTCACCACCTTATCTCTTTCCTATCTAATCTTTCCCTATTCCCCTTTCCCTTCTGCTTCTCTGATGCTGCAGTGGGACAGGTTGGAGGGAGGGGGTAAAAGAAGGTTTGTGTGAAAGAGGCTTAGATGTCCATCATGTGTGTCTAATCATGTTAGATAGGAATGAGTAGAGGTAAATGGTTTTTGGGACTTGACAAGCTGTGGAGCAAGGTAACATTTGTGAAGGGATTCTGGGAAACCTGTTAGCCAATCTTAGTCCTAGAGGTGGGAGGTACAGCGCCTTCACTCTGAAAAAGGGGTGGAGATATTTTGCAGTTTGGAGGGGGATCTGAAATGTAATATTGCACACCTCTGGCAAGACAGTCATTTGAATTTATGATGGTGAAAGTGTTTTTTATTTTTCGGGTTATCCTTCCTTGGTGGAAAATGCCAAAGTGTTAAAAAAAAAGAAAGGTTGATATTGCATAAATTTACTGTAATTTTCTCTAATATGTTAAAAAATACTAAAGTTAAAATTTTTAATATGCTGCACATTCACATATGATTTTTATCAATAGATGATCATTCGTGATGAACGGGTAACTTCAGCAATGGAGCAAGTGGTGACAGAGGAGATGGAAAATAATGGACTAGCAACAGATGACCAGAAGGCTTATTCATCTCTGATAGCCAAACACACTAAGAGAGCTCACAAATTGCTTAATGATATGAAGGCTGCTATATCCAGTACATTGATAAGGTAAGAAAACACTGTGCCTTTGAAATTTTTCATTACATATTCTAATCTTCTAGGTAGTAGGTTGGTAGACAGCAACCGCTCAGGGAGGTACTACCGTCCTGCCAAGTGAGTGTAAAACAAAAGCCTGTAATTGTTTTACATGATGGTAGGATTGCTGGTGTCTTTTTTTGTCTCATGAACATACAAGATTTCAGGTACATCTTGCTACTTCTACTTACGCTTAGGTCACACTACACATACATGTACAAGCATATATATACACACCCCTCTGGGTTTTTCTGCTATTTTCTTTCTAATTCTTGTTCTTGTTTATTTCCTCTTATCTCCATGGGGAAGTGGAACAGAATTCTTCCTCCGTAAGCCATGCGTGTTGTAAGAGACGACTAAAATGCCGGGAGCAAGGGGCTAGTAACCCCTTCTCCTGTATAAATTACTAAATTTGAAAAGAGAAACTTTTTTTTTTTTTTTTTTGGGCCACCCTGCCTTGGTGGGATACGGCTGGTTTGTTCAAAGAAAGAAGATGATATTCTAATCTCATATTCCATCTGTAGTTTACCTATAGATAATTCTGTAATTCTGGAGGGTCTGTGGCCCTGTCCCTAACTAGGCCTACTAGTGTTTGTGGGTTTGGGGTTTGAAACATGAGTGCATTTTGGAGAAATATACATAGTTGCTCTGCATGGTATTTATTAGCTAGGAAGGTCATGTCTTCTGACAGTGTATCCTTTCAGCTTGGCATTTACATGTTGACTGCCCATGCCCTGCAGGCAAGCCAGGGTTTGAAACTAAAGGTCAGCAACAGAGACCTTTACCTTTCTAAGCCATGACATGATAACATCTAACATACTACATTCATACCATTGACTGCTTGGATTATTCTACTTACAGGACATCCTCGTCATGCAGGCATATAAAGCTCATTCATATAGTATAAACGGACTGGCTGACACTTCAAAGATGAATATCGGGCATTGATTCTATACATTGAAAAAAGAATGTTGTACAAGAAAAACACATAATACTCGTAAATCATAGCATAATAAATCTTAGTGAATCATAGTTGGAATCAGGGAAGATCAATTGATATACAAAGGGTAAAAAGTACTTAACAGGCAAGGGGTAACTTGGTGTACATAAGTCACATCTGTTAAAATCCAGAACTTGCACAGGACATGAATAATAAATGTGCAGTAGAAACATATTGTAGATACAGTTAAAGTAAGTCATATATGATACACCATCATGTAATATGAAGCAGAGTCAGGCAGAGCAACTCTGAGTCTAATCATCTGTGCAGTTAAATTTACATGAATACATAAAAATTTTTGAAGCAACTAAATGTGCAAATAAGTGCTGATTTATTTACGTGATATTGCACAACAATTGATGACTTATTATGTGGTATAGGTGATGATAAAGTTTTCTATTCCTTAGACTTGTTACAGGGATTTTGGCAAGTCCCTCTTCATGAGGATAGCCAAGGATTATGATGAAATTTTCTTGCCTACATTCCAGGTAGTATATTTAATTCAAGGGACTTCAGGAATTCCCAGTAATTAAAGGACTAGATTAAATTTATGCAGACAGTAAATATTTTCTGTACATTCTCCAGATCTTTGATTTTGCTTGCCTTCAAAGGGGCTGTTAGTGTACGACAGTATTCCAGTCTAGAGAGAACATGTGACTCATCATTGACATGGCATCTCTCATTTTGAAGGTTTTAGTTATCCACCCTATCACTTTCCTTATGGTTGTGAAAGTAAAACTGCTGTGATGCTTGAATATAAAATTTTCTAACATCACTCATAAGCCCCTCAAAACTTGATTCTCTTCATTATTTTTTTGCCTACTTTTGATCTGTGAATGCAATACAGTATTTATATTCTTTTTTCTTATGCAGTTTATCATTTTATTTACTATTCCTCTTTCTCATGAGAGGAACAGCATTCTCCCAGGGAAAAGGAGAGAAATGACATCGTTATAGAGAGACGGCCGACTTGTTAAAAAAAAATATATATATATATATATATTCTTTCTTTCAACACACCAGCCGTATCCCACCGAGGTGGGGTGGCCCAAAAGGAAAAACAAAAGTTTCTCCTTTCATATTTAGTAATATATACAGGAGAAGGGGTTACTAGCCCCTTGCTCCTGGCATTTTAGTCGCCTCTTACAACACGCATAGCTTACGGAGGAAGAATTCTGTTCCACTTCCCCATGGAGATAAGAGGAAATAAACAAGAACAAGAGCTAGTAAGAAAATAGAAGAAAACCCAGAGGGGTGTGTATACATATGCTTGTACATGTATGTGTAGTGTGACCTAAGTGTAAGCAGAAGTAGCAAGACGTACCTGAAACCTTGCATGTTTATGAGACAGAAAAAAACACCAGCAATCCTACCATCGTGTAAAACAATTACAGGCTTACGTTTTACACTCACTTGGCAGGACGGTAGTACCTCCCTGGGCGGTTGCTGTCTACCAACCTACTACCTAGGATATATATATATATATGTATATATATATATGTATATATATATATATATATATATATGTATATATATATATATATATATATATATATTTTTTTTTTTTCAACAAGTCGGCCGTCTCCCACCGAGGCAGGGTGACCCAAAAAAGAAAGAAAATCCCCAAAAAGAAAATACTTTCATCATCATTCAACACTTTCACCACACTCGCACATTATCACTTTTTGCAGAGGTGCTCAGAATACAACAGTCTAGAAGCATACACATATAAAGATACACAACATATCCCTCCAAACTGCCAATATCCCAAACCCCTCCTTTAAAGTGCAGGCATTGTACTTCCCATTTCCAGGACTCAAGTCCGACTATATGAAAATAACCGGTTTCCCTGAATCCCTTCACTAAATATTACCCTGCTCACACTCCAACAGATCGTCAGGTCCCAAGTACCATTCGTCTCCATTCACTCCTATCTAACACGCTCATGCACGCTTGCTGGAAGTCCAAGCCCCTTACCCACAAAACCTCCTTTACCCCCTCTCTCCAACCCTTTCGAGGACGACCCCTACCCCGCCTTCCTTCCCCTATAGATTTATATGCTTTCCATGTCATTCTACTTTGATCCATTCTCTCTAAATGACCAAACCACCTCAACAACCCCTCCTCTGCCCTCTGACTAATACTTTTATTAACTCCACACCTTCTCCTAATTTCCACACTCCGAATTTTCTGCATAATATTTACACCACACATTGCCCTTAAACAGGACATCTCCACTGCCTCCAACCGTCTCCTCGCTGCTGCATTTACCACCCAAGCTTCACACCCATATAAGAGTGTTGGTACTACTATACTTTCATACATACCCTTCTTTGCCTCCATAGATAACGTTTTTTGACTCCACATATACCTCAACGCACCACTCACCTTTTTTCCCTCATCAATTCTATGATTAACCTCATCCTTCATAAATCCATCCGCCGACACGTCAACTCCCAAGTATCTGAAAACATTCACTTCTTCCATACTCCTCCTCCCCAATTTGATATCCAATTTTTCTTTATCCAAATCATTTGACACCCTCATCACCTTACTCTTTTCTATGTTCACTTTCAACTTTCTACCTTTACACACATTCCCAAACTCATCCACTAACCTTTGCAATTTTTCTTTAGAATCTCCCATAAGCACAGTATCATCAGCAAAAAGTAACTGTGTCAATTCCCATTTTGAATTTGATTCCCCATAATTTAATCCCACCCCTCTCCCAAACACCCTAGCATTTACTTCCTTTACAACCCCATCTATAAATATATTAAACAACCATGGTGACATTACACATCCCTGTCTAAGACCTACTTTTACCGGGAAGTAGTCTCCCTCTCTTCTACACGCCCTAACCTGAGCCTCACTATCCTCATAAAAACTCTTTACAGCATTTAATAACTTACCACCTATTCCATATACTTGCAACATCTGCCACATTGCTCCTCTATCCACTCTATCATATGCCTTTTCTAAATCCATAAATGCAATAAAAACTTCCCTATCTTTATCTAAATACTGTTCACATATATGCTTCAATGTAAACACCTGATCTACACATCCCCTACCCACTCTAAAACCTCCTTGCTCATCCGCAATCCTACATTCTGTCTTACCTCTAATTCTTTCAATTATAACCCTACCGTACACTTTTCCTGGTATACTCAGTAAGCTTATTCCTCTATAATTTTTACAGTCTCTTTTGTCCCCTTTCCCTTTATATAAAGGGACTATACATGCTCTCTGCCAATCCCTAGGTACCTTCCCCTCTTTCATACATTTATTAAACAAAAGTACCAACCACTCCAACACTATATCCCCCCCTGCTTTTAACATTTCTGTCATGATCCCATCAATTCCAGCTGCTTTACCCCCTTTCATTTTACGTAATGCCTCACGTACCTCCCCCACACTTACATTCTGCTCTTCTTCACTCCTAAAAGATGGTATAGCTCCCTGACCAGTGCATGAAATTACTGCCTCTGTTTCTTCCTTAACATTTAAAAGTTCCTCAAAATATTCTCGCCATCTACCCAATACCTCCATCTCCCCATCTACTAACTCCCCTACTCTGTTTTTAACTGACAAATCCATATTTTCCCTAGGCTTTCTTAACTTGTTTAACTCACTCCAAAATTTTTTCTTATTTTCATTAAAATTTCTTGACAGTGCCTCTCCCACTCTATCATCTGCTCTCCTTTTGCACTCTCTCACCACTCTCTTTACCTTTCTTTTACTCTCCATATACTCTGCTCTTCTTATAACACTTCTGCTTTGTAAAAACCTCTCATAAGCTACCTTTTTCTCTTTTATCACACCCTTTACTTCATCATTCCACCAATCACTCCTCTTTCCTCCTGCCCACACCCTCCTATAACCACAAACTTCTGCCCCACATTCTAATACTGCATTTTTAAAACTATTCCAACCCTCTTCAACCCTCCCACTACTCATCTTTGCACTAGCCCACCTTTCTGCCAATAGTCGCTTATATCTCACCCGAACTTCCTCCTCCCTTAGTTTATACACTTTCACCTCCCTCTTACTTGTTGTTGCCACCTTCCTCTTTTCCCATCTACCTCTTACTCTAACTGTAGCTACAACTAAATAATGATCCGATATATCAGTTGCCCCTCTATAAACATGTACATCCTGGAGCCTACCCATCAACCTTTTATCCACC
Source organism: Cherax quadricarinatus (assembly GCF_038502225.1). NCBI lineage: Eukaryota > Metazoa > Arthropoda > Malacostraca > Decapoda > Parastacidae > Cherax > Cherax quadricarinatus. The sequence goes on along the minus strand of NC_091339.1, from coordinate 18,364,821 downwards.
AATACATAATCTAATAAACTACTTTCATTACGTGCTACATCATACCTTGTATATTTATTTATCCTCTTTTTCATAAAATATGTATTACTTATTACCAAATTTCTTTCTACACATATCTCAATTAAAGGCTCCCCATTTACATTTACCCCTGGCACCCCAAATTTACCTACTACTCCTTCCATAACATTTTTACCCACTTTAGCATTGAAATCCCCAACCACCATTACTCTCACACTTGATTCAAAACTCCCCACGCATTCACTCAACATTTCCCAAAATCTCTCTCTCTCCTCTACACTTCTCTCTTCTCCAGGTGCATACACGCTTATTATAACCCACTTTTCACATCCAATCTTTATTTTACTCCACATAATCCTTGAATTAATACATTTATAGTCCCTCTTTTCCTGCCACAGCTTATCCTTCAACATTATTGCTACTCCTTCTTTAGCTCTAAACTCTATTTGAAACCCCTGACCTAATCCCATTTATTCCTCTCCACTGAAACTCTCCCACCCCCTTCAGCTTTGTTTCACTTAAAGCCAGGACATCCAGCTTCTTCTCATTCATAACATCCACAATCATCTCTTTCTTATCATCTGCACAACATCCACGCACATTCAGACTTCCCACTTTGACAATTTTCTTCTTCTTATTCTTTTTAGTAATCTTTACAGGAAAAGGGGTTACTAGCCCATTGTTCCCGGCATTTTAGTTGACTTTTACAACACGCATGGCTTACGGAGGAAAGATTCTTATTCCACTTCCCCATGGATATAAAAGGAAAATTAATAAGACCAAGAACTATTAAGATAAAATCAAAGAAAACTCAGATGAGTGTGTATAAATAAATGTGTACATGTATGTGTAGTGTGACCTAAGTGTAAGTAGAAGTAGCAAGACATGCCTGTAATCTTGCATATTTATGAGACAGACAAAAGACATCAGCAATCCTACCATCATGTAAAACAATCACAGGCTTCGTTTTACACTCACTTGGCAGGACGGTAGTACCTCCCTGGGTGGTTGCTGTCTACCAACCTACTACCTAATATATAATATATAATATATAATATATAATATATAATATAGTAGGTTGGTAGACAGCAACCACCCAGGGAAGTACTACCGTCCTGCCAGATGACTGTGAAACAAAAACCTGTAACTGTTTTGCATGATGGTAGGATTGCTGGTTTCTTTTTCTGTCTCATAAACACGCTAAGATAACAGGGATATCTTGCTACTCCTACTTACACTTTGGTCACACTTCACAGACACGCACATGCATATATATATATACATACATCTAGGTTTTTCTCCTTTTTCTAAATAGCTCTTGTTCTTTTTTATTTCTTCTATTGTCCATGGGGAAGTGGAAAAGAATCTTTCCTCCGTAAGCCATGCGTGTCGTATGAGGCGACTAAAATGCCGGGAGCAATGGGCTAGTAACCCCTTCTCCTGTATACAATTACTAAAAAAGAGAAGAAGAAAAACTTTATAAAACTGGGTTGCTTAAATGTGCGTGGATGTAGTGCGGATGACAAGAAACAGATGATTGCTGATGTTATGAATGAAAAGAAGTTGGATGTCCTGGCCCTAAGCGAAACAAAGCTGAAGGGGGTAGGAGAGTTTCAGTGGGGGGAAATAAATGGGATTAAATCTGGAGTATCTGAGAGAGTTAGAGCAAAGGAAGGGGTAGCAGTAATGTTAAATGATCAGTTATGGAAGGAGAAAAGAGAATATGAATGTGTAAATTCAAGAATTATGTGGATTAAAGTCAAGGTTGGATGCGAGAAGTGGGTCATAATAAGCGTGTATGCACCTGGAGAAGAGAGGAATGCAGAGGAGAGAGAGAGATTTTGGGAGATGTTAAGTGAATGTATAGGAGCCTTTGAACCAAGTGAGAGAGTAATTGTGGTAGGGGACTTGAATGCTAAAGTAGGAGAAACTTTTAGAGAGGGTGTGGTAGGTAAGTTTGGGGTGCCAGGTGTAAATGATAATGGGAGCCCTTTGATTGAACTTTGTATAGAAAGGGGTTTAGTTATAGGTAATACATATTTTAAGAAAAAGAGGATAAATAAGTATACACGATATGATGTAGGGCGAAATGACAGTAGTTTGTTGGATTATGTATTGGTAGATAAAAGACTGTTGAGTAGACTTCAGGATGTACATGTTTATAGAGGGGCCACAGATATATCAGATCACTTTCTAGTTGTAGCTACACTGAGAGTAAAAGGTAGATGGGATACAAGGAGAATAGAAGCATCAGGGAAGAGAGAGGTGAAGGTTTATAAACTAAAAGAGGAGGCAGTTAGGGTAAGATATAAACAGCTATTGGAGGATAGATGGGCTAATGAGAGCATAGGCAATGGGGTCGAAGAGGTATGGGGTAGGTTTAAAAATGTAGTGTTAGAGTGTTCAGCAGAAGTTTGTGGTTACAGGAAAGTGGGTGCAGGAGGGAAGAGGAGCGATTGGTGGAATGATGATGTAAAGAGAGTAGTAAGGGAGAAAAAGTTAGCATATGAGAAGTTTTTACAAAGTAGAAGTGATGCAAGGAGGGAAGAGTATATGGAGAAAAAGAGAGAAGTTAAGAGAGTGGTGAAGCAATGTAAAAAGAGAGCAAATGAGAGAGTGGGTGAGATGTTATCAACAAATTTTGTTGAAAATAAGAAAAAGTTTTGGAGTGAGATTAACAAGTTAAGAAAGCCTAGAGAACAAATGGATTTGTCAGTTAAAAATAGGAGAGGAGAGTTATTAAATGGAGAGTTAGAGGTATTGGGAAGATGGAAGGAATATTTTGAGGAATTGTTAAATGTTGATGAAGATAGGGAAGCTGTGATTTCGTGTATAGGGCAAGGAGGAATAACATCTTGTAGGAGTGAGGAAGAGCCAGTTGTGAGTGTGGGGGAAGTTCGTGAGGCAGTAGGCAAAATGAAAGGGGGTAAGGCAGCCGGGATTGATGGGATAAAGATAGAAATGTTAAAAGCAGGTGGGGATATAGTTTTGGAGTGGTTGGTGCAATTATTTAATAAATGTATGGAAGAGGGTAAGGTACCTAGGGATTGGCAGAGAGCATGCATAGTTCCTTTGTATAAAGGCAAAGGGGATAAAAGAGAGTGCAAAAATTATAGGGGGATAAGTCTGTTGAGTGTACCTGGTAAAGTGTATGGTAGGGTTATAATTGAAAGAATTAAGAGTAAGACGGAGAATAGGATAGCAGATGAACAAGGAGGCTTTAGGAAAGGTAGGGGGTGTGTGGACCAGGTGTTTACAGTGAAACATATAAGTGAACAGTATTTAGATAAGGCTAAAGAGGTCTTTGTGGCATTTATGGATTTGGAAAAGGCATATGACAGGGTGGATAGGGGGGCAATGTGGCAGATGTTGCAAGTGTATGGTGTAGGAGGTAGGTTACTGAAAGCAGTGAAGAGTTTTTACGAGGATAGTGAGGCTCAAGTTAGAGTATGTAGGAAAGAAGGAAATTTTTTCCCAGTAAAGGTAGGCCTTAGACAAGGATGTGTGATGTCACCGTGGTTGTTTAATATATTTATAGATGGGGTTGTAAGAGAAGTAAATGCGAGGGTCTTGGCAAGAGGCGTGGAGTTAAAAGACAAAGAATCACACACAAAGTGGGAGTTGTCACAGCTGCTCTTTGCTGATGACACTGTGCTCTTGGGAGATTCTGAAGAGAAGTTGCAGAGATTGGTGGATGAATTTGGTAGGGTGTGCAAAAGAAGAAAATTAAAGGTGAATACAGGAAAGAGTAAGGTTATGAGGATAACAAAAAGATTAGGTGATGAAAGATTGAATATCAGATTGGAGGGAGAGAGTATGGAGGAGGTGAATGTATTCAGATATTTGGGAGTGGACGTGTCAGCGGATGGGTCTATGAAAGATGAGGTGAATCATAGAATTGATGAGGGAAAAAGAGTGAGTGGTGCACTTAGGAGTCTGTGGAGACAAAGAACTTTGTCCTTGGAGGCAAAGAGGGGAATGTATGAGAGTATAGTTTTACCAACGCTCTTATATGGGTGTGAAGCGTGGGTGATGAATGTTGCAGCGAGGAGAAGGCTGGAGGCAGTGGAGATGTCATGTCTGAGGGCAATGTGTGGTGTGAATATAATGCAGAGAATTCGTAGTTTGGAAGTTAGGAGGAGGTGCGGGATTACCAAAACTGTTGTCCAGAGGGCTGAGGAAGGGTTGTTGAGGTGGTTCGGACATGTAGAGAGAATGGAGCGAAACAGAATGACTTCAAGAGTGTATCAGTCTGTAGTGGAAGGAAGGCGGGGTAGGGGTCGGCCTAGGAAGGGTTGGAGGGAGGGGGTAAAGGAGGTTTTGTGTGCGAGGGGCTTGGACTTCCAGCAGGCATGCGTGAGCGTGTTTGATAGGAGTGAATGGAGACAAATGGTTTTTAATACTTGACGTGCTGTTGGAGTGTGAGCAAAGTAACATTTATGAAGGGATTCAGGGAAACCGGCAGGCCGGACTTGAGTCCTGGAGATGGGAAGTACAGTGCCTGCACTCTGAAGGAGGGGTGTTAATGTTGCAGTTTAAAAACTGTAGTGTAAAGCACCCTTCTGGCAAGACAGTGATGGAGTGAATGATGGTGAAAGTTTTTCTTTTTCGGGCCACCCTGCCTTGGTGGGAATCGGCCGGTGTGATAAATAAAAAAAATAAATATATAATATAATATAATATAATAATATATAATATAATATAATTTTTTTTTTTTTTTTTTTTTTTTTTTTAAACAAACCGGCCGTATCCCACCAAGGCAGGGTGGCCCAAAAAGAAAAACGAAAGTTTCTCTTTTTAAATTTAGTAATTTATACGGGAGAAGGGGTTACTAGCCCCTTGCTCCTGGCATTTTAGTTGCCTCTTACAACACGCATGGCTTACGGAGGAAGAATTCTGTTCCACTTCCCCATGGAGAATAATATAATATAATATAATATAATATATAATATAATATAATAATATATAATATAATATATAATATATAATATATAATATATATAATATATAATATAATATATAATATATATAATATATATAATATATATAATATATATATATATATATATATATATATATATATATATATATACAGTGGACCCCCAACATTCGATGGCATCGACATTCGATAAATCCGACATTCGATGCATTTTAACGCAAAAATTTCGCCTCGACATTCGATGGAAAACCCGACATTCGATACGATTCATACGAGACGTGTCTATGTGTAGCCTGAACTGCCCCGTGTGTGCCAGTGTTTACAAGCCAGCCAGTGTGTGCGCATCTAAGGATACATTCGGTACATTCCATATTATCCATATTATCACTGTTTTTGGTGCTTGTTTCTGCAAAATAAGTAACCATGGGCCCCCAAGAAAGCTTCTAGTGCCAACACTTCGAGAAAAAAGGTGCTAATGACTATTGAAATGACGAAAGAGATAATTGCAAAGTACGAAAGTGGAGTGCATGTGTCGGAGTGCATGATGATTTGGTAAAGAAATTGCCTGCAACTAGTGGTGATGTGAGTGAATTTAAGGCCAGCAAAGGTTGGTTTGAAAGATTTAAGAATCGTAGTGGCATACACAGTGTGGTAAGGCATGGTGAGGCTCCCAGTTCAAGTCCTAATGGAAGGGGATTCCCCTTCTAAACACTAACACCATCCACACTCTCCCCTCCTCCCATCCCATCAATCATCACCAGATCTTCATTAAAGGTAAGTGTCAATTATTCTCTTGTTATTAATCTATTGTTATTGTTGTTATTGTAATTATTCTATTGCATTAAACTTAATATTTCATGTGGTAAATTTTTTTTTTCCATACTTTTGAGTGTCTTGCACGGATTAATTTGATTTCCATTATTTCTTATGGGGAAAATTAATTCGACTTTCAATATTTTCGACATTCGATAGCTCTCATGAACAGATTAGTATCGAATGTCGAGGGTCCACTGTATATACAGTGGACCCCCGCTTAACGATCACCTCCCAATGCGACCAATTATGTAAGTGTATTTATGTAAGTGCGTTTGTACGTGTATGTTTGGTGGTCTGAAATGGACTAATCTACTTCACAATGTTCCTTATGGGAACAAATTCGGTCAGTACTGGCACCTGAACATACTTCTGGAATGAAAAAATATTGTTAACCGGGGGTCCACTGTATATATTATTTCTTTCAACACACCAGCCGTATCCCACCGAGGCGGGGTGGCCCAAAAAGAAAAACAAAAGTTTCTCTCTTTAAATTTAGTAATTTATACGGGAGAATTGGTTACTAGCCTTGCCCGGCATTTTAGTTGCCTCTTACAACACGCATGGCTTACGGAGGAAGAATTCTGTTCCGCTTGCCCATGGAGATAAGAGGAAATAAACAAGAACAAGAACTAGAAAGAAAATACAATGATCCCTCGTTTTTCGTAATTAATCCGTTCCTGGAAGTGTGACTATTATCAAAATTGACGATTTTTTAATCCATTTTCCTCATAAGAAATAATGTAAATCCAATTAATTTGTTCCAGACACCCAGAAGTATCAACAACATTTTTTTTTTTTTTTTGCCTTAAAGATAGATTTACATGCACAAAAGAATGAACATTCAACATGAGAGTTACTTTTATTGAAGGCTGTTGTTGATAAATGGAAGACAGGGAGGAGGAGAGTGGGAAGAGAGGTTATTGTTTGGAAGGGAAATCCCCCTCCATAAGGACTCTAGGTCACTTCAGGGGTCACTTCCCTAGCTTAAATATAGATTTACATAAGAACATAAGAATGGAGGAACACTGCAGAAGGCCTACTGGCCCATGCGAGGCAGGTCCTTATCAAAACGACCTCTATCTAAAGCTACCCAAGAAATAACTCTCGTACCCAATGACACCAATCAAACTCAGCCTCTCACACTCGTATATTTGTCCAATCTCTTCTTAAAGCTACCCAAGGTCCTAGCCTCTATCACCCTACTGGGAAGACTGTTCCATGCATCTACAACTCTGTTAGAAAACCAATACTTACCTACGTCTTTTCTAAATCTAAATTTATCCAACTTAAATCCATTATTTCTGGTTTTTACATGGTTCGACACCCTCAGTACTTTATTAATATCTCCCTTGTTTATGCTCGTCTTCCACTTATACACTTCAATGATATCTCCCCTCATTCTACGCCTCTCCAGAGAGTGGAGATTTAAGGCTTTAAGCCTATCTTCATACGGGAGGTTCCTTACAGAGTAAGAACATAAGAACATAAGAATGGAGGAACACTGCAGAAGGCCTACTGGCCATGCGAGGCAGGTCCTTATCAAAACGACTACTAACCAAAGCTTCCCAAGAAACAACTCCCGCACCCAATGACACCAGTCAAACCCAGCCCCTCCCACTCATACATTTGTCCAGTCTCTTCTTAAAGCTACCCAATGTCCTAGCTTCTACCACCTCACTGGGAAGACTGTTCCACGCATCTACAACTCTGTTAGAAAACCAGTACTTACCTATGCCCTTTCTAAATCATTTTAGTCATTCTTCTCTGTATGTTCTCCAATGAGTCTATATCCATCCTGTAGTAAGGGGACCAAAACTGAGCAGCATAATCTAAATGAGGCCTCACTAGTGATGTATAGAGCTGTAAAATAACTTTTGGACATCTGTTACCTATACTTCTACATGCAGAAAAGAATACCAAATAAATGTAAAGCACTAATAAAATGCAAATGAACATTGGTAATAGGGATAGCTGATGAGTGGAACGGTCTGCCTAGTAGGTTGATCGAAGCTAAAACATTGGGTAGTTTCAAATTTAGGTTGGATAAATACATGAGTGAGAGGGGTTGGTTTGAATCGGGCTTGCACATGAGTAAATAGGTTTATCAAAGCTTATTGCTTGGGTAGCAGTTATGCTGTTAGTGGGTTGGATTTCTGAAGGACCTGCCTAGTATGGGCCAACAGGCCTATTGCAGTGTTCCTCCTTTCTTATGTTCTTATGTTCTAAAAGCTATGGCTTGGGTAGTTTCAAATTTAGGTTAGATAAATACATGAGTGAGAGGAGTTGGATTTGAGTCAGACTTGCACCTGAGCTTTTTACTTGGGTAGCATTTGTTCTGTTAGCGGGTTGGATTTGCGAAGGACCTGCCTAGTATGGGCCACAAGGCCTGTTGCAGTGTTCCTCCTGTCTTAAGTTCTTATGTACTTATTTAACATCACACTTGCCTTTATTGAAGACTTGGTTGTGTGAGGGAGGGATGGCGAGTTTATTGTTGGAGAATATGACACTAATATCAACTCTGCGGCTTATTTATCTATCACAGTTCAACTAATATGACATAATAAACAATACTAATAACATAGAAACATGGAATATACTCTAAAATGAATAAAATAAGTCATTATGTATGACACAAGGTGTTGTGTTGTATTGTTGTTGGGTGTATAAGGGCCACTGAGAGTAAGCCGTCCATAACGGTGGTGAAGCAGCAGCTGAGGCGCCGGTGTTTTCTGTAGCCCTATATAACTCCAACAACATTGGAGGAGTTAGTAGTATCACTGAATCACTGAAGAAGGCACCCTCTACCACCATCACAACCACCTTTTACCACTATTACAACTGCTACCACCTTCTACCACTATTACAACTGCTACCACCTTCTACCACTATTACAACTGCTACCACCACCTACCACCATCACTACCACCCTATACCACCATCAACCACTATCACAACTGCTTCCACTCTACCACCACCACCTTCAAATTTTTCTACAAATTTTTTCTTAAATTATGTGTGTTTCTCACATTCTTTACCAAAGGGCTGGCACTAGAAGGTTTCTTTGGAGCCATGGTGACTTACTTAGCAGTTGCAAGCACTAAAATAAATGGAACATTATGAAATGTATCATATGAACTCGTGGATCATCCTCACTCACTGATAAACAATGGCACACTGGCTGGGAATGGTGTGAGGTGGCTCAGGGCTGTGTGTACACGTCCCAGACGAACGACTGTTTGCGAGTCAAACGACGATTCACGAGCCAATGTTTTGATGAAAATAACGTTACGATTTTTTAGAATTACGACTATCGAGCTTATGATTATCGAGGGACCACTGTAGAAGAAAACCCAGAGGGGTGTGTGTGTATATATATGCTTGTACATGTATGTGTAGTGTGACCTAAGTGTAAGTAGAAGTAGCAAGACATACCTGAAATCTTGCATGTTTATGAGACAGAAAAAAGGACACCAGCAATCCTATCATCATGTAAAACAATTACAGGCTTTCGTTTTACACTCACTTGGCAGGACAGTAGTACCTCCCTGGGTGGTTGCTGTCTACCAACCTACTACCTAGGATATATATCTATATCTTCTTTCTTTCAACACACCGGCCGTATCCCACTAAGGCAGGGTGGCCCAAAAAGAAAAACGAAAGTTTCTCTTTTAAATTTAGTAATTTATACGGGAGAAGGGGTTACTAGCCCCTTGCTCCTGTCATTTTAGTTGCCTCTTACAACACGCATGGCTTACGGAGGAAGAATTCTGTTCCACTTCCCCATGGAGATAAGAGGAAATAAACAAGTACAAGAACTAGAAAGAAAATAGAAGAATATCCAGAGGGGTGTGTATATATATGCTTGTACATGTATGTGTAGTGTGACCTAAGTGTAAGTAGAAGTAGCAAGACGTACCTGAAATCTTGCATGTTTATGAGACAGAAAAAAGGACACCAGCAATCCTATCATCATGTAAAACAATTACAGGCTTTCGTTTTACACTCACTTGGCAGGACAGTAGTACCTCCCTGGGCGGTTGCTGTCTACCAACCTACCTAGGATATATATCTATATATATATTTATAATATAATGTTTTTATATTATTTTTTCTTATGCAGTTTATCATTTTATTTGCTGTTCCTCTTTCTCATGAGAGGAACAGCATTCTCCCAGGGGAAAGGAGAGAAGCGACATCCTTATAAGCTCAAAATTCTAATGTCATTGTATTTTACTGTGTTGTCTTCTGGCCCTTCATGTTCTTGGCTTAAAAGATTTTGCAGCTCATTGTACTCAGTTAATAAATACAGCATTTAGTTACAGCCTATGGTAAAAAAAATTATTCCTCTGTATTTCTTGCATTTCATTATACTTCTTTTCCTTTTATTCAGTATGGGAGGACAGTCACTGGCTTTGCTAGAAAACTTCATTCAAATGAAAGGGAAATTCATGAGATACTAGTGAAGGAAGGAAGGCAGGCAGGGTAGGGGTCGTCCTCGAAAAGGTTGGAAGGAGGGGTAAAAAAAAAGGTTTTGTGGGCGAGGGGCTTGGACTTCCAGCAAGCATGCATGAGCATGTTAGATAGGAGTGAATGGAGACGAATGGTGTTTGGGACCTGACGAGCTTTTGGAGTGTGAGCAGGGTAATATTTAGTGAAGGGATTTAGGAGGGGTAGGGGTCGTCCTCGAAAGGGTTGGAAAGAGGGGGTAAAGGAGGTTTTGTGGGCAAGGGGCTTGGACTTCCAGCAAGCGTGCATGAGCGTGTTAGATTGGAGTGAATGGAGACGAATGATACTTGGGACCTGACGATCTGTTGGAGTGTGAGCAGGGTAATATTTAGTGAAGGGATTCAGGGAAACCGGTTATTTTCATATAGTCGGACTTGAGTCCTGGAAATGGGAAGTACAATGCTTGCACTTTAAAGGAGGGGTTTTGGGATATTGGCAGTTTGGAGGGATATGTTGTGTATCTTTATACGTATATGCTTCTAAACTGTTGTATTCTGAGCACCTCTGCAAAAACAGTGATAATGTGTGAGTGTGGTGAAAGTGTTGAATGATGATGAAAGTATTTTCTTTTTGGGGATTTTCTTTCTTTTTTGGGTCACCCTGCCTCGGTGGGAGACGGCTGACTTGTTGAAAAAAAAAAATAAAATAAATTTAGGGAAATTGGTTATTTTTATATAGCTGGACTTGAGTCCTGGAAATGGGAAGTACAATGCCTGCACTTTAAAGGAGGGGTTTGAGATATTGGCAGTTTGGAGGGATATGTTGTGTATCTTTATACATATATACTTCTAAACTGTTGTATTCTGAGCACCTCTGCAAAAACAGTGATTATGTATGAGTGAGGTGAAAGTGTTGAATGATGATGAAAGCATTTTCTTTTTTGGGGATTTTCTTTCTTTTTGGGTCACCCTGCTTCGGTGGGAGATGGCTGACCTGTTAAAAAAAAAAAACTAGTGATGTTATGAGGTTATATGCACTGCTGCCTATTATTTTGCATCCGATCTGATTGGATATTTCTAGATTTTACTTTTGTGTTTACATTCTTTCACCTTTACTCTAATGCAATTTCTGCATCACATCTTTGCACACAAGTACAGACATATAATTACATATGAGCATTGCTGTCCTTAAATGCCCCAATTTATACACACTAAGCTAGTTGTACACTGAACTTTCATTATTAATTGTTTGTATTTTTTTTGTGTTTTCAGATTAACAGGTTATGTATTGTTCAAAGTGTTCAGCAATCTTCTGATGTCAGTAACCATACATGGAGGTCAGCAAGAAGTGATTGAGAGAGCAGCAAAAAGAGATACTCCCATTATCTTCGTTCCATTGCACCGTTCACATGTTGACTACTTGTTTGTTACCTGGGTACTTTTCAACCGGCAGATCCCAGCGCCTGTTGTTGCTGCGGGGGATAATCTACGCATTCCTGTCTTTGGGTAGGTTTTGTAATTTTCATATTTTAGGTACGAGGATAGAGTACAGTAGACCCTCTTGTATCCACAGGGGATACATTCCAAGGATCTGCCATGGATACTGAAACTGTGGATAGTAGCAAACCCTATATATAGCTCCTATACATACATATTATAAAATTTAATTTATAAATTATACATGCCTATTATAAAATTCAATTAATGAATTATTAAATTGATAAATTATGGAGAAATATCACTTTTTCACTGATGGGAAGAACTTCATGGCTTATCTTAGGCTTTGAAGAACTGCCAGCTTCTCTACTATTGTGCTTTGGGGCCATTATTATGCAAAATTAAACCAAAGTAAACCATGGATAACTGAAACTGCAGATATCGAATCAGTGGATACACGGGGTTCTACTGTGTGTGTGCATGCATGTGCATGTGTGTACTTGAGTATGTGCATGTGTGCATGCATGTGTGTGTACATGAATGTGTGTACATGTGTGCATGCATGTGTGTGTACATGTGTGCATGCATGTGTGTGTACATGTGTGCATGCATGTGTGTGTACATGTGTGCATGCATGTGTGTACATGTGTGCATGCATGTGTGTGTGTACATGTGAGCATGCATGTGTGTGTACATGTGTGCATGCATGTGTGTGTACATGTGAGTGGAACAGTCTACCTAGTTGGGTTATTGAGGCTGGGACTTTGGGTAGTTTCAAATCTAGGTTGGATAAGTACATGAGTGGGAGGGGTTGGATTTGAGTGGGACTTTCACATCAGAGCTTATTTCTTGGGTGGCTTTGAAAATTGGGCAAATATTTTGTTAGTGGGATGAATTGTAAAGGACCTGCCTAGTATGGGCCAGCAGGCCTCCTGCAGTGTTCCTCCTTTCTTATGTTCTTATGTTCTTATGTGAGCATGCATGTGTGTGTACATGTGTGCATGCATGTGTGCATGTGTGTGTATGCATGTATGTGTGCATGCATGTGTGTACATGTGCATGCATGTGTGTACATGTGTGCATGTATGTGTACATGTGTGTATGCATGTGTGTGTACATGTGTGCATGCATGTGTACATGTGCATGCATGTGTATGTACATGTGTGCATGTATGTATGCATGTGTGCATGCATGTGTGTGTATATGTGTGCATGCATGTGTGTGTACAAGTGTGCATGCATGTGTGTGTACAAGTGTACATGCATGTGTGTGTACATGTGTGCATGCATGCATGCATGCATGTGTGTGTGAGTGTGAGAGAGAGAGAGATATTACCTATACTGTATGTGATTATATAGTATATGGTTATAGTATCAGGTGTCTCATATTCAGTGTATAATTTGTTAGTTTCCAGTAGCTGTACATGTTACCTCATGAGTCTTACTTCAGCAGTCTACCACTCTGCACATTTTCTTACACCCCTTCGGTACTGCTTTTGTTTTTCCTGTTAATGGTGTCAGGATATCATTCATATCTGTTTTTTCCATAAAGCCTGCTAGGTCATAATTATCAGGTACTCTTTGTAAGCAAGGCTTATAAGCTTACCCACATGTTCTAAATATAGACTACACTGTTTCTGTTATCCTCTCTGAGTATTTTCATCATCCTCATCACATTCTTGAGTACATCGTTAGAAACTATGTTAATAATTTTCACACCGAGTAAAATTATATATTATACATTTTTTTTAAACCCTGGCCGTCTCCCAACAAGGTAGGATGACCCGAAAAAGAAGAAACACTCTTTCCATCATTCACTCTACTGCTAGATGCTACAGATCAGCTGCCCCTCTAAACTGCAAATATCCCTTCCCTTTCTTCAGAGTACAGGCACTGTACTTCCCACCTCCAGGACTCAAATCTGGCTAACCTGTTTCCCAAAATACCTCACACTTCAACAGCTCATCAAGTCCCAAAAGCCATTTGCCTCAACTCACTTCTATTGAACATGCCTGTTGGATGTCCAAGCCCCTCTCACACAAAACTTTCTTTATCCCTTGCCTCCAACCTTTCCAAGGGTGACCCCTACCCCTGCCTTCCCTCTTTACAAAAAATAGACAAAAGCAAGTGGCATTACAATATAAAGTACTAGTTCTGTCAACCAGCTGGCTGTATCCCATGCAGTGTGGCCCAAATAGTAAAAAGTTTCTCTCTTTAACTTTAGTAATGCATACAGGAGAAGGGGTTACTAGCCCCTTGCTTCTGGCATTTAGTCGCCTCTTACGACGCACGTGGCTTACGGAGGAAGAACTCTGTTCCACTTAGTAGTTACAATATAAATATAGCAATGATCTTTATTTTCCAAAGCTCATATTATGTCCAGTATTTCAGCCATTTTGGATAACATACCATAACCTGGGCCCATAGCATAAATATGCAGCCATTGTACTATATATACCATCCCTGTTTGTCTCCTAACTGACCTTTCTTAACATTTTGTGGAAATCATTATCAGATTCTTAAAAATCGTAATCTGATTCAGCATTATCAGAATCAGGAGTAGAATATGCAGTCTGAGTTTATTCCATTCATTCTTTAAAGTATTTTTCTTAACCACATTCCAAACATTAGCCCAATTATTAATGGCTATCTTAAATGTGAAAACTTAATGATGTTTCCTGTGATCTTTTTCTAGTTCTTCCGTCTACATCATCAGAATATAGAAGAGCTTTTTATTTGTATAGATAGTCTGATTCCTGGGCCAGGGAGACAGGAGGACTGTCCTTTTGAATTAATGTTTTCAATACTCAGGTGAACAGGGATGTTGTCAAACAATAATAGAATCTTTGTCATTAGGCTAGTTGTTACCTTCTCTTAATGTGAAATCCTTGTCATCTCTTTATAAAAATGTGTACAGAACCATTCTAAAACTTTTTTTTTTTTTTTTTTTCAACAAGTCGGCCGTCTCCCACCGAGGCAGGGTGACCCAAAAAAGAAAGAAAATCCCCAAAAAGAAAATACTTTCATCATCATTCAACACTTTCACCACACTCGCACATTATCACTGTTTTTGCAGAGGTGCTCAGAATACACAGTTTAGAAGCATACACATATAAAGATACACAACATATCCCTCCAAACTGCCAATATCCCAAACCCCTCCTTTAAGTGCAGGCATTGTACTTTCCATTTCCAGGACTCAAGTCCGACTATATGAAAATAACCGGTTTCCCTGAATCCCTTCACTAAATATTACCCTGCTCACACTCCAACAGATCGTCAGGTCCCAAGTACCATTCGTCTCCATTCACTCCTATCTAACACGCTCACGCACGCTATAGAAATCTGTATTTAAAGCCTTATGTTTCACAGGCTTCACTTTGATTACAGGATACTACATGAGTACCACATTCAGTAGGGCATACCAGGGCTAATACTATTTTTTTTCTTTATCCCCTAGTACAATCTACTCTATTCAAAAGTGCTATAGTACTTAGTAAGTCTTTGCAAATAATTAAAACCTATTCTGGCAAATGCAGTTTGAGATTTTTTATTTAAATATTCAACGCTATTAGTATTTACACTTTATGCTTTACCAACTTCTTTCTGTTTTTAATGCTTTACATTATAGTATGTACCTTTAAACATACCAAACCAGCCATCTTTTGCATAAAAGTTACTTAACTCAAAATAAAAAATAAGCTAATCTTTTAACTGTAGCCATGTATTCCTAGCTTCATGTCCCTAAACTGCTGATCATTGCTTCATAAATCACTTACATACTGGATGTACAAACCTCTAAAACTCAAAGTAATAATACATGCCATAAATATTAACACTGGTACCACTGCGTCTGTTGTCCAGAATACTGTTGTACAATACCACCTGTGTTCTCTTTCCATAAATTGTCATCCTTCTCAACATAACTCCCATTCTACTATTTTTTTAAAACATGATACTGTATATTGTATGGCGAGGATGGATTTTACCTAACAGTTGAATCCCTCAAGATGGTCTTGAATTTTCTTGGATACTGGCTTTTTTGCCAGGATATGATTCCAGAACTACCGAAATACCTCCTTGTTGGGGCATGAAGCACTGGCTGTCAACCTATATTTGTATGAACAAGGGTTCATTATCTGAACCAGAAATTGGCTGTTAAACCACGATTTTTTGTTATTGAAGACTGAAGGAAATTTGAATGCTCACTGTGCTGTGAGATATTAAGCTCAGAATCAATAAAATATAATTTTTTTTATTATGCCTCAGGGTTCTACAGGAAATAGGCTAATAGTTTTTATAACTATTTATTATAAGTTAAGAACTGTTGTCTTAACTCATTTTCTTTCCTGGCCCCAGCATTAACTTTATAAATATTATAGACATAATATATATTATTAGGTAACATTAACGTTGGGTATAGGGTAAAGTTGGAGCCGTCTAATTTATATTACAGATGGCTATTAAGAGGACTAGGAGGTTTCTTTATTAAGCGTCGTCTGGAAAGCTGTAAAGCCCGTAAAGATATTCTTTACCGCGCAGTGCTCCAGACATATGTAACCCACGCATTGCAAGCAGGCTATAACTTGGAGTTCTTCATTGAGGGTGGCCGGACTCGCACAGGCAAACCATCCATGCCAAAAGGTAACTTTCTAGGTGTTTTAGTTTTAAATGAAAATTAAGCTAGAATCTGTAAGATTTTATTTCTTCTATCATTGGAGATTTGGTATTTCATTCCCTCTGAAACCATCCTCTACATGTTCCAAAGCATTTCTTTCTCATCATTTGTTTCCTTAGTACTTTTTATGGGATATTTCCTAATGTATCCACTTTTACCTTCTATGTTGCAAATTGCTTTCTTCTCTGTTATATATTCTCTTATGTTCATACTGTCATGCTGTACTTTTATACAAGTAATTAAACTTGATGGCCTCACTCTCTAATCTTTGACTTTCTCAGTGGTGCATGTTTTTACTATGGTTATCCTGTTTTTGACAGTAATATTACTGTAGTTTTTGTTATTTTTAATATTGTTTTTATTTATTTCTTCCCATTTGTTAATAGCACATGTTGTCTTTAAATTACATATTTTAATAGTGTGGATTCTAAATCAGTCTGTCTCACTCATGTCCATGTCTTCCTTTCATAGGAAAAGGTTATAAAAAAGTAGAACACTTCTTAATACATTTTTTATTTGTTTTTTGCATGTTTATTGATAACCTTACTTTGTATTTTAAACTGTTCATTGCTATATATCCTCTCCACTTTTGCCATGTTTATTAAAAACTGATCCCAAATTCATTAATCTTTAATTTCATTCACTAAGTCACCATCTGTCATAATCATGCATGCAACCAGTTTAACTCCTTCCCCTGATTACATATTCATGAATCCTCTTTCAACCATTCTCATATTTTATTAGAGGTCTCCATCAACAAAAAGAACAGGTCATCATATAATTAATAATAATATCTTAATTTCTACAAGTACATATACAAGGTATACAGGCCTAGCTGACATCAATGACATGCTACTATATAGAAAGCCGCTGGTTTTGCAGAGCATTTCAGGCTAATTAGGTCAGTTTTGTCCCAGGATGTGACCCACACCAGTCAACTAACACCCAGGTACCCATTATACTGATGGGGAACATAGACAACCAGTGTAAAGAAACACTCCCAACATTTCTACCCCTTGCTGGGAATCGAACCGGACCCTCATCGTGTGAAGCGAGAGCTTTAGCCACCAGGCCATGGTGGCTATGTTCTCTTGTAATTTGTGTTGCTGTTGCAACACAAATGACAAGAGAACATAGGTGGAAAAATGTAATAAGGGACAATAACAGAAACATCCGTCCATGTCACAGTACATACTTGCCACATGTTAAATGCCTACAACAGATGTTGGGTGACTTTCTGTGGCAAATAAATTTAACAACAACAAGGTAATGCTTCACAAATAACCTGCACTTAGGAGAGGAACCTTATGACCTTGTATGGTAAAAAGTTTTCAATAATGGTTAATTTGTCAGATGAGGTGTCACCTTCAATAATATTTTATTTCAGGCGGTCTTCTGAGTGTTATTGTGGATGCCTACACCAACGGTACTCTAGATGATGCTTTGATTGTCCCCATTGCCATCAACTATGATAGGATACTAGATGGAAACTTTATCAGGGAACAAATGGGACAGAGTAAGGTAGGTGTACCAAGAGTTTATACATTACTGGCACAAAGATTATTGTAATGGAAATGTATACTGTAAACCTGTAATTAACTGACTGATAGAGAGGAGAGAGTGTACAATATTGCATATTGTCCAAAACTTTTGAATTATTCTGAGTCATAGGAGCTTTAAAGCTCTACTAGTGAAAATGTAGATGGATTCTACAGATATCAGATACTGTTTCTTAACACAGTGTTCCTCACATACCCAAGCCACTGAGACACCAAACTCAACCTTCTATATTAGTTTAAGTTTCTGCTTAACACTGAGGACCATGCATTCCTTCTTGGCACCACCATTTGCTTTAGAAGCTGTTGTTAATCGCACTTTACTTGAGTTCATAAAGTCACACTAAGCACACCTTGGCCTGTACTGAATGAATGTTGGAGCCACCGGACTTGGTCTGATACTTTGGAAGACAACCAAATACAGTGGACCCCCAAGTTTCGGCAGCATCGACTTTCGTGAAATTCAACTTTCGGCAAGTTTTTATGGGAAAATTTGGCCGTTGGTCGTCTCGGTGGGAGACGACCAACTTGTTGAAAAAAAAAAAAAAAAAAATATATATATATTTATATATATATATATATATATATATATATATATATATATATATATGTATATATGTATGTATATATATAGATATATATATATATATATGTATGTATGTATGTATATACAGTGGACCCCCGCATAACGATGGCATCGCATAGCGATTTTTCCGCATAACGATTACTTTTATCGGAAAATTTTTGCCCCGCATACCGATTAAAAACCCGCATACCGATTTTCGTCCGAGACGCGTCCAATGTGCCCTCAGCCAGCCTCACATGTGCCGCTCCGTCCCATTGTTTACCAGCCAGCCTCCGCGGTAACATCCAAGCATACACTCGGAATATTTCGTATTATTACAGTATTTTCGGTGCTGTTTCTGGAAAATAAGTGACCATGGGCCCCAAGAAAGCTTCTAGTGCCAACCCTACACCTCAAAGGGTAAGAATTACTATAGAGATGAAGAAAGAGATAATTGATAAGTATGAAAGTGGAGTGCGTATAGCCGACCTAGTCAAGCTGTACAAGAAACCCCAATCAACCATCGCTACTATTGTGGGCACCAGAAAGACAATCAAGGAAGCTGTTCTTGCCAAAGGTTCAACTGTGTTTTCGAAACAAAGATCGCAATTGATGGAAGATGTTGAGAGACTCTTATTGGTGTGGATAAATGAAAAACAGATAGCAGGAGATAGCGTCTCTCAAGCGATCATATGTGAAAAGGCTAGGAAGTTGCATGACGATTTAATTAAAAAAATGCCTGCAACTAGTGATGATGTGAGTGAATTTAAGGCCAGCAAAGGTTGGTTTGAGAGATTTAAGAAGCGTAGTGGCATCCATAGTGTGATAAGGCATGGTGAGGCTGCCAGTTCGGACCACAAAGCGGCTGAAAAATATGTGCAGGAATTCAAGGAGTACATAGAAACTGAAGGACTGAAACCTGAACAAGTGTTTAATTGTGATGAAACAGGCCTGTTCTGGAAGAAAATGCCAAGCAGGACCTACATTACTCAGGAGGAAAAGGCACTCCCAGGACATAAGCCTATGAAAGACAGGCTTACTTTGTTGATGTGTGCCAATGCTACTGGTGATTGCAAAGTGAAGCCTTTATTAGTGTATCACTCTGAAACTCCCAGAGCGTTCAGGCAAAAGAATGTCCTCAAGGATAATTTGTGTGTGCTGTGGAGGGCAAACAGTAAGGCATGGGTCACTAGGGAATTTTTCTATAACTGGTTACACCATGCATTTGCCCCCAATGTGAAAAATTACCTAACTGAAAAGAAATTAGAACTTAAGTGCCTCCTGGTGTTAGACAATGCCCCTGGTCATCCTACAGACGTGTCAGAGCGACTTTATGGGGACATGAGCTTCATTAAGGTGAAGTTTTTGCCTCCTAATACCACTCCTCTCCTGCAGCCCATGGACCAGCAGGTTATTTCCAACTTCAAGAAACTGTACACAAAAGCTCTGTTTGAAAGGTGCTTTGTAATGACCTCAGAAACTCAACTGACTCTAAGAGAGTTTTGGAGAGATCACTTTAACATCCTCAATTGTGTAAACCTTATAGGTAAGGCTTGGGAGGAAGTGACAAAGAGGACCTTGAACTCTGCTTGGAAGAAACTGTGGCCAGAATGTGTAGACAAAAGGGATTTTGAAGGGTTTGAGGCTAACCCTGAGAATCCTGTGCCAGTTGAGGAATCCATTGTGGCATTGGGAAAGTCCTTGGGGTTGGAGGTTAGTGGGGAGGATGTGGAAGAGTTGGTGGAGGAGGACAATGAAGAACTAACCACTGATGAGCTGCTAGATCAACTTCAACAGCAAGAGGCCACACCTGAGGAAATTGCTTCGGAGGAGGGGAGAGAGAAATTGAAGAAGTTGCCTACTTCAAAGATTAAGGAAATCTGTGCTAAGTGGCTTGAAGTGCAAACCTTCATGGATGAAAATCACCCTCACACAGCTATTGCAAGCCGTGCTGGTGATTATTACACTGACAATGTTGTGAAACACTTTAGGCAAGTCATAAAGGAACGAGAGGTACAGGCCACTATGGACAGATATCTTGTGCGAAAGAAGTCCAGTGACTCTGAAGCTGGCCCTAGTGGCATTAAAAGAAGAAGGGAAGTAACCCCAGAAAAGGACTTACTACCTCAAGTCCTAATGGAAGGGGATTCCCCTTCTAAACAGTAAGAAGATATTGCTCTCCCCTCCTCCCATCCCATCAATCATCACCAGATCTTCAATAAAAGTAAGTGTCATTTAATTGTGCATGCCTTTTTCAGTTTGTGTGTATTAAAATTAACATTTCATGTGGTAAAAAAAATTTTTTTTCATACTTTTGGGCGTCTTGCACGGATTAATTTTATTTCCATTATTTCTTATGGGGAAAATTGATTCGCATAACGATTATTTCGCATAACGATGAGCCCTCTTGCACGGATTAAAATCGTTAACCGGGGGTCCACTGTATGTATGTATATATATGTATGTATATATATGTATGTATATATATGTATGTATATATATATATATATATATATATATATATATGTATATATGTATATATGTATATATGTATATATATATATATATATATGTATATATATATATATATATGTATATATATATATATGTATATATATATATATATATATATATATATATGTATATATATATATATATATATATATATATATGTATATATATATATATGTATATATATATATCTATATATATATATGTATATATATATATATATATATATATATATATATATATATATATGTATATATATGTATATATATGTATATATATGTATACATGTACACATGTATATATATGTATATATATGTATATATATGTATACATGTATATATATGTATATATATGTATATATATATATATACATATATATATACATATATATATACATATATATATACATATATATTGCATTTATGGATTTAGAAAAGGCATATGATAGAGTGGATAGAGGAGCAATGTGGCAGATGTTGCAAGTATATGGAATAGGTGGTAAGTTATTAAATGCTGTAAAGAGTTTTTATGAGGATAGTGAGGCTCAGGTTAGGGTGTGTAGAAGAGAGGGAGACTACTTCCCGGTAAAAGTAGGTCTTAGACAGGGATGTGTAATGTCACCATGGTTGTTTAATATATTTATAGATGGGGTTGTAAAGGAAGTAAATGCTAGGGTGTTTGGGAGAGGGGTGGGATTAAATTATGGGGAATCAAATTCAAAATGGGAATTGACACAGTTACTTTTTGCTGATGATACTGTGCTTATGGGAGATTCTAAAGAAAAATTGCAAAGGTTAGTGGATGAGTTTGGGAATGTGTGTAAAGGTAGAAAGTTGAAAGTGAACATAGAAAAGAGTAAGGTGATGAGGGTGTCAAATGATTTAGATAAAGAAAAATTGGATATCAAATTGGGGAGGAGGAGTATGGAAGAAGTGAATGTTTTCAGATACTTGGGAGTTGACGTGTCGGCGGATGGATTTATGAAGGATGAGGTTAATCATAGAATTGATGAGGGAAAAAAGGTGAGTGGTGCGTTGAGGTATATGTGGAGTCAAAAAACGTTATCTATGGAGGCAAAGAAGGGAATGTATGAAAGTATAGTAGTACCAACACTCTTATATGGGTGTGAAGCTTGGGTGGTAAATGCAGCAGCGAGGAGACGGTTGGAGGCAGCGGAGATGTCCTGTTTAAGGGCAATGTGTGGTGTAAATATTATGCAGAAAATTCGGAGTGTGGAAATTAGGAGAAGGTGTGGAGTTAATAAAAGTATTAGTCAGAGGGCAGAAGAGGGGTTGTTGAGGTGGTTTGGTCATTTAGAGAGAATGGATCACAGTAGAATGACATGGAAAGCATATAAATCTATAGGGGAAGGAAGGCGGGGTAGGGGTCGTCCTCGAAAGGGTTGGAGAGAGAGGGTAAAGGAGGTTTTGTGGGTAAGGGGCTTGGACTTCCAGCAAGCATGCGTGAGCGTGTTAGATAGGAGTGAATGGAGACGAATGGTACTTGGGACCTGACGATCTGTTGGAGTGTGAGCAGGGTAATATTTAGTGAAGGGATTCAGGGAAACCGGTTATTTTCATATAGTCGGACTTGAGTCCTGGAAATGGGAAGTACAATGCCTGCACTTTAAAGGAGGGGTTTGGGATATTGGCAGTTTGGAGGGATATGTTGTGTATCTTTATATGTTTATGCTTCTAGACTGTTGTATTCTGAGCACCTCTGCAAAAACAGTGATAATGTGCGAGTGTGGTGAAAGTGTTGAATGATGATGAAAGTATTTTCTTTTTGGGGATTTTCTTTCTTTTTTGGGTCACCCTGCCTCGGTGGGAGACGGCCGACTTGTTGAAAAAAAAAAAAAAAAAAATATATATATATATATATATATATATATATATATATATATATATATATATATATATATATATATATATATATATATATATGTCGTGCCGAATATGTAAAACTGGTCAATTAGCAAGAACTCATTTAAAATTAAGTCCATTCTGAAATTTTCTCTTCTACGTTTCAAGATATATTTTTTTCATTAATGCTAATGTAAAAATTTTTAAATTTGCACCAAAAGAATCTTAGAAAACTTACCTAACCTTATTATAACAAGAGCAATTTATTTTAGCCTAACCCCACTAAATATATTTTAAATACGTTTATAATAATTTAGTACTAAACAAACAAAATCAAATATATTTTTTTCGTTAGGTTCAGAATGATTTTGGCGAAATTATTGCATACACAAATTTTCACTTTTCCTATATGGCAAGATGAGCGTTGCTATTTAAGCCAAGATCGCAAGTTCTGCCTATTCGGCACGACATATATATATATATATATATATAAATATATATATATATATATTTTTTTTTTTTTTTTTTTTTAAACAAGTCGGCCGTCTCCCACCGAGGCAGGGTGACCCAAAAAAGAAAGAAAATCCCCAAAAAGAAAATACTTTCATCATCATTCAACACTTTCACCACACTCGCACATTATCACTGTTTTTGCAGAGGTGCTCAGAATACAACAGTCTAGAAGCATAAACATATAAAGATACACAACATATCCCTCCAAACTGCCAATATCCCAAACCCCTCCTTTAAAGTGCAGGCATTGTACTTCCCATTTCCAGGACTCAAGTCCGACTATATGAAAATAACCGGTTTCCCTGAATCCCTTCACTAAATATTACCCTGCTCACACTCCAACAGATCGTCAGGTCCCAAGTACCATTCGTCTCCATTCACTCCTATCTAACACGCTCACGCACGCTTGCTGGAAGTCCAAGCCCCTTACCCACAAAACCTCCTTTACCCCCTCTCTCCAACCCTTTCGAGGACGACCCCTACCCCGCCTTCCTTCCCCTATAGATTTATATGCTTTCCATGTCATTCTACTGTGATCCATTCTCTCTAAATGACCAAACCACCTCAACAACCCCTCTTCTGCCCTCTGACTAATACTTTTATTAACTCCACACCTTCTCCTAATTTCCACACTCCGAATTTTCTGCATAATATTTACACCACACATTGCCCTTAAACAGGACATCTCCGCTGCCTCCAACCGTCTCCTCGCTGCTGCATTTACCACCCAAGCTTCACACCCATATAAGAGTGTTGGTACTACTATACTTTCATACATTCCCTTCTTTGCCTCCATAGATAACGTTTTTTGACTCCACATATACCTCAACGCACCACTCACCTTTTTTCCCTCATCAATTCTATGATTAACCTCATCCTTCATAAATCCATCCGCCGACACGTCAACTCCCAAGTATCTGAAAACATTCACTTCTTCCATACTCCTCCTCCCCAATTTGATATCCAATTTTTCTTTATCTAAATCATTTGACACCCTCATCACCTTACTCTTTTCTATGTTCACTTTCAACTTTCTACCTTTACACACATTCCCAAACTCATCCACTAACCTTTGCAATTTTTCTTTAGAATCTCCCATAAGCACAGTATCATCAGCAAAAAGTAACTGTGTCAATTCCCATTTTGAATTTGATTCCCCATAATTTAATCCCACCCCTCTCCCAAACACCCTAGCATTTACTTCCTTTACAACCCCATCTATAAATATATTAAACAACCATGGTGACATTACACATCCCTGTCTAAGACCTACTTTTACCGGGAAGTAGTCTCCCTCTCTTCTACACACCCTAACCTGAGCCTCACTATCCTCATAAAAACTCTTTACAGCATTTAATAACTTACCACCTATTCCATATACTTGCAACATCTGCCACATTGCTCCTCTATCCACTCTATCATATGCCTTTTCTAAATCCATAAATGCAATAAAAACTTCCCTATCTTTATCTAAATACTGTTCACATATATGCTTCAATGTAAACACCTGATCTACACATCCCCTACCCACTCTAAAACCTCCTTGCTCATCCGCAATCCTACATTCTGTCTTACCTCTAATTCTTTCAATTATAACCCTACCGTACACTTTTCCTGGTATACTCAGTAAGCTTATTCCTCTATAATTTTTACAGTCTCTTTTGTCCCCTTTCCCTTTATATAAAGGGACTATACATGCTCTCTGCCAATCCCTAGGTACCTTCCCCTCTTTCATACATTTATTAAACAAAAGTACCAACCACTCCAACACTATATCCCCCCCTGCTTTTAACATTTCTGTCATGATCCCATCAGTTCCAGCTGCTTTACCCCCTTTCATTTTACGTAATGCCTCACGTACCTCCCCCACACTTACATTCTGCTCTTCTTCACTCCTAAAAGATGGTATACCTCCCTGACCAGTGCATGAAATTACTGCCTCTGTTTCTTCCTTAACATTTAAAAGTTCCTCAAAATATTCTCGCCATCTTCCCAATACCTCCATCTCCCCATCTACTAACTCCCCTACTCTGTTTTTAACTGACAAATCCATATTTTCCCTAGGCTTTCTTAACTTGTTTAACTCACTCCAAAATTTTTTCTTATTTTCATTAAAATTTCTTGACAGTGCCTCTCCCACTCTATCATCTGCTCTCCTTTTGCACTCTCTCACCACTCTCTTTACCTTTCTTTTACTCTCCATATACTCTGCTCTTCTTATAACACTTCTGCTTTGTAAAAACCTCTCATAAGCTACCTTTTTCTCTTTTATCACACCCTTTACTTCATCATTCCACCAATCACTCCTCTTTCCTCCTGCCCCCACCCTCCTATAACCACAAACTTCTGCCCCACATTCTAATACTGCATTTTTAAAACTATTCCAACCCTCTTCAACCCCCCCACTACTCATCTTTGCACTAGCCCACCTTTCTGCCAATAGTCGCTTATATCTCACCCGAACTTCCTCCTCCCTTAGTTTATACACTTTCACCTCCCTCTTACTTGTTGTTGCCACCTTCCTCTTTTCCCATCTACCTCTTACTCTAACTGTAGCTACAACTAAATAATGATCCGATATATCAGTTGCCCCTCTATAAACATGTACATCCTGGAGCCTACCCATCAACCTTTTATCCACCAATACATAATCTAATAAACTACTTTCATTACGTGCTACATCATACCTTGTATATTTATTTATCCTCTTTTTCATAAAATATGTATTACTTATTACCAATTTTCTTTCTACACATAGCTCAATTAAAGGCTCCCCATTTACATTTACCCCTGGCACCCCAAATTTACCTACTACTCCCTCCATAACATTTTTACCCACTTTAGCATTAAAATCCCCAACCACCATTACTCTCACACTTGATTCAAAACTCCCCATGCATTCACTCAACATTTCCCAAAATCTCTCTCTCTCCTCTACACTTCTCTCTTCTCCAGGTGCATACACGCTTATTATAACCCACTTTTCACATCCAATCTTTATTTTACTCCACATAATCCTTGAATTTATACATTTATAGTCCCTCTTTTCCTGCCATAGCTTATCCTTCAACATTATTGCTACTCCTTCTTTAGCTCTAACTCTATTTGAAACCCCTGACCTAATCCCATTTATTCCTCTCCACTGAAACTCTCCCACCCCCTTCAGCTTTGTTTCACTTAAAGCCAGGACATCCAGCTTCTTCTCATTCATAACATCCACAATCATCTCTTTCTTATCATCTGCACAACATCCACGCA
Source organism: Cherax quadricarinatus (assembly GCF_038502225.1). Taxonomy (NCBI): domain Eukaryota; kingdom Metazoa; phylum Arthropoda; class Malacostraca; order Decapoda; family Parastacidae; genus Cherax; species Cherax quadricarinatus. The sequence continues at coordinate 18,338,224 of NC_091339.1, read as the reverse complement.
CATTCAGACTTCCCACTTTGACAATTTTCTTCTTCTTATTCTTTTTAGTAATCTTTACAGGAAAAGGGGTTACTAGCCCATTGTTCCCGGCATTTTAGTTGACTTTTACAACACGCATGGCTTACGGAGGAAAGATTCTTATTCCACTTCCCCATGGATATAAAAGGAAAATTAATAAGACAAAGAACTATTAAGATAAAATCAAAGAAAACTCAGATGAGTGTGTATAAATAAATGTGTACATGTATGTGTAGTGTGACCTAAGTGTAAGTAGAAGTAGCAAGACATGCCTGTAATCTTGCATATTTATGAGACAGACAAAAGACATCAGCAATCCTACCATCATGTAAAACAATCACAGGCTTCGTTTTACACTCACTTGGCAGGACGGTAGTACCTCCCTGGGTGGTTGCTGTCTACCAACCTACTATATATATATATATATATATATATATATATATATATATATATATATATATATATATATATATATATATATATATATATATATATATATATATATATATAATAATTTTTTTTTTTTTTTTTTTTTTTTTTATTTTTTTTTCAACAAATCGGCCGTCTCCCACCGAGGCAGGGTGACCCAAAAAAAGAAAGAAAATCCCCAAAAAGAAAAATACTTTCATCATCATTCAACACTTTCACCACACTCGCACATTATCACTGTTTTTGCAGAGGTGCTCAGAAATACAACAGTCTAGAAGCATACACATATAAAGATACACAACATATCCCTCCAAACTGCCAATATCCCAAACCCCTCCTTTAAAGTGCAGGCATTGTACTTCCCATTTCCAGGACTCAAGTCCGACTATATGAAAACAACCGGTTTCCCTGAATCCCTTCACTAAATATTACCCTGCTCACACTCCAACAGATCGTCAGGTCCCAAGTACCATTCGTCTCCATTCACTCCTATCTAACACGCTCACGCACGCTTGCTGGAAGTCCAAGCCCCTTGTAGGTAGTAGGTTGGTAGACAGCAACCACCCAGGGAGGTACTACCGTCATGCCAAGTGAGTGTAAAACGAAAGCCTGTGATTGTTTTACATGATGGTAGGATTGCTGATGTCTTTTGTCTGTCTCATAAATATGCAAGATTACAGGCATGTCTTGCTACTTCTACTTACACTTAGGTCACACTAGACATACATGTACACATTTATTTATACACACTCATCTGAGTTTTCTTTGATTTGTATCTTAATAGTTCTTGGTCTTATTAATTTTCCTTTTATATCCATGGGGAAGTGGAATAAGAATCTTTCCTCCGTAAGCCATGCGTGTTGTAAAAGTCACCTAAAATGCCGGGAACAATGGGCTAGTAACCCCTTTTCCTGTAAAGATTACTAAAAAGAATAAGAAGAAGAAAATTGTCATATATATATATATATATATATATATATATATATATATATATATATATATATATATATATATATATATATATATATATATATATATATATAGATATATATATATATATATATATATATATAGATATATATATATATATATATATATATATATATATATATATATAGATATATATATATATATATTATATATATATATATATATATATATATATAATTTTTTTTTTTTTTTCAACAAGTCGGCCGTCTCCCACCGAGGCAGGGTGACCCAAAAAAGAAAGAAAATCCCCAAAAAGAAAATACTTTCATCATCATTCAACACTTTCACCACACTCACACATTATCACTGTTTTTGCAGAGGTGCTCAGAATACAACAGTTTAGAAGCATATACAGTGGACCCCCGCATAACGGACGCCTTGCATAACGGACAATCCGCATAGCGGACGCTTTGATCGCTAAAATTTTGCCCCGCATAGTGGACAAAAACCCGCTCAGCGGCCTTCGTCCGAGACGCGTCCAATGTGCGGCCTGAGCCACGCTCACATGTTCCGCGGGTGGCATTGTTTACCAGCCAGCCTCCGCGGTAACATCCAAGCATACAATCGGAACATTTTGTATTATTACAGTGTTTTTGGTGATTTTTTTCTGGAAAATAAGTGACCATGGGCCCCAAGAAAGCTTCTAGTGCCAACCCTACAGCAATAAGGGTGAGAATTACTATGGAGATGAAGAAAAAGATCATTGATAAGTATGAAAGTGGAGTGCGTGTCTCCGAGCTGGCCAGGTTGTATAATAAACCCCAATCAACCATCGCTACTATTGGTGGTACAGCTGCTGCTGCTGCTGTATCACCGTCAGCTGCTGCTGCACTGTCAGCTGCTGCTGCTGTACCACCGTCAGCTGCTCCTGCTGCTGTAGTACCGTCTGCTGCTGCTGTAGCATCATCTGCTGCTGCTGTAGCATCGTCTGCTGCTGCTGTAGCATCGTCTGCTGCTGCTGTAGCATCGTCTGTTGCTGCTGTAGCATCGTCTGTTGCTGCTGTTCCACCGTCAGCTGCTGCTGCTGCTGTAGCATCGTCTGCTGCTGCTGCTGCTGTTCCACCGTCAGCTGCTGCTGCTGCTGTAGCATCGTCTGCTGCTGCTGTAGCATCGTCTGCTGCTGCTGTAACATCGTCAGTTGCTGCTGTAGCATCGTCTGCTGCTGCTGTAGCATCGTCTGTTGCTGCTGTAGCATCGTCTGCTGCTGCTGCTGCTGTAGCATCGTCTGCTGCTGCTGAAACATCGTCAGCTGCTGCTGCTGCTGCTGTAGCACCGTTGTTGGTGTGGCTTATTGAGAATACCAAGAAACAATTAACCCCAGAGGATTTGCCACCCAGGATAGCCCAAAAAAGTCAGTGTCATCGAAGACTGTCTAACTTATTTCCATTGGGGTCCTTAATCTTGTCTCCCAGGATGCAACCCACACCAGTCGACTAACACCCAGGTGAACAGGGAAAATGCCTGGAACTAGTGCTCATATTGGTGAATTTAGAGCCAGCAAAGGTTGGTTTGAGAGATTTAAGAATCGTAGTGACATACACAGTGTGATAAGGCCTGTTCTGGAAGAAAATACCAAACAGGACCTACAGTACTCAGGAGGAAAAGGCACTCCCAGGACACAGTGTCTCATCAGTCATTGCTGCATCTTCAATAAAGGTAAGTGTCATTTATTCTTCATTTAGTAGAGTAGTACATGCACAATATATATTGTGCATGTACTACTCTACTATTGTGCATGTATCCTTCTCTTTGTGTGTAGGAAAATGTATATTTCATGTGGTAAAATTTTTTTTTTCAAACTTTTGGGTGTCTTGCACGGATTAATTTGATTTCCATTATTTCTTATGGGGAAAATTCATTCACATAGCGAACATTTCGCATAACAGCCAGCCCTCTTGCACGGATTAAGGTCGCTATGCGGGGGTCCACTGTACGTATAAAGATACACAACATATCCCTCCAAACCCCTCCTTTAAAGTGCAGGCATTGTACTTCCCATTTCCAAGACTCAAGTCCGACTATTTGAAAATAACCGGTTTCCCTGAATCCCTTCACTAAATATTACCCTGCTCACACTCCAACAGATCGTCAGGTCCCAAGTACGATTCGTCTCCATTCACTCCTATCTAACACGCTCATGCACGCTTGCTGGAAGTCCAAGCCCCTTACCCACAAAACCTCCTTTACTCCCTCTCTCCAACCCTTTCGAGGACGACCCCTACCCGGCCTTCCTTCCCCTATAGATTTATATGCTTTCCATGTCATTCTACTTTGATCCATTGTCTCTAAATGACCAAACCACCTCAACAACCCCTCTTCTGCCCTCTGACTAATACTTTTATTAACTCCACACCTTCTCCTAATTTCCACACTCCGAATTTTCTGCATAATATTTACACCACACATTGCCCTTAAACAGGACATCTCCACTGCCTCCATCCGTCTCCTCGCTGCTGCATTTACCACCCAAGCTTCACACCCATATAAAAGTGTTGGTACTACTATACTTTCATACATTCCCTTCTTTGCCTCCATAGATAAGGTTTTTTGACTCCACATATACCTCAACGCACCACTCACCTTTTTTCCCTCATCAATTCTATGATTAACCTCATCCTTCATAAATCCATCCGCCAACACGTCAACTCCCAAGTATCTGAAAACATTCACTTCTTCCATACTCCACCTCCCCAATTTGATATCCAATTTTTCTTTATCTAAATCATTTGACACCCTCATCACCTTACTCTTTTCTATGTTCACTTTCAACTTTCTACCTTTACACACATTCCCAAACTCATCCACTAACCTTTGCAATTTATATATATATATATATATATATATATATATATATATATATATATATATATATATATATATATATATATATATATATATATGTTTGTATATATATATATATATACACACAAACATATACCTATATATATATATATATATATATATATATATATATATATACATACATATATACATATATATATACATACATATATACATATATATATACATACATATATATATATATATATACATATATATATATATATAGGTAGTAGGTTGGTAGACAGCAACCGCCCAGGGAGGTACTACCGTCCTGCCAAGTGAGTGTAAAACGTAAGCCTGTAATTGTTTTACACGATGGTAGGATTGCTGGTGTTTTTTCTGTCTCATAAACATGCAAGGTTTCAGGTACGTCTTGCTACTTCTGCTTACACTTAGGTCACACTACACATACATGTACAAGCATATGTATACACACCCCTCTGGGTTTTCTTCTATTTTCTTACTAGCTCTTGTTCTTGTTTATTTCCTCTTATCTCCATGGGGAAGTGGAACAGAATTCTTCCTCCGTAAGCTATGCGTGTTGTAAGAGGCGACTAAAATGCCAGGAGCAAGGGGCTAGTAACCTCTTCTCCTGTATATATTACTAAATGTAAAAGGAGAAACTTTCGTTTTTCCTTTTGGGCCACCCCGCCTCGGTGGGATGCGGCCGGTGTGTTGAAAGAAAGAAAGAAAGATATATATATATATATATATATATATATATATATTATATATATATATTATATAAATGTTAAGGAAGAAAGGGAGGCGGTAATTTCATGCACTGGCCAGGGAGGTATACCATCTTTTAGGAGTGAAGAAGAGCAGAATGTAAGTGTGGTGGAGGTACGTGAGGCATTACGTAGAATGAAAGGGGGTAAAGCAGCTGGAACTGATGGGATCATGACAGAAATGTTAAAAGCAGGGGGGGATATAGTGTTGGAGTGGTTGGTACTTTTGTTTAATAAATGTATGAAAGAGGGGAAGGTACCTAGGGATTGGCGGAGAGCATGTATAGTCCCTTTATATAAAGGGAAAGGGGACAAAAGAGATTGTAAAAATTATAGAGGAATAAGTTTACTGAGTATACCAGGAAAAGTATACGGTAGGGTTATAATTGAAAGAATTAGAGGTAAGACAGAATGTAGAATTGCGGACGAGCAAGGAGGTTTCAGAGTGGGTAGGGGATGTGTAGATAAAGTGTTTACATTGAAGCATATATGTGAACAGTATTTAGATAAAGGTAGGGAAGTTTTTATTGCATTTATGGATTTAGAAAAGGCATATGATAGAGTGGATAGAGGAGCAATGTGGCAGATGTTGCAAGTATATGGGTTAGGTGGTAAGTTACTAAATGCTGTAAAGAGCTTTTATGAGGATAGTGAGGCTCAGGTTAGGGTGTGTAGAAGAGAGGGAGAATACTTCCTGGTAAAAGTAGGTCTTAGACAGGGATGTGTAATGTCACCATGGTTGTTTAATATATTTATAGATGGGGTTGTAAAAGAAGTAAATGCTAGGGTGTTTGGGAGAGGGGTGGGATTAAATTATGGGGAATCAAATTCAAAATGGGAATTGACACAGTTACTTTTTGCTGATGATACTGTGCTTATGGGAGATTCTAAACAAAAATTGCAAAGGTTAGTGGATGAGTTTGAGAATGTGTGTAAAGGTAGAAAGTTGAAAGTGAACATAGAAAAGAGTAAGGTGATGAGGGTATCAAATGATTTAGATAAAGAAAAGTTGGATATCAAATTGGGGAGGAGGAGTATGGAAGAAGTGAATGTTTTCAGATACTTGGGAGTTAACGTGTCAGCGGATGGATTTATGAAGGATGAGGTTAATCATAGAATTGATGAGGGAAAAAAGGTGAGTGGTGCGTTGAGGTATATGTGGAGTCAAAAAACGTTATCTATGGAGGCAAAGAAGGGAATGTATGAAAGTATAGTAGTACCAACACTCTTATATGGATGTGAAGCTTGGGTGGTAAATGCAGCAGCGAGGAGACGGTTGGAGGCAGTGGAGATGTCCTGTCTAAGGGCAGTGTGTGGTGTAAATATTATGCAGAAAATTCGGAGTGTGGAAATTAGGAGAAGGTGTGGAGTTAATAAAAGCATTAGTCAGAGGGCAGAAGAGGGGTTGTTGAGGTGGTTCGGTCATTTAGAGAGAATGGATCAAAGTAGAATGACATGGAAAGCATATAAATCTATAGGGGAAGGAAAGAGGGGTAGGGGTCGTCCTCGAAAGGGTTGGAAAGAGAGGGTAAAGGAGGTTTTGTGGGCGAGGGGCTTGGACTTCCAGCAAGCGTGCATGAGCGTGTTAGATAGGAGTGAATGGAGACGAATGGTACTTGGGACCTGACGATCTGTTGGAGTGTGAGCAGGGTAATATTTAGTGAAGGGATTCAGGGAAACCGGTTATTTTCATATAGTCGGACTTGAGTCCTGGAAATGGGAAGTACAATGCCTGCACTTTAAAGGAGGGGTTTGGGATATTGGCAGTTTGGAGGAATATGTTGTGTATCTTTATACGTATATGCTTCTAAACTGTTGTATTCTGAGCACCTCTGCAAAAGCAGTGATAATGTGTGAGTGTGGTGAAAGTGTTGAATGATGATGAAAGTATTTTCTTTTTGGGGATTTTCTTTCTTTTTTGGGTCACCCTGCCTCAGTGGGAGACGACCGACTTGTTGAAAGAAAAAAAAAAATTATATATATATAAAACGAAAGCCTGTAATTGTTTTACATGATGGTAGGATTGCTGGTGTCCTTTTTTCTGTCTCATGAACATGCAAGATTTCAGGTACGTCTTGCTACTTCTACTTACACTTAGGTCACACTACACATACATGTACAAGCACATATATACACACCCCTCTGGGTTTTCTTCTATTTTCTTTCTAGTTTTTATTCTTGTTTATTTTCTCTTATCTCCATGGGGAAGTGGAACAGAATTCTTCCTCCGTAAGCCATGCGTGTTGTAAGAGGCGACTAAAATGCCAGGAGCAAGGGGCTAGTAACCTCTTCTCCTGTATACAGTGGACCCCCGCATAACGGACGCCTTGCATAACGGACAATCCGCATAGCAGACGCTTTGATCGCTAAAATTTTGCCCCGCATACCGCCCAAAAACTCGCTCAGCGGCCTTCGTCCGAGACGCGTCCAATGTGCGGCCTGAGCCAGCCTCATATGTTCCGCCGGTGGCATTGTTTACCAGCCAGCCTCCGCGGTAACATTCAAGCATACAATCGGAATATTTCGTATTATTACAGTGTTTTCGGTGCTATTTTTCTTATTATCACACCGGCCGATTCCCACCAAGGCAGGGTGGCCCGAAAAAGAAAAACTTTCACCATCATTCACTCCATCACTGTCTTGCCAGAAGGGTGCTTTACACTACAGTTTTTAAACTGCAACATTAACACCCCTCCTTCAGAGTGCAGGCACTGTACTTCCCATCTCCAGGACTCAAGTCCGGCCTGCCGGTTTCCCTGAATCCCTTCATAAATGTTACTTTGCTCACACTCCAACAGCACGTCAAGTATTAAAAACCATTTGTCTCCATTCACTCCTATCAAACACGCTCACGCATGCCTGCTGGAAGTCCAAGCCCCTCGCACACAAAACCTCCTTTACCCCCTCCCTCCAACCCTTCCTAGGCCGACCCCTACCCCGCCTTCCTTCCACTACAGACTGATACACTCTTGAAGTCATTCTGTTTCGCTCCATTCTCTCTACATGTCCGAACCACCTCAACATCCCTTCCTCAGCCCTCTGGACAACAGTTTTGGTAATCCCGCACCTCCTCCTAACTTCCAAACTACGAATTCTCTGCATTATATTCACACCACACATTGCCCTCAGACATGACATCTCCACTGCCTCCAGCCTTCTCCTCGCTGCAACATTCATCACCCACGCTTCACACCCATATAAGAGCGTTGGTAAAACTATACTCTCATACATTCCCCTCTTTGCCTCCAAGGACAAAGTTCTTTGTCTCCACAGACTCCTAAGTGCACCACTCACTCTTTTTCCCTCATCAATTCTATGATTCACCTCATCTTTCATAGACCCATCCGCTGACACGTCCACTCCCAAATATCTGAATACGTTCACCTCCTCCATACTCTCTCCCTCCAATCTGATATTCAATCTTTCATCACCTAATCTTTTTGTTATCCTCATAACCTTACTCTTTCCTGTATTCACCTTTAATTTTCTTCTTTTGCACACCCTACCAAATTCATCCACCAATCTCTGCAACTTCTCTTCAGAATCTCCCAAGAGCACAGTGTCATCAGCAAAGAGCAGCTGTGACAACTCCCACTTTGTGTGTGATTCTTTATCTTTTAACTCCACGCCTCTTGCCAAGACCCTCGCATTTACTTCTCTTACAACCCCATCTATAAATATATTAAACAACCACGGTGACATCACACATCCTTGTCTAAGGCCTACTTGTACTGGGAAAAAATTTCCCTCTTTCCTACATACTCTAACTTGAGCCTCACTATCCTCGTAAAAACTCTTCACTGCTTTCAGTAACCTACCTCCTACACCATACACTTGCAACATCTGCCACATTGCCCCCCTATCCACCCTGTCATACGCCTTTTCCAAATCCATAAATGCCACAAAGACCTCTTTAGCCTTATCTAAATACTGTTCACTTATATGTTTCACTGTAAACACCTGGTCCACACACCCCCTACCTTTCCTAAAGCCTCCTTGTTCATCTGCTATCCTATTCTCCGTCTTACTCTTAATTCTTTCAATTATAACTCTACCATACACTTTACCAGGTACACTCAACAGACTTATCCCCCTATAATTTTTGCACTCTCTTTTATCCCCTTTGCCTTTATACAAAGGAACTATGCATGCTCTCTGCCAATCCCTAGGTACCTTACCCTCTTCCATACATTTATTAAATAATTGCACCAACCACTCCAAAACTATATCCCCACCTGCTTTTAACATTTCTATCTTTATCCCATCAATCCCGGCTGCCTTACCCCCTTTCATTTTACCTACTGCCTCACGAACTTCCCCCACACTCACAACTGGCTCTTCCTCACTCCTACAAGATGTTATTCCTCCTTGCCCTATACACGAAATCACAGCTTCCCTATCTTCATCAACATTTAACAATTCCTCAAAATATTCCTTCCATCTGTTTCTGGAAAATAAGTGACCATGGGCCCCAAGAAAGCTTCTAGTTCCAACCCTACAGCAATAAGGGTTAGAATTCCTATAGAAATGAAGAAAGAGATCATTGATAAGTATGAAAGTGGAGTGCGTATCACCGATCTGGTCAGGTTGTACAAGAAACCCAAATCAACCATCTCTTCTATTGTGGCCAAGAAAACGGCAATCAAGGAAGCTGTTCTTGCCAAAGGTTTAACTGTGTTTTCGAAACAAAGATCGCAAGTGATGGAAGATGTTGAGAGACTCTTATTGGTGTGGATAAATGAAAAACAGCTAGCAGGAGATAGCGTCTCTCAAGCGATCATATGTGAAAAGGCTAGGAAGTTGCATGAGGATTTAATTAAAAAAAGGCCTGCAACTAGTGATGATGTGAGTGAATTTAAGGCCAGCAAAGGTTGGTTTGAGAGATTTAAGAAGCGTAGTGGCATACATAGTGTGATACGGCATGGTGAGGCTGCCAGTTCGGACCACAAAGCGGCTGAAAAATATGTGCAGGAATTCAAGGAGTACATAGAAACTGAAGGACTGAAACCTGAACAAGTGTTTAATTGTGATGAAACAGGCCTGTTCTGGAAGAAAATGCCAAGCAGGACCTACATTACTCAGGAGGAAAAGGCACTCCCAGGACATAAGCCTATGAAAGACAGGCTTACTTTGTTGATGTGTGCCAATGCTAGTGGTGATTGCAAAGTTAAGCCTTTATTAGTGTATCACTCTGAAACTCCCAGAGCGTTCAGGCAAAAGAATGTCCTCAAGGATAATTTGTGTGTGCTGTGGAGATCAAACAGTAAGGCATGGGTCACTAGGGACTTTTTCTATAACTGGTTACACCATGCATTTGCCCCCAATGTCAAAGATTACCTAACTGAAAAGAAATTAGAACTTAAGTGCCTCCTGGTGTTAGACAATGCCCCTGGTCATCCTACAGACGTGGCAGAGCGACTTTATGGGGACATGAGCTTCATTAAGGTGAAGTTTTTGCCTCCTAATACCACTCCTCTCCTGCAGCCCATGGACCAGCAGGTCATTTCCAACTTCAAGAAACTGTACACAAAAGCTCTGTTTCAAAAGTGCTTTGAAGTGACCACAGACACTCGATTGACTCTAAAAGAGTTTTGGAAGGATCACTTTAATATCCTCAATTGTGTAAACCTTATAGGTAAGGCTTGGGAGGGAGTGACTAAGAGAACCTTGAACTCTGCTTGGAAGAAACTGTGGCCAGAATGTGTAGACAAAAGGGATTTTGAAGGGTTTGAGGCTAACCCTGAGAGGAGTATACCAGTTGAGGAATCAATTGTGGCATTGGGGAAGTCCTTGGGGTTGGAGGTTAGTGGGGATGATGTGGAAGAGTTGGTGGAGGAGGACAATGAAGAACTAACCACTGATGAGCTGATAGATCAACTTCAAGAGCAAGAGGCCAGACCTGGGGAAACTGGTTCAAAGGAGGGGAGAGAGAAATTGAAGGAATTGCCTACTTCAAAGATTAAGGAAATGTGTGCAAAATGGCTTGAAGTGCAAACCTTTTTTGATGAAAATCACCCTCACACAGCTATTGCAAGCCGTGCTGGTGACTGTTACAATGACAATGTTGTGAACCACTTTAGACAAATCATAAAGGAACGAGAGGTACAGGCCACTATGGACAGATATGTTGTGCGAAAGAAGTCCAGTGACTCTGAAGCTGGTCCTAGTGGCATTAAAAGAAGAAGGGAAGTAACCCCAGAAAAGGACTTGCCTCCTCAAGTCTTAATGGAAGGGGATTCCCCTTCTAAACACTAACACACTCTCTCCCCTCCTCCCATCCCATCAATCATCACCAGATCTTCAATAAAAGTAAGTGTCATGTAATTGTGCATGCCTTTTTCAGTTTGTGTGTACTAAAATTAACATTTTTTTGTGGTAAAAAAATTTTTTTTTCATACTTTTGGGTGTCTTGCACGGATTAATTTTATTTCCATTATTTCTTATGGGGAAAATTCATTCACATACCGAACATTTCGCATAACAGCCAGCCCTCTTGCACGGATTAAGGTCGCTATGCGGGGGTCCACTGTATATTACTAAATGTAAAAGGAGAAACTTTCGTTTTTCCTTTTGGGCCACCCCGCCTCGGTGGGATACGGCCGGTGTGTTGAAAGAAAGATATATATATAATATATATATATATATATATATATATATATATATATATATATATATATATATATAAATAATATTTAGTGAAGGGATTCAGGGAAACCGGTTATTTTCATATAGTCGGACTTGAGTCCTGGAAATGGGAAGTACAATGCCTGCACTTTAAAGGAGGGGTTTGGGATATTGGCAGTTTGGAGGGATATGTTGTGTATCTCTATACGTATATGCTTCTAAACTGTTGTATTCTGAGCACCTCTGCAAAAGCAGTGATAATGTGTGAGTGTGGTGAAAGTGTTGAATGATGATGAAAGTATTTTCTTTTTGGGGATTTTCTTTCTTTTTTTTTTTTTGGGTCACCCTGCCTCGGTGGGAGACGGCCGACTTGTTGAAAAAAAAAAAAAAATATATATATATTTATTTGTTTATTTATTTATTTATTAACCAAATCTTTTCCTCAGTTTGAATATGCAATAGCAGCTTAGGTTTAGGGAAAAATTTGCAGTAATGAAAGAATAATCACTATGAATACCCACCCATTATATTAATAGAAAATATGTTGTCTTAATACTACTTTGACATCTTAGACAGTGGTCTTCAGTATTTTTGTTTTAATTTGTTTTTCTCAGCTTTAAAGGCAGCATTTATTGCACTCTATTTGCGTTATTAAAATAAGATCCGTATATTTGATTCAAGGAAACTGGTTAGCCAGACTTGAGTCCTAGAGGTAGAAAGTACAGTGTGTGCACTCTAAAGGAGGGGTTTGGGATATTTGCTGCTTGGAGGGACATTTGAACTGTCATATCTGTGTGCCTCTGGAAAAATGGTGATAGTGTAAATGATGGTGAAAGTTTCTTTTTTGGGTCGCCCTGCCTTGGTGGGAGAGGGCCAGCATGTTAAAAAAATGTTTAATTTATATATAAAATTATTTTCAGGTTCCGGAATCATTTTGGGGAGCAGTTAGAGCTATAATTAAAGTGCTCTCTACAAACTATGGTCATGCAAGGATTGATTTTGGACAGCCTTTTAGCCTTCGGGAGTTTGTCAAGAATGCCAAGGGTGTTGCATCCCGCCTTGGTTTAAATCAGCCTCAAAATCAGCCACAAAGTGAAATAATACTGGGATGCACACCACCCCTCTCCCCCACCCCAATCAATGTTAACTCTTCACCAGTTGCTAGTGACTTGAAACCACTAGCACCACTTCCTCAAGATGTAACTACTACTACTCTAGTCACAGGAAAGGGCCACCAGCGTTCTTTATCCAGTCCAGCATCCAGTGATCATCTACGACTGAAGAGAACTTTATCTAATCCATCCAGTGCTATCAATGCCATAAGTAGAACTAATTCTAACCTACATGAAGCAAGAAGTAATTCCTCCCTTTTTGGAAATGACGTTACAGATGAATATAGATATCTTGTCAAGTCATTAGCATCTCATATTGTTTATGGTAAGCAATAATTATGTCACAGATATAGAATAGCATACTGCACAGTGCTTTGTCTTTATTATAACTTAAAAATCACAATTTTTTCAAATACTGGTCTCATATACATGTACCCTACAATACATACATGGTCTTGTATGACTTTTTTCTGTAACCACACAGGTTATCTCTCAATCATTGGGCACCTATTTTTCATAAGCACTGAACACATGCATCAAGTATCCCAACACAAAGGTTTATTACTAAACTGAATAATGAGCTTGATGACAAACTTAGTTTTAACATATTTACCGCTGTATGACCCATGTCAGTTTAGCGTTTTCTTTGATTACAATAATAATTTAACATATTAATGAGTTATAGATAACCAAATGATGCAGTGAATGTGGCCACAGTTAAGAATCATCACAGGGCAAAAAAAGTACTTCTGTGGTCTTCCCAGGACTGTTTCTATGAGTGGCCAGTGCTTCTGAGTGAGGTTGTTGCTTGATAACTAAACTGTAATATGGTTTCTGAGTTTAGTACCACCACTTGCACTTTGGGTCATATATACTGTAATTCAGGTCATTTACTTAACCCTTTGGGGATTTCGGATGTACTAGTATGTCTTACGACCCAGGGTTTTTGACGTACTAGTACGCCTAAATTCTAGCGCCCTCAAATCTAGTGAGAGAAAGCTGGTAGGCCTACATATGAAAGAATGGGTCTGTGTGGTCAGTGTGCGCAGTATAAAAAAAATCCTGCAACACAGTGCGTAATGAGAAAAAAAAAGCTTTGACCATGTTTTTGGATTAAAACAGCGACTTTGCACTGTATTTTCGTATGGTATTTATTGTTGTATTCTAGTTTTCTTGGTCTCATTTTATAGAATGGAAGACATATTACAGAAATTGAGATGATTTTGACTGGTTTTACAATGAAAAGTACCTTGAAATTGAGCTCAAAGTAGCAGAAATGTTCGATTTTTACCAAAGTTCAAAAGTCAACAAATCATGCCAAGTGTCCAATACACATCAACTGGTGAGTCTAATATTCTTTCACAAGTGCGCTGATATTATTTATACCATTTCTACACTAATGCAGTAGTCTGCATAACAGTAAATCTTATTTTTTTTTTTTTTTGTAAGAATAAAAATTCAAAGTGGAAAGCCAAAGAAATATAAGAGGGGCCTGGGGATGTGACTAACGAACAGAAAACTTGTTATTTTAGTGCCAGGAATGTCTTTCTTGTTTATTCTGGACCCTATTCGGAAATTGGCATCTTTTGAAATTTGTGTGAAATTGGCAAAATTGCTAAATTTTGACCACTTTATTGGATAGTTGAAATTGGTAAATGGGTGGTTTCTTGTACTCATTCGGTAGAAAAAAATGGAGTTCTAGCGAAATAGTTATGATTTTTGTCGACTAGTACACTGGAATTGGCCGAAAATAGGGCTCAAAGTGGGCAAAATTGCCGATGCATAAACATCGTCGAGACCGCTAAATTCGCGAGAGCATAATTCCGTAAGTTTTTCATCAAATTTCATACTTTTGGTGTCATTATGACCGGGAAAAGATTCTCTATCTTTTCATAAGAAAAAAAAAAAATTGGCCGACCCTGAGAACAAGTCTCTGAGAGGACCTGTCGACCCCCAAAGGGTTAAAGAAGTGTTAAGGATCTACAGTTTGTAAATAAAATGCTATCAGAGGTATGCCTTTTTCAAATTTAGATTAAACATTTATTATACAAAAGGAAATACACAAGCATAGGGTATTCTGGTATATTGTATAATTTTGTTTCAGAATTATAAAAACAAGTAGATAGCACGAGTTAATTTTTATTATTTTGTTTAACAGATGCTGAGCGATGTCAAGCTATCATGTCAACAAATGCTATAGCTTGGTTGTTATCATTTGTGTACCGTAATGGAACAAGCTTATTTACTCTCACTAAAGCACTCGATGCCCTTAGAGATTCTCTGAGAACCCGAAAGCGGGATACAGGATTTTCTGGCAAATCCAAAGATGTTGTTATTCATGCTGTAAGTTTGCTACTTGGTAATTTACATGTTCATGTAATAATACTCTGTCTAATAACTGCAAATTTTTGTGTGGGAAGCTTAGTGACAACATTTAAAATTGAGTTTTATTCTTCAGTTATATAAAAATGTGCTATACAATTACAGGTTAAACTACTTGGAGCTGGACTGGTTAGAGTAGAAAAGCCTCAGGAAACTGACAAGCTTAGGTGTGAAGAAACTGATGTCTTAATTGCACCAATCACCCTCCTGCCAAATGTTATTGAACTCAACTATTATGCTAGTGCTCTTACTCCCGTCTTTGCTGTTGATGCTATTGTTGGTAAGTATAGTTCAGTGTTGTGTATTTAGTTGTATCTGAGCACCTCTGGAAAGACAGTGATTATGTATAAATGATGGTGAAAGTGTTGAATGATGAAAGTTTTTTTTTTTTCTTTCTTTTTGGGTCACCCTGCCTTGGTGGGAAATGGCCGACGTGTTAAAAAAAGTTAAAGTTCTTCCAGCATAACTTAATTCCATTCCTGGTTTGCCAGAGTGTCAAGAATCCACAGTAGCCTTGAAATAGTGCTCTTTCTGTAATGATTATTCTCATTGTTTTCTTCTTTTTAATATTTATTATCTACTGATGAATCCATCTTATTTTCATTAACTAACCTCTTGGTTTGAGTACTCCACAACTCCCATAATTGATCCCTTCATCCACTGTCCCATCTTTATGATGAATTTTTTTAATATTAACTGTTTTACGTGTGCACAAGTCCAGCCATGCTTTCATTATAAGTTGTGTTAAAACTGTCACTTGAAAAAAAAAAAACCAATAATATTATTGAAAATCTGAAGAGATTAATTTAGATATGCTACCAATATTCATAGCAGTCATTGTTAATTCTAAAATTATGATGAACGCATAATTATTAAGCTATTATTTTCTTAGGTTTATTTTATACTGAAGGTGGTGTATATTATGATTCATTTAAATAATACTGGTAATTATTATTTTCTCCATGGGGAAGTGGAATAGAATTCTTCCTCCGTAAGCCATGCGTGTTGTAAGAGGCAACTAAAATGCCGGGAGCAAGGGGCTAGTAACCTCTTCTCCTGTATATATTACTAAATGTAAAAGGAGAAACTTTCGTTTTTCCTTTTAGGCCACCCCGCCTCGGTGGGATACGGCCGGTGTGTTGAAAGAAGAATTATTATTTTCTCCATGGGGAAGTGGAACAGAATTCTTCCTCCGTAAGCCATGCGTGTCGTAAGAAGCGACTAAAATGCCTGGGGCAAGGGGCTAGTAACCCCTTCTCCTGTATACATTACTAAAATTAAAAAGAGAAACTTTTGTTTTTCATTTTGAGCCACCCTGCCTCGGTGGGAGACGGCTGATTTGTTGAAAAAAAAAAATGATTATTTTGAACACACACTTATTTTTTCAGCCACCAGTTTACTGTCATTACTCGACTGTGATTTGTGGAGCTACAAGGACTGTTCACTTGATATCTTAATAGACAGAGAAAAGGTATGTAGGGGTACTTGCACATAGTTTTTGTTTATGAATATATGTAAGAATTATTGGGTAACAAGTATGTTAAATACATGTGTTAAAGCAAACAATAGCATCATTATCGAAAGAGTTAATGGAATGTTAGAAAGCAGGAATATGGTGGAACAAGAAATAAGGAAGTGAAGGGGATGTGTATATCAAATTCAAATGCCTGCCTCTTAAAACTTCTATCATACCCCATTTTTCAACTCTTCTTGAAATGTCTACTACACCTTCCATCCACCAAATTTATACAGCTTGATCAGCCTATCTTGCCTCACCCATTCTGAAAGACTAAACCACCTCATAAACCATTCCTCTCTCTACAGGAGGATTGCACCTTACTTATTAATCTGACTTTGTCATATTGCAAAGTCAGGTAAAGAGTAACTTGGTCTGTCAACATAATGTAAAACTTTCTTAGATTTTACTAGTTATGATTGTATTGAGATTATAAAGGCCTGGACTTGTGCTGATTGTAATTGCAACATTAGTTTTTATATAGTTCTATGTTGTGCAAAAGAAAGAAATTGTAAGTGAACATAGGAAAAAACAAAGTTTTGAGAGTATGTAACTTAGTTTATTTTTATTGTAATACATGATCATTTCTTAGTGGAATTATCATTTTTTAAATAAAAATCTACCGCATATAATTTTATTTATTAATTTTAATTTTGTTTATTGTTGCAGTTAATCAAGCGAGCTCTACGCCTTTCTGAGATGCTACAGAATGAGTTCCTGCTGGCCCCACCGTGTGCCAGCCTGGACACTAAACTCCATGAGTCTGTCGACAGTCTTGTTGACATGGGTCTTCTACAAAATGCTGGGGTTGGTCCCTATATATATTCACATAATAACAGATTTTTTTTAGGTAGTAGGTTGGTAGACAGCAGCTGCCCAGGGAGATATTACCGTCCTGCCAAGTGAGTGTAAAACCGAAGCCTGTAATTGTTTTACATGACAGTAGGATTGCTGGTGTCTTTTTTCTGTTTCATAAACATGCAAGATTTCAGGTACGTCTTGCTACTTCTACTTGCACTTAGGTCACACTATACTTGTATGTACAAGCATATACAGGTTCTCCATCACAAATTCGGCATCAGTGGGGCCTGTAGTGTGCCAGATTACTGAGTTTGCTGGATTACAGAGTGATTAAGTTAGAATACACTTAATAAAGTTAACCAACTTTACTTACACAAGAAAGTTCACCACTGCCGCTTCCAAAGTGAATAGCTGAAATTTGCATCTAAACACATTTACATGTCTTGAGGTGAAGGGCTGTCAGGATTGCCATCTTCTTCATCAGGAACTGATGGTGACAGTGGTAGCACATCAGGCTGAGCAGATGTTGAAGGCACTAGATTTTCAAGTGGTGACTCCTCTGTTGCACACTTTTTAGCCATTATTTTGAACATATCTTGCAAGCTGAGTTGTTTCATATATTTTGGCCTTTCTTTGATTAGTTTATCCTACAGCATGTAAACATTCATTATTTATTGTTCACTTATAAAACTGCATTGCTCTAGACCTTTTAGCAGTTCACTTGCCAACTGAATTAACCTATCAATAGAGACTTTCTGCTACATCTTCCTCATTTTCATCAATGCTTTCTCCTCCACTGGCTTGCTACTGTGAATTTACAACCATCTGCACAATTTCTGAGTCAGTTTAATGACATACAATAGCTGCATCTTCATCTACATTCATCCATTCCCCAGCATTAACTTCATCCATCCTCGATGCAAGATCCTTCGCAGCAGGATTAGTCAGATCACTAGCAAAAGAAAGCAGTCTATGTATAATCTGTTTTTCCTTCAAAGCCCTAAATCCTGTAAAGTCATTTTCAATATCTTCTCCAGGTTCCATCTCAAACATTAACCCTGGCCACAATTTATGCCATCCATTTTTCAGTGTGGATACGTCTACAGACTTCCAAGTATTGGCAACACAGTAAACCATATCTCTCACATTAAATTCCTTAAGAAACTCATGTACTGGTCTGCCAGAGTTAACTGCACTAAGTAGGTGCCTCATAAAATGGGTGTGATACCTAGACTTAAAAGAACATAGTATGCCATTGTCCTGGGGTTGAATTAATGATTTGCAGTTAGGTGGGAGGTAGATACCAAAAACGTTGTTCTTTACCAGGAGTTCTGCTTTCGGATGTGCGGAACAGCTGTCTAAAATAAGCATTACCTTACAGTTGTGGTCCAAACCAACAGTCACAGTGAGTTCTTGCTTCTGGAAGAAAGTGATTTTCAAACCAATTCAATGTAATTTCAGTTACCAATTTTTTTTGTTGGCACGGTAAATCACAGGAAACTGTCATGCCTTTGAAAGCCCTGGGACGTAAACTTTTACCGATGAACAGTAACTTGCATTTGTGCGTTCCTGCGGCATGAGAGCATGCCAATACAGTGACATGATCTTTCAATGCTTTATATCCTGTTGGTGATTCTGCATCCTCAGTTGTCAGAGTTCTTCTTGGTGTACATTTCCAGTACAATGCTGTCTCATCTGCATTGTAGACCTGCTCAGGACTTAACTTTTCATCTGAAACTAACTTGGTGAACTTGTCAACACATTTAGCAGTTGCTTCTGTGTCTACTGAATGCTCTTCACCACACACTGCATGAAACTTTAAGCCATATCAATCCTTAAAATGCTGTAGCCAACCTTCACTGTAATCACATTCATAATCAAGTCCTAGTTATTCATGAAAAATTTTGGCTTGTTCCTTCACCAGTGTGCCAGACAGCTGAACACCTTCACTTACATGTAGCCTAAACTACTTCATTAGAACCTGATCTAGTTCTGAACTTTTTCCTTCCCTCATTTGTTGTCCTTTTACACATCTGTTTCTTTGATTCACTGTTAGCAAAGAAACTCAGTAATTTTTTTTTTGTTTCTTTATGTCATAAACTGTTGAAGAGTTAATGCTATATAACTCACACAGGTTCCTCACAGATACACCACTGTTAAGTTTTTTCAAAAGTTCAACCTTATCTGTTATGGACAGTGTACGGTGTTTGCGCTTTACACAATGAGGAACATTTCCTTTCGTTGGAACCATGGCTAGGGCTAATAGTGAGAAAGTTTTAGCAATAAATGGAGAGAAAAACAAATTGGAATGACTTATGCTCTAAGCAGTGCCACCAGACAGTAGCGGCGACCCCCGGAAATTTTAGCCCTTTCATGTTTGATCAAGAGTCCCTCACCAACATCAAGGAAAATTCCTTGAGGGTTTTCCATTTTGAGTTTTTATTCACACAAAAAAAATAAAGATTTACTATTATGCAGACTACTTAATTGTTGTAAAAAATGGTATGAATAATATCAGCGCATTTGTGAAAGCATATTAGACCCACCAGCTGACACATATTGGATGCTTGATACAACTTGTTTACATTGAACAGCGTCAAAAATCGAACACTTCCGCTACTTTGAGCTCAATTTCAAGGTACTTTTCATCATGAAACTAATCAAAATCATATTTATTTCTGTAATATATCTTTCATTCTATCAAATGAGACCAAAAAAACGAGAATACAACCATAAGAACTACATGAAAATATACCGCTAAGGGCCGGCTAATTGCTGAGTAGTGAACTCCGTTATTTATCATCAGTTTTTTTTTTTTTTTTTTTTTAATTTTTTCCATCATACATTGCCCAAGTTTCAGTAAAATAGCCCAACAAACAACTGAGAAAAAAAAACTATTTACCAAAAATCATACATATATGGCAAGCCCAAGCCAGGTACTGGAAATAAGTCACTTTGACTTTTTTGGGTTATCCTAGGTTCTCTACACATGTGCTGCTATGTATGATAATCTGTAGAGAAAATAGCTTTTTTGTTTGTTTTAGGGTGCATTACGAGTGTATATCACAGTTAGCCCTGTGCTATACTCCATTTTCTCTAACAGAAACCCCAAAGACAGAATAGGAGGATGGTACTTGTATCCCATATCCTCTTCATACCTCCGTCAATCTGCTCAGTATTATGCCAAATGTTATTCATTCTAGAGTATTTACAATGTTTTTGTTATTTATATTGTTTATTATGTCATATTAGATCATTTGTGATGGGTAAATAAGCCATAGTGTGATATTAGTGTAATAATAAAGCATATTGCTCTGCATCACAAGACTGAGCTCATGGCAACCGACAGTGGCTTCAAAGCCACCTTATCTTTTATGGACAGTGTACTGTGTATGTACTTTACACAATGAGAAACGTTTCTTTTATTCATTGGAACCATGGCTAGGGCTAAAAGTAAGCAGTTTATAGCAATAAATGGAGAATAAGAAATTGGAATGACTTATGCAGCAAGTAGCGCCACCAAACAGTAGCAGCAGGTTGGTGTGACGACCCTGGAAATTTGAAATTATGCTAGCTGAAATTAGTGCCAAATAACCGAAGGAACTAAATAACTGAATGCCAGATTTGTGATGGCAGACCTGTATATACACACCCCTCTGGGTTTTCTTCTATTTTCTTACTGATTCTTGTTTATTTCCTCTTATCTCCATGGGGAAGTGGAACAGAATTCTTTTGTAAGCCATGTGTGTCGTAAGAGGCGACTAAAGTGGTGGTAGCAAGAGACTAGTAACCCCTTCTCCTGTATACATCACTAAAGTTAAAAAGAGAAACTTTTGTTTTTCTTTTTGGGCCACCATGTGTCGGTGGGATACGGCCGATTTGTTGAAGAAAGAAGAAGAATAACTTTTTTTTTTTTTTTAACAAACAGGCCATAGCTCACCAATGCAGGGGTGACCCAAAAAGAATTATTTTTTTGTTTACATATAATAAATGACCAGTGTGTTAAAAAAAAAAAGCTATTCCCTTTTTAAATCCTTGGCAGTAATACTTGAATATTCAATCTGTAAGTGGATATTATTGCAGTATTTACTGTGATGAATATTCATTCACTGAGATCAAATTACATGTAGATTGAAACCTCATTAATGCGCATTTTTCTGGACCAGGAACTTACTTTAATAAAGAATTTTTATTAAATGAAGATACGTATAGTACATGTGAGCAATTGCATGGCAGAAAAGAACAAGTGCCACCAGTGCCAAAAACCGGGTTAGTGAACGAATCGATTCCTTGTCTGTTTATGGGAATGTGCAGATGTTGTCTTCTGCATCTGCAAATTAGGCTCATACCCCATAACAAAGTACAGCAACTTGAGCTCTATGTATACCACCACTCTCCCCCACGCCTGCATTTTTCTCTGCTTGAATTTGGCACTTATTTTTTCTGCCATGCAATGCCTTATATATAGTAAAAAAATAAGTGTGCCTAACTCAAGATGCTCTTTGATATTAGTAGTTTTCAGGTGCCTTTTTATGATTCACCATTTCAGGTATACTTGCTTAAAATTCAATTAAAATATTAATTTGTACTATTAACAGTTTGCATCCAGTTGTGCAAGAATGGTATATAATACCGACAAGATGAAATTAAGACACATGTGCAACATCTGGGTATCTTTATTGTAGACATTTTGCCATCCAGTGGCTTTATCAATACAAAATCTAGGACATAGCTTGAAGACAGTAGGACTATATACAGAAGATGAGGTAATCAGTCCCTCAACCTTGGAGTAGGTGATTACCTCGTCTTCTGTATATAGTCCTACTGTCTTCAAGCTATGTCCTAGATTTTGTATTGATGAAGCCACTGGATGGCGAAACGTCTACAATAAAGATACCCAGATGTTGCACATGTGTCTTAATTTCATCAGTTTGCATCTAGTTATCAATACCCTCTTAGCATACTAGCTATCATATAGATGTATGACTTACGTGTATGACATGATTCAAGAGTACAGTATGTTAGTGTTTTAGAATGTGACAAATTTAAAATAGGCTAACATATACAGTATGTTTTACGTACTGAAAAGAAATGAGTAAATCCAAGTAAAAGATTTATGATGATTGATATGAATGGGTGAGTAGTGATACAAGGCAATGAGAGGTGGGCTCATTGTCTCAGGAGAGTGTGATAAGGGAAAATTGTGCACATCAGGTGATTAAAATGTTGCAGATAGAGAGTACATGTCTTTTATTTGTGCATTTAGCTTTTATTCACACTCCAGTAATTCTTGGTAGTCTGTTACAAATTACTAGTATTTTTTATAGTAAGAGAAAACAGACTTGATGAGAGTTAAAATTTGGTGTAAAGAAATCATGAACAGAATATTATTCAGTGATAGAGATGCATATTGATTTAGAATCTCTTAAAGTAATGTTATCAAACTATAAATACATTTTGTATTACTGGATTGAACTTTATTTCATAAAATTTTAAAAGGCATTTTTTTTGTATAATTAATTCTTTATATTTTGTGATGTTACATAAAAAAAACCTTTGCAGAGCATACACAACAGATGGTCAGATGACTCTGATGAGGATGACCTGACCTTCTCCCTGTGTTACAAGATGGTACCATCCACATCCTCACTAGAAGTCATAGGAGCATGGACAACCATGCTTGCTCCCATATTGGATGCTTACTACTGCACAGCATGCAACCTACACACACTGATCACCAGACAAACACCTGATAAGGTGTTTATTCAGAATACTCAAAATCATATTGCAGCTCTTGTGGACAAAGGCACTCTGAGATACGGTATGTTATCCATTTATCTATATTTGTGTGTACTCGTATATAATTATGCCATTTACTAGTCTATAGCCCATTCTTTTGTATTTCACTCTTTTCTATGACAGTCATCCTAACACGGTTGAGGAAATTGGGTAATTTTTTTGACAGAAGTACTACTGGAGGTTGCCCAAGTATCCAGAAGTGGTATCCAAAGGTGTATGGATCTAGCCTTTCATTCCACTTTATCCTCATATATTATTAGCTGAATGACATTACACTGTTGGCATTCTTGGTCTAAACAGTCAATTTTACTAATCCTTCCTTGCTCAGTTAATTCTGTATAATGGGTAGGGAAGGGATGGTGGTTCCCGGGAAAGTCTTCTCTGCTTGTCATATTGATGGGGATGCTGGGAATCTTGGAAGTCTGTTTCTCTTTCCTTCACATGTGTGGTAAGGTACCTATCCCCTTCACTAGTTCCTTGGAGACAGCACCTACCCTATATGACCCTTGCATGATTGTGGACTGAGAAAACCCTAGAACCAGTCTCGGATGGGTACCCAGAATTTGAGGCTAGTTTGGGGTGTTACTCCAGTTTCTTTCTTTCAGGGTTAGTATACAACTGGCAGTCTGGTGCTGTAGTCTGAATATTATTGCAGTGCCATTAAAGATATTGATGTGTTAAAGATTCTGGAGGGATATTGGCAGTGGTTTCTTCCCAACACAATAAATTATTTTGATGAGATTTTATGAATTTTGCTGCTATAGTGCAGTATTATATGATATTCAGCAATAATTTTAGTAGTAGGCAGGCATATCTTATGTTGATGCAATAGCAAATACCTCAACTTACAGGTATTTGATTGTAGAGCACAAGTTCTGTAAGGGTTGCATACTAGCCTATGCAACATGCTCATTTTTTTTAACACTGGCCATCTCCCACAAAGGTAGAGTGACTCATAAAAAATAAGAAAGTTATTCACTGTTACTCATTCCATCACTGTCTTGCTGGAATTATGCTGACATTAAAGTCCAGATGCCCCTTTGAACTTCAACATCTGCGTTTCTCCTTTAGAGTGCAAGCACTGTACTAGCTGCCTGGCTAACTAGTTTTCCTGAATCCTTTCCTAAATGTTATCCTGCTCATACTCCAACAACATGTCAAGTCATAAAAACTACTTGTCTCCACTCTGATCTGATGTGCTCACCCAAGCCTGGTGTATGTTCAGGCCCCTAGCACTCTAAAGCCTTCTTTACCCCCTTTCCCTTTAGCCCCTCTTGTGATGACCCTTATGCCTCTTAGATTAACCCTTACCCCCTCCTTCCCTCAACTCTATTTTTGTATACCCTCCTAGTCATTGTATTTTTCTCCATCCTCTTTAAGGTGTCCAGACCACTTCAACAATGCTTCCTGAGCCCTCTGAATTATATTTTTGGTAACCCCACACCTAATCTCCACTCTCCAAATTCTCTGCAGTAGTAGTTTGTGATGAATATGTGGGCCATTGTGCTGCCAGCATCAACAACCTGGTTGACCAGACAAGCACCAGAAAATCCTGGCCCAGAGCCATGCTGTGGAATAGGAAAAAACTCAAACTTTTATAAGGAATATCTAATGGCCTCTGAGAACCTAGTTGGCTGGAATGATTATGACATGAAATAATCAAGCTTGACTCTCAATGTACCCCTGATTAGTTAGAAGGCTACAGCGCACCTAATGGTCACCAGATGATCTAAGGCTACTTGCCACCACTAGAGGCTCCAAAATACCTTTGTTTGCAGCTAGTAAAGATGACCACTGTACCACCATATGAGACTGGGGCAAAAACTTGTGAAACAGGCAGGGAATAATTGGGAATGTATTCCAGTGAATCAAGAAGTACATTAGGAGAAGCAAGTAAAGAGCAATTGTCTGGGAAGAGAGTCAGAATGAGGAAGAGTAACCAGTGGTGTTCCACAAGGTTTGGTATTAAGACTGGTGCTGTTTCTAGTTTGTGAACTACATACCAAATTAAATAAAGCCAGATGCATCTCTAGTTGCTGATGTAAAACTGATGAGAATACAAATAGATGAGGACAGGGAAAGGCTGCAAAGAATGACTTCCAGCCTTTATTGTTGAAATTGAGTGTTACAGATCATGAATTGATTTTTCATCATAAAGAATACGGTTCTCTTGAATACCAGTCTTGTTTAAGAATGTCAGTATGACATTGAGGATATTTTTGTTAATGTTATTTCAAGTTATTGATCAGCTTTTAACCGGGAAACTGTATTTAAGCACTTGTGCCCTCTCCTCTCTTTCCATTATTGATTAATTAATATTATTGCTACTTCTTGAACTCTAGTTCTCTCATATACAGTATGGCCCCGCTTTATGGTGTTTCGCCTTATGGTGTTCCGTTAATATGGCGATTTCAAATTATGACCAAAACTCGCTATACAGCAGCCTGTCTTTCTAATACGGCTCAAACCACCAGGTTTGTTTACATTCTCCGTGAGCGCATCTCTATTATGTCTGGAACCTTTCCAAAATTTCAAGTGTTTTAAAGTTATTACATATTTTATGTGTTTTCTGATAATAATACTTGTGTACCTATACCTAAATATACTTACACACTGTGCTGGCATGCAGGTACACATTAAATCACTAAGAATGTCCCTCTAGTCTTAACGCTGTAGTAATACTAATAGTACGTAATAATAATCACTCTTGGGGACGTTAAATGTCTTATTTTACATCAATATAGACATTTTCATTAATCCATCTATGATGTTTTCTTAAATTATATAAGAAACACATTACATAACATATAAACATGCTATGTGGGTGTGGTTGCCGGGCGGAGGGAAAACATTACGTAATACTAATAATAATCACTCTTGGGCACATTAAATGTCTTATTTTATGTTAATATAGACATTTTCATTAATCCATCTATGATATTTTCTTCAAAATTATATAAGAAACACGTTACATAGCATTTAAACATGCTATGTTTATATGCCGGGCTGAGGGAAAGCATTACATTTTCTCTGGTCCAGCACCAAAAAACGTGTATAAATCTGCATTTGGCCTGGTCACTCCGCTTTTGTTTATAATTCTCATCATGAATTATTCATTAATTCTCCCTTCGTTTATGACGGCATCTAAAGGTAGTTGTTAGAAACAATTAAATTCAGTGAACAAGGTATGTCGATGGTAATAATATGGCTCTGGGCCACAGTGTAGGTAGCTGGTAGGTATAGCACAGGTGGGCTACACCTATCAGCTATCTACACTGACTTCTACAAATAAATGTACTACCCACCTCTCATCCAACATTAAGACTACACATATTTTAAGGTAAATAATGAGTGTACTGTATGTGTATTTTATCTCTCTGGGCTGCTTTAAATATCGTATGCTATTAAGTTTGGGATGGGGAGCCAGGGCTCCCTACACCTGACTTCCTACAAATAAGTACTACTCACCTCTCGCCCTACATTAATAAGACTACAAATATTTTAAGGTAAGTAATGAATGTATTGTGTAATATATTTTACTTTTTATTGTGTTTTTTAATGCCTAGTTCTATTACTAACTTAATATAAATTAGTGCAAACTTGTTGTCTGGCATTTATATGCATTTATAAATGGAAAAAAATGGCGTTCTGTTCTCCGGCGATAGCCTGGAATCTAACCTGCTGTATAAGTGGGGCCTTACTGTACACAAGTTATGATTTTTTGTTTTTAACAAACTGGCCACAGGGTGACCCAAAGAGAAACGTGAAAGTTTTTTCTTTTAAATTTAGTAACTTACATAGGAGAAGGGGTTACTAGCCCCTTGCTCCTTTGAAAATAAATTATTGGTAATTAAATCAGTTTCTCCAGCTAAGCTAAATTACTTTTTTTTCTTTCAGGTGAAAGTATGTGTGTAGAGCCAATAAGAAATGCTGTAAAGTTTTTTGAAACAGAAGGAGTAATGGAAAGCTATACACAGGACAGTGTACGGCTCTTGTATCTTGCAAATGAGTATGACTCTGAAGACCGCCTTTCAGCCTTTATTGCTGAAATTGATTGTTACAGATCGTGAATTGATTTTTCATCATAAAGAATACAGTTCTCTTGAATGCCAGTCTCATTGAGGAATATCAATATGACATTGAGAATATTTTTGTTAATGCTATTTCAAATTATTAAGCAGCTTTTAGCTGGGAAACTGCATCTACCTTCTGCCATCCAAACATTAAATTTAATATCTTTAAATTGTGTCTGTTTTGGGAGTTTATGAAGCTAAACATTAAAATGTGCCATTAATGGAATCACCCAAGATGTGGATTACTTGGGTTTAATACTCTATTTTGATGTGTGATAAAAAAAAAAAAGAGCTTATCAAAAGTAGATCAGTATTAAGTGACATTTATTCAAAATTGGTAAAGATGGTCCTGTTCCAAAGTGCTCACCTTGAATTTTCAGCTACCATCAGGTTTGCAAATATTGGTTCACATGAATGAAACTTCAGCCAACCAACAAATATGGAAATGGGGGCTTTGTGGGAGTTAGGCATAATTTGTTTCTGTTGTATGTAATGGTTGTGCCATTAAGCTTGCGTTTGAAAAGCCTCCATAGTATTGTAACCTAATACTACTTTAGGAATTGTTCCAGGAAGCAGTACACTCAAAAGAAAGTGTATTGTAATGAGTGCTGAGCACTTAATTGTAATTATTAAAGGTGTCAAACAAGTTACTTTTTATTATGAAGAAATCCTTACACAGCATTGGAGTAGTGTTTGCAACACTTGGAAACTTTCTAAAGGAACTTTGCAATATATTTTTGACCGTAAGTAAAGGAGTTTATTTTCAGACTAAAAATCTTATTTTTTACCTAAACCCATTCAAAAGTAGACTTGACTTTCTTAATATTCATGAAGTCATCATCACTGACCTCTGAATATTTTCAGTGAATATCAAGCTGTAATATTACAGTCTGCAAATATTGTGGAATGAATACTGGTACAGTAGAGTATGAGCCACTTCAGCTAAAACACTGGCACCTGAAACCTATTCATCTTAATGATGGTTATCTTACAGATTGACCTGTTAAATTCATGGGAAAAAAATTTAATTTGTACCTAGCTGCAAATAAAAAAAAAAAAAATCATCATGCCTGCTAGTGTTTAAAACATTTCTCATAACAATCATCATTTTATATAAATAGCCCATCGATGCCTAATGCATGCATTTGACAGCTCGCCTGTAGATTTTTGTGGTGAGTCACTATTACTTGCCTTTTGTCAAATATTATTTTGTTTGGTATGTAATGTTTAACGAAGTCCATAACGCCACATAGGACCGAGATTGTATTAGACAAACATTCGATATAATGTCGATGTTCTATTAAGAAAGCTCATGTAGCAAAACTGTTAATTAGATTCTGTACCATACATGGTACTGCATTCTGTTTACAGACTCGTTCACACTTAATGCTACTGCATGAGTTGCTTAAACTGTTTTATGTACATTCAGACCATTGTCTCATGTGATGCACATTTTCTCTTAGGGTTTCTGCTGTAACAGAGCATTATCACAAATGCAGCCAATGAGAGTTTTAAAGTGTAAAATGTGAAAGCATATTTTTCAAATGAGATAAAATTACCAATGAAATTTTTTATGCATGTAAGAAACTTGTTCCTTTGGTATGCAAGTATTGATGTCATCATTTTTATAAGTTTATTTAAAGTTTTTAAATATGTTAATTATTAAAAATTGTGAAAAGTAACATAATTTAATGACTTAACCATTTATAATCAGATGTGAGAAAATAAAATTTTAAATTATTTTAAAGTACAATATGGATATTGAGTGGTACTGTGTAATGAAACATAAAGTGCAATGCATTGAATAGTACTCTTGATTTTTTTTTTAAATTCCTTAGAGAATAATTTTATATCTATCAGTCATGGAAATAGCGTGGCAATTTTGGAGGTAAGAAGTCTTTACAGTAATTACTGCTGAGAATATATAGGAGAACTCTATCTCCCAAATCACCCAAGTGCTCAGTTGGATCTAAAATGATTTATTTTACAAAAACAAGAGGTACAGAATGTGTTGATTGTGAATCAAATTATTCTTGCATCCAAACATGAGGCCTGTTGTATTTTTGCAGCAATTAAAATAAAATCAGCATGTTATGATCATTGTATCTGTGCAACTGCCCTGCTGACCAGTAGAACATACATTGGTTTTAACACACTAATCAGAGTGTAGTTTTGTTTAGAAATTCACCATATGTTTGATATTTTTATGTGCAAGCAAATAGCAAAGATTATTTTTCTTGAAAGAATCTTTATTTTATGGGTAAATAAGGACTGCTTAAGTATTCTTTTTTTCTTAATTTAAATTAGTGATACTAATCACGGGAAGCGCTAGACCCGTAGGGATTATACAGAAATTAGCGATAGAGTATCCTAAACAAAATTACTATAGTAAATGCAGTTTTGAGATATACACATAAGCAGGTGTGGTGTACTAGTAGGTTTGCCTTGTTGTGTTAGTGGCATTGTACCAATAGTTGTCCTATTGATACTGTAGTTGGTAGATGGTGCTACATGTCGACTGGTTTAATTGGCCCTTGGTATAATGTGCCATGTAATTCTCATTTGACACACCATTCAAAATGTTCCTGGTACCGCTGCATGAGTTAAGAGATTGTGCTGACAGCAGACCCACTGTTTATAAAGTGCCATTGACTGATGGCACATAATACATTTACTAGCAAATAGTGATAAAACACTGGCACCAATGTGCAAAGCTATTAGTTATTAAAATAATCTCCTTACAACTTAATTTGCACTGTTGCTCATGTTTACTTTAAATACATAACTTGTTTACAATTCTACCCAATAAATCAGATCCAGAGAATTTATAATTTTTAATTAGGTGATTTATTTTTAAACCTATACTCTTTGAAGCATGTCTTTTATTAGATAAATATGACATACAGTATACTGTATTCCCTTTATAATCACCATATGATAAGGGTATATAATGGTGCTAAAACTGGTTGTATAAAACTGAGGGTGTGACATAGGCATAAGCTAACTAAGCTACAGCTTATGATATAAGGGGCCTCAAAAATTTTTGCTCCCTTCCCATATACTTACTGTTACCTGTTTTGACTTTAAAAGTTTTGGGGCCACACTTGTCTTACTCATGGGTATTTCATGGAGAGGCACCCTGTTCCTCTCTGTGAGCAGTGTCAAGTTTCAGTATCGATTAGCCACATTCTGTTAGACTGCCCTCTCTATCAACGAGCACGCAGAATTTACCTCCGTCGTCGTCTCCGCTCTACTACTCTCTCTTTACCTTCCCTTCTTGCTGATGGACCCTCCTTTAATCTTGACTCTCTTATTGACTTCTTGACAATGACTGATTTACTCCACAAACTCTGATGATGATACCTTTTGCACTTCCCTAAGCCCTTTCTACCTCAATCTCTTGCTGCCCTCTACCCTTTCACCATCCACACCGCTGTTATTCGTAACCTATTACTCATCCATCTCCCTTTTGTCACCTGATACCCTCGCTTCCTTCCTGCCCTGCAGTGCTGTATAGCCCTTGTGGCTTAGCGCTTCTTTTTGATTATAATAATTTAACTTTACATAGATTAGCGCCTCAGAAAGCCAAACTCCAGCTCTAAAAATTACGGTTCCAGTCTTGAGTTTTTTTTTACCCTCTAAGTCATGTTCAGTCTTTTTGTATCATTTTCTTTACATAACTGATCTTGAGTATGAGAGATATAAGATACTTTCAAGTTACAATATAAAGACAAAGGTAGAATGGACACTTTATTAAGACAATATTGTGCTTAGCTTTTTCAAGTCTGTAATGCTTACATGGGAAACTTGGGGATGTATAGATGGAGTGGGGATTGTA
Organism: Cherax quadricarinatus; assembly: GCF_038502225.1. NCBI lineage: Eukaryota > Metazoa > Arthropoda > Malacostraca > Decapoda > Parastacidae > Cherax > Cherax quadricarinatus. Next base: position 18,307,067 of record NC_091339.1, on the reverse strand, counting down.
GCCACAGCTGACCTGAGCATATGAACAACTGCAAAAGTCAAGTCAGGGAGGTTTGCAAAAGGGATTTGTATCTATGATAGTATAGTGTCCATAGCAAAGAACAAAGCTGATACTTTTCTTTCCATTGGCTGTTGGAATAAAGTTGTGACATTTTGGTTAATCCTCTGAAGACCATAAGCATTAGTAACAGTATTGTAATTTTTTTCAGTTGTCTTCTTGTTTGGAAGTCTCTTACTAATTGTTTGGTTGTGTAGGTGTTCCTGGGAGCAAGAGGTTGACTTAGAGATCCAGACCACCTGCATATTCCCATGTACTTACAACAGACTTGAAAAAGCTTGATCTCCAAGCAAAAGTTTGGCTTAATAAGGCATTCATTGTGACTTCTTTTATAACTGACTGTAATTCATTAATTTACTGTTGGGGTTGGGTGTATGAGACAAAACATTATGCATTATGACTCCTTAGTTATGGCAGGACATAGATGTACAGTACAATTGTTTTGTAAAAAAGTCATTAAATACTGTTTATTACTTAAAGTATCTCATAGTTGTGGTTATTATTATTATTTATGTAATTATTTATAAAAAAGTGCTAAATATGTATAGGTTTATAACACTACATTCAGTGAATGAATTTGCTGAGTGTGAAAGTGCATGTGAGAGAGAGAGAGCATTTGTCAGAGGCACAATATTTATTCTTGTTATTTTTTAACTACAACGATCTTTCACCAGAAAAAAAAATCACATTCACCACATTCATTCAATAGCTGTCTTGCCAGGTGTGTGAAAACATTACACTTCCAATGACCATCTGAACTGCAGCATCCCCACAGTAAAAAAATTCACTAAATACATTTATATAGATGGCATATACTTTACTGTATATTTTTGAAGGTGGGAATGGTATGTGACTTGACCCACTGTCCCTAAAGAGGAGGGACAAGAGATGCTACTGCTGATCCTCAAAAGAGCTCAAACCAAATTCCTTCAGTCATTTGCAGTCAGCCATGCCCTTGATCACTTTTACAAAACTGTCAGGACAATTTGGGTGCACAGTAACTTCTGATTATGTGATGCTTCATTTGTTTCTGTGCAAAATGAAATGTCTCGCAACTGGTAATATAACAACATAAGAGAAAATGCTTTATCTGGGAATCAAACAACCATCAACATAAATGCAGCAAAGATGATGTTACTATACTGTTAATCTTAAAATTGGTTCAAAATGGGTGTCTCATTTACCTGATAGATCCATATTATAAAATTCGTGATAGTGTGAAATTTCAGTTTGTAGTGAAAGGAATAAAGGGATGTAATAAACAACCATTCACATTTTCTTTTTCTTTTTTTTCTCTTTTTTTTTTTTTCTTGCATGCACATACTGGTAACACACACAGAACAGGCCAAGTGTTTAACAAGTGCCTTTAGCAACTGGTGACAACAAGAACATGTTTCTACCAAGTCACAAGCATGCTGAACAAGTTTAGCTACGATCCTGAGTAGACTTGTTAGAATTCAATTTGTATAGGTATCCAGTAGTATAAAATTATAATATACTGTGTACTTGATGGTGGCACTGTGCAATGAAATTGATTTGACTGTGGGGCTAAACAGCAACTACTGAGCTGAACATGATGCATTCCCACAGAGCTCAGTGTTTAACCAAGAGTAATCTGAAAGAACCCCAAAATTTATGAGGAAGTATTATAGTTGTGCAATGTGAAAAAGAAAAAGGCTGGATGAGTAAAATGTGGGTCTAAATACTGTATTTTAAATATAAGTAAGTCAAAATTTAAAAAATTTTGAGGCTCTATGATGTGTTGGCAGAAGTAATATACCATGTGCATTTATTACTGTACAGTACATGTAATTAAAAAAAAATTTGTTGCAGCTACTATAGTTCTCCTTTTTGGAACTTTGTTGTATACAGTACATAATAAAATCAACTTAAAATCTGTTTAGTAAAATTATATTTTGTTCATTCAGGTATGGAATATGAGTTAGCCTACACTAAAAATCAATATGAATTATTTTCTTTATTTCAAATTTTTATTGTTTAAAGGCAAGTGCCAGCATGACATTTTCAACCTTAAATAATTGCAGTTTTACACCATTACCATTCCTTTTTTTAGGTAATACTTGTAATGTTTTGAGTGTTGCTGAGAGTGGATGTATTTGTTTGTGCAAATGGTAAATATTGAGTCTAGCCAGCTGAGTGCATTTGTAAAATAAAAAAAAATTGACTTTGGTATCATCGGTTCACCCATTGTATTTTATATTCTTATTTTATATTCTTGTAGACCTTTTATAAAGGTTTGTGAATTATTTAGGGACTTGTACTCTTAGCATTTCTGCAGTAAGTAGGATTCTGGCTAGGAATATGTGATAATACCAGGAAGAAATTGCCTAAAATATAGAAGATCTGTCTTAGGATAGTAGAATTTCTTTTGTATGATCTTTTCCACTTGTAACACACACACTGTTTTATTTGCACATGTATTTAAAATACCTTATGTAATCTTGCTGCTTTTACTGTAACAGGACAGAATAAAAATGTACTAAAGCACCAAAGTAGTTTATTCAGAGATACCATTCTTGAGTGTGATACAAGTTTTTGGGCTAATAATAAAGATGTGCATTACTTTTGTGCCTGTACTGGAGTAATGCAGTACAATACATATCTTCAGTAACCTCAAGTGTATCTATACTCATTCTTAGAAATTTTTTTGTTCTGCATGACTTGTAGAGAAAGTCTTATCAGATGGGCAAAAGCTATCTTGGTACTTTATGGTGTGTTATGTTATATGCATAGGTGCAATTCAAATTCAAGTGTGTTGATCCTATAGTCACACATTTAATAAAGTCTTTGATGTTATAAATATAAAATCAAAGCTGTAACATGAAATAAGGCAACTGCAGTGTTCTCTTCAATCTTTGATTAGATGAATAATTCCAAGCATATAGCTGCTTGATTACACGTCATGTATAGTATGCTTGTCATACCGGGTGTTTCAGGGAGCTGCTCAGTGTTTGTTTTTCTATATTTTATTTACTTTTCTATTGTAATAAATAATAGTATCAGGATCTAGTCAGCTTTTCTGTGAATGCAGGAGAAACTTTACTAACAATGGATAGTTATTGTCATAATGTTAGCCATTCATTGGTGGTGCATTTGTTACAGAGTCGTCCATTAGTAGTGTACATCAATAAACTCAATATTGGGAAGTGTTGTTAACAGATCCAGGCTAAAAGCTTTTGTTATTCACTCAAGTTTTGAATCTTGGCTGGTATCTCCAAGTTCATTAAAATTTACTAAAAATTTGTATTATCATGCATACAATTTTGACTTGATATTGGAATATAAACATTTATAAAGGAATGTTTATGTGCATAAGCTGATACCAGTACTGTAATGAAAGTCAGCATTAATCAATCTTATTTCTAATGATACTTCACAAAGCCTGGAAATGCAATCATAATGAATATAGATATGTACATAGCATTTGATATTTATTCACTGTTGCTACCTAGAATGTATGTAAGATTCTGTTCATTTATGGCAAAGAATTAATATTTTTAGTTGCTACCAATGTTAGATGAATTGTAATATAACATTGGCAGTATTTGTAATAAACCTTTGAAAATTCTCCTGTACAAGTATTTTTAAACCTAGATTTACTTTGGGCCAAATTTTGGCAGTATTCTACAAGAATTGTGTTGATCTGACATTTTTGCAAAAAATTATATTAAAAAAATCATATGACTAAAAAGATTTTATGGGGAGGTTCTGAAACTTGGCTGGATAGGGAAGACAAGTGGAAAGTAAGAGTTTTTAAAGTGTGTCTGAAAGTTTTCAATTAGATGTGGGGGTAGGTCAAGGCTCTTCTATCATGCCTCCTATATTTTTTTTTCTTTTCAACATGACACCCTAACGTAATGACTTGACTTAAGAAATCGTAATGACACGATTGCAAACAAACCATACCCCCGGCCGGGATTGAACCCGCGGTCATAGTCTCAAAACTCCAGCCCATCGCGTTAGCCACTAGACCAGCTAGCCACAATAAGATTCATCCAACTAGGTATATTTCTACACCATAGGAAGGTTAGCACAGGCACCTCTGTGACCACAAATGCAAGTTTTTACAGACGAATCTCCAGCTAACGTAATGCTTGTAATGCCCTGCATCAGCAATTTATATTTGTGAAGACCCTTAGAGGTTTAGTGCTTCTTTTTTTATTAATATATATTTGTGAAGTTTATTCCAGAGAGTTGTCCACACAGACCATGTGTTGATGTGAAACTGTATAAACTACCTAACCAACAGCCGTAGTGCAAAATTTAGAACTTCAGAATGCCTCCAGGAACTTGCATACTGGAGTTGTTTTTTTTATCTCTGAACTAGCAGTTTTCTTTGACTATGGTCCTGACTTTTAAAATGCAGTGGTAGTTTTCTAACTTGTGCAATATTGTCATAAATGTTCCTGGTCCCACACCCACTCACACTGATAAGAAAAATGTTCTGCATTCCAACCAATAAACATGCTATTTAGCATATGTCTTGGTTGGCTTAGATAACACAAACTGCAAGATGAGATTCATAGTCTGTGTGCAAACCTCAAAAGCAAATACACACTCCAAGTTTGTGGCTGTAGGTGACACCACATTACAATTCATCAGCATACCTAACTGCTGTTGATATTCTGTAAGAATTCTCCCTCAAGGGTCTCTTGATTCAAGGAATTTGAGCATGTCTCCTCTTGGATTGAACTTGATTGCCTCCCATTTCCCATGAGCTGCATGACCCCTATGGATTTGGGGTTGTCCCCTTAATATAATAATGTAAGCTTTATCGTATCGCATCCATGCCTGTGTCATCATTTGTAGTAGTCTCAGACTCCCTTAGTGCTCTACAGGCTATACGAAAATTTGATACATCTCATCCCCTAGTTCTCCGTATCCAACTTTGGCTATGCCGTATCTCTACCAAACATAAAGATATTGTTTTTTGTTGGGTCCCTGGTCATGTCGACGTACAGGGCAATGAACAAGCAGACACTGCTGCGCGGTCAGTACATGACCTACCAATTTCCTATCGAGGTGTTCCATTTCTGGACTATTTTGCTGCAATAGCTACCCACCTTCGCACCCGTTGGCAACAACGTTGGTCAACTCTGCTCGGTAACAAACTTCATTCTATTAAACCGAGCATAGGTTACTGGTCGTCTTCTTGTCATCAGTGCCGAGGTTGGGAGACCACTCTCTCCCGCCTTCGCATTGGTCACACTCGTCTTACTCATGGGTATCTCATGGAGAGGCACCCTGTTCCTCTCTGTGAGCAGTGTCAAGTTCCAGTATCGATTAGCCACATTCTGTTAGACTGCCCTCTCTATCAACGAGCACGCAGAATTTACCTCCAACGTCGTCTTCGTTCTACTACTCTCTCTTTACCTTCCCTTCTTGCTTATGGACCCTCCTTTAATCCTGACTCTCTCATTGACTTCTTGACAACGACTGATTTACTCCACAAACTCTGATGATACTTTTCACACTCCCCTCAGCCCTTTCTAGTTCAGTCTCTTGCTGCCCTTTACCCTTTCACCATCCACTGCCCCGCTGTTATCCGTAACCTATTACTCATCCATCTCCCTTTTGCCACCTGATGCCCTCGCTTCCTTCCTGCCCTGCAGCGCTGTATAGTCTTTGTGGCTTAGCACTTCTTTTTGATTATAATAATAATAATAATAATTTATCATTTTATTTTTTGGTAAGACAAATGTTTTTTCTTACTTCAAATTTTGCTGTATGACCCTTGTGGGTTTAGCACTTAGTTATGATTATTATAATAATTATATACCCCAAATTTTATAAGATAAATGCCTTTTTTGTGTAACTTTTAAATAGGTGTGAGACATGGGTATTCCACATTGCAGCAAAAAGGATTCTAGAGTCAGTTATGTCACGTTTGAGAGCAACTTGCGGTGTGAACATCATACAGAGAATTCAGAGCATGAAAGGTGATGGAGAGGGGTCACCAGAGGAATGAGGAGGATCGTTGAAGTGGTTTGGTCATGTAGAGAGGATGGGGAGGGATAGGACGATGAAGAGGGTGTATAAATCTGGGGTGGAATGTAGAATGGGCAGGAATCATCCTAGGAATGGTTGGAGGGAGGGGGTAAAAGGGGTTTTGAGTTTTTGGGCTTCAGTATCCAGCAAGTTTGTATGAGTCTTAGATAGGAGCAACCAAAGACAAGTGGTTATAAACAGATGTGTTCTTGGAATGTAAGCAAAGTAACTGTCATGAAAGGATTCTGTAAAACTGGTTAGTTGGACTCTATGCCTGCACTTAAGAAGGGGTGGGGATGCTGCAGTTAAAGGATAATCTGATATGCGATGTCTGTACACTTCTGGCAAGACAGCAACTGAATGAATGGTGGTGTTGTATGACCCTTGTGGGTTTAGTGCTTAGTTTTGGTGATAATACAGTACTACGTAATAATAATGAATGGTGAATGTTTTTTCCTTGGGTCACCCTGCCTTGGCAGGAGATTGCTGATGAGGCAAAAAAATTATTTTATTTTTTATTAACATTGGCAGTTTCCCACCAAGGCAGTGGCCTGAAAAAGAAAAACTTTCAATATCATTCACCCCATCACTGTCTTGCCAGAGCCGTGTTTACACTACAGTTAAAAAACTGCAACATTAACACCCCTCCTTCAGAGTGCAGACACTGTACTTCCCATCTCCAGGACTCAAGTCTAGCCTGCCGGTTTCCCTGAATCCCTTCATAAATGTTACCTTGCTCACACTCCAACAACACATCAAGTCCTAAAAACCATTTGTCTATATTCACTCCTTTGTGGCTTAGCACTTCTTTTTGATTATAATAATAATATATTCACTCCTGTCAAATACGCTCTCACATGCTCGCTGGAAGTCCAAGCTCCTTGCACACAAAACCTCCTTTATCCCCTTCCTCCAACCTTTCCTAGGCCAACTCCTACTGCACCTTCCCTTCACTACAGATTTATACACTTGAAGCTTCTATTTTGATCCAGCCTCTCTACATGTCTAAACCACCTCAACAACCTCAGCCCTCTTTCTAGAGCCCCATATTCTAAACCTTCCTTTGGATAATAATGTTGATAATCCCGCACCTCCTAATTTCCAAACTACGAATTCTCTGCATTATATTCACACCACACATTGCCCTCAGACATGACATCTCCACTGCCTCCAGCCTTCTCCTTGTTGCAACATTCACCACGCATGCTTCACACCCACATAAGAGCGTTAGTATGGATATACTCTCATACATTCCCCTCCTTGCTTCCACGGACAAAGTTCTTTGTCTCCACAGACTCCTAAGTGTATTACTCACCTTTTTCCCCTCATCAATTCTATGATTCACCTCATCCTTCATAGACCCCATCTGCTGACACGTCCACTCCTAAATATCTGAATACATTCACCTCCTCCATACTCTCTCCTTCCAATCTAACATCCAATCTTTCACCACCTAATTTTTTTACCCTCATCACCTTACTCTTTCCGATATTCACTTAATTTTCTTCTTTTACACACCCTACCAAACTCATCCACCTACCTCTGCAACTTCTCTTCAGAATCTCCCAAAAGCACAGCGTCTTCAGCAGAGAACTGATGTGTTACATTCTTTATCTTGTGTTAGATTCTTTATATTTTATCCCCTCACCTCTTGCCAACGCCTGCCCATTCACTTCTCTTACAACCCCATCTATAAATACATGTATATTGAACAACCATGGTGACATCACACATCTTGTCTAAGGCCTATTTAATATGCTTATGAATGTTTGCTGGAAGTCCAAGCCACTCACCCACAAAACCACCTTTACCCCCTCCTTCCAACCTTTTCGAGGACGACCCCTACTCCGCCTTCCTTCCCCTACAGATTTATATGCTCTCATTATAATTATAATCATGGGGGAGCGCTTAACCTGTAGGATTATACAGCGTATGTGGGGGGAGATGGAAGGTATTCAGACTCAATTCAGGGAACTGGAGCAGATTCGATTCCCTAGATCAAGAGCCCCTCACCAGCGTCAAAGCACCTCCCTTGAGGGGATACGCTCTCCAAATCATTCTACTTTGTTCCATTCTTTCTAAATGGCCAAACCACCTCAACCCCTCTGACTAATACTTTTAGTAACTCCACACCTCCTAATTTCCACACTGAATTCTCTGTATAATATTTACATCACACATTGCCCTTAGACAGGACATCTCCACTGCCTCCAGCCTCCTCCTCGTTGCAGTATTTACAACCCATGCTTCACACCCATGGTAAGTGTTGGTACCAATATAGTCTCCTACATTCCCTTCTTTGCCTCCATGGATGTATATTTATTTATTCATTCACACTAATGCAAAACAACAGGCCTTTCCTAGAACAAGGGGAAAATAATACAATAACCTCTGCTGAAGAGTGTACGAATATTTCTGAACAGTGAGAGAGAGGACACATCAAGTAGTTTCTGTGATATAACAGGTAAACAAATTCTCCATGAAAACCATTACTGTTTCCTTGTTTCCGTGTTATGCAGTAAAAATTCTATGGACAAATTCATCACTGTTTCGCAGAATTTGTCTGTTATGATCCACGTTCAGATTTTAATTAAAAATTAAAAAAAAAATCTACGTGATGCATTCTTTGTACAGAAATGGGTGACACTTGATGCGCATATAGGAAGCCCTGCACAAAGCATTACAATGTATTTATGATGATAATTTGGTAATAGTCTCTTATTTTCAAAGTGATTAAGTTAAGTTTCAATTCCTAGATCTCTTCATGGTTGCTGCTCATCTACAGTGTTTTTTGCATGCTAAATATGTCTAGCATGGTTTCAGGCGCTTAACTTCTTTTAAGAAAAGTGGTTAGTTGCCTTGATGCTAGTAATGGGGATTTGACCCAGGGAAGTTGGCTTATCCTCCCCTTCCTAGGATCGATTATTATTATAATCATGGGGGAGCGCTAAACCCATAGGATTATACAGTGCATGTGGGGGGAGGATGGAAGGTATTCAGGCTCAATTCAGGGAACTGGAGCACAGATCCAATTCCCTAGATCAAGAGCCCCTCGCCAGCATCAAGGAACCTCCCTTGAGGGATCCTAGGATCGAATCTCGCTGCCTTCCATTCATGCGGAGTATGACCCCTACAGGTTTAGCACTACACCCTGATTGAAATAGAGCTCCTCTTTCTTATTATGCGAAATACTTCGCATGCTAGTGGCTTTATTTTGTGCCTAACAAAGTATTATTACAAGTAAACTACATTACTTGTACACTGCAGAAAAGAAATTAATTATTATTATTATTATTATTAGGGGCCAATCATTATGCCAATCACCTGACTTTTATAAAAATAAAGTTTTTGTTTGAAAGTGCTAAGTCAGGTGCAAGACTTCGTGTGTTGATCTCCAGCTACAGTAGTGTTGATCTCCAGCTACAGTAATGTTGATCTCCAGCTACAGTAGTGTTGATCTCCAGCTACAGTAGTGTTGATCTCCAGCTACAGTAATGTTGATCTCCAGCTACAGTAGTGTTGATCTCCAGCTACAGTAATGTTGATCTCCAGCTACAGTAGTGTTGATCTCCAGCTACAGTAGTGTTGATCTCCAGCTAGAGTAATGTTGATCTCCAGCTACAGTAGTGTTGATCTCCAGCTACAGTAGTGTTGATCTCCAGCTACAGTAATGTTGATCTCCAGCTACAGTAGTGTTGATCTCCAGCTACAGTAGTGTTGATATTCAGCTACAGTAGTGTTGATCTCCAGCTACAGTAGTGTTGATCTCCAGCTACAGTAGTGTTGATCTCCAGCTACAGTAGTGTTGATCTCCAGCTACAGTAATGTTGATCTCCAGCTACAGTAGTGTTGATCTCCAGCTACAGTAGTGTTGATCTCCAGCTACAGTAATGTTGATCTCCAGCTACAGTAGTGTTGATCTCCAGCTACAGTAGTGTTGATCTCCAGCTACAGTAATGTTGATCTCCAGCTACAGTAGTGTTGATCTCCAGCTACAGTAATGTTGATCTCCAGCTACAGTAGTGTTGATCTCCAGCTACAGTAATGTTGATCTCCAGCTACAGTAATGTTGATCTCCAGCTACAGTAATGTTGATCTCCAGCTACAGTAGTGTTGATCTCCAGCTACAGTAATGTTGATCTCCAGCTACAGTAGTGTTGATCTCCAGCTACAGTAGTGTTGATCTCCAGCTACAGTAATGTTGATCTCCAGCTACAGTAGTGTTGATCTCCAGCTACAGTAATGTTGATCTCCAGCTACAGTAGTGTTGATCTCCAGCTACAGTAATGTTGATCTCCAGCTACAGTAATGTTGATCTCCAGCTACAGTAATGTTGATCTCCAGCTACAGTAATGTTGATCTCCAGCTACAGTAATGTTGATCTCCAGCTACAGTAGTGTTGATCTCCAGCTACAGTAATGTTGATCTCCAGCTACAGTAATGTTGATCTCCAGCTACAGTAATGTTGATCTCCAGCTACAGTAATGTTGATCTCCAGCTACAGTAATGTTGATCTCCAGCTACAGTAGTGTTGATCTCCAGCTACAGTAATGTTGATCTCCAGCTACAGTAATGTTGATCTCCAGCTACAGTAATGTTGATCTCCAGCTACAGTAATGTTGATCTCCAGCTACAGTAGTGTTGATCTCCAGCTACAGTAATGTTGATCTCCAGCTACAGTAATGTTGATCTCCAGCTACAGTAGTGTTGATCTCCAGCTACAGTAATGTTGATCTCCAGCTACAGTAATGTTGATCTCCAGCTACAGTAATGTTGATCTCCAGCTACAGTAGTGTTGATCTCCAGCTACAGTAATGTTGATCTCCAGCTACAGTAGTGTTGATCTCCAGCTACAGTAGTGTTGATCTCCAGCTACAGTAATGTTGATCTCCAGCTACAGTAATGTTGATCTCCAGCTACAGTAATGTTGATCTCCAGCTACAGTAGTGTTGATCTCCAGCTACAGTAATGTTGATCTCCAGCTACAGTAGTGTTGATCTCCAGCTACAGTAATGTTGATCTCCAGCTACAGTAGTGTTGATCTCCAGCTACAGTAATGTTGATCTCCAGCTACAGTAATGTTGATCTCCAGCTACAGTAGTGTTGATCTCCAGCTACAGTAATGTTGATCTCCAGCTACAGTAGTGTTGATCTCCAGCTACAGTAGTGTTGATCTCCAGCTACAGTAATGTTGATCTCCAGCTACAGTAATGTTGATCTCCAGCTACAGTAATGTTGATCTCCAGCTACAGTAGTGTTGATCTCCAGCTACAGTAATGTTGATCTCCAGCTACAGTAATGTTCATCTCCAGCTACAGTAATGTTGATCTCCAGCTACAGTAATGTTGATCTCCAGCTACAGTAATGTTGATCTCCAGCTACAGTAGTGTTGATCTCCAGCTACAGTAGTGTTGATCTCCAGCTACAGTAATGTTGATCTCCAGCTACAGTAGTGTTGATCTCCAGCTACAGTAATGTTGATCTCCAGCTACAGTAATGTTGATCTCCAGCTACAGTTTACCTGGAGTTTACCTGGAGAGAGTTCCGGGGGTCAACGCCCCCGCGGCCCGGTCTGAGACCAGGCCTCCTGGTGGATCAGAGCCTGATCAACCAGGCTGTTGCTGCTGGCTGCACGCAAACCAACATACGAGCCACAGCCCGGCTGATCCGGAACTGACTTTAGGTGCTTGTCCAGTGCCAGCTTGAAGACTGCCAGGGGTCTGTTGGTAATCCCCCTTATGTGTGCTGGGAGGCAGTTGAACAGTCTCGGGCCCCTGACACTTACTGTATGGTCTCTTAACGTGCTAGTGACACCCCTGCTTTTCATTGGGGGGATGGTGCATCGTCTGCCAAGTCTTTTGCTTTCGTAGTGAGTGATTTTCGTGTGCAAGTTCGGTACTAGTCCCTCTAGGATCTTCCAGGTGTATATAATCATGTATCTCTCCCTCCTGCGTTCCAGGGAATACAGGTTTAGGAACCTCAAGCGCTCCCAATAATTGAGGTGTTTTATCTCCGTTATGCGCGCCGTGAAAGTTCTCTGTACATTTTCTAGGTCGGCAATTTCACCTGCCTTGAAAGGTGCTGTTAGTGTGCAGCAATATTCCAGCCTAGATAGAACAAGTGACCTGAAGAGTGTCATCATGGGCTTGGCCTCCCTAGTTTTGAAGGTTCTCATTATCCATCCTGTCATTTTTCTAGCAGATGCGATTGATACAATGTTATGGTCCTTGAAGGTGAGATCCTCCGACATGATCACTCCCAGGTCTTTGACGTTGGTGTTTCGCTCTATTTTGTGGCCAGAATTTGTTTTGTACTCTGATGAAGATTTAATTTCCTCATGTTTACCATATCTGAGTAATTGAAATTTCTCATCGTTGAACTTCATATTGTTTTCTGCAGCCCACTGAAAGATTTGGTTGATGTCTGCCTGGAGCTTTGCAGTGTCTGCAATGGAAGACACTGTCATGCAGATTCGGGTGTCATCTGCAAAGGAAGACACGGTGCTGTGGCTGACATCCTTGTCTATGTCGGATATAAGGATGAGGAACAAGATGGGAGCGAGTAGTGTTGATCTCCAGCTACAGTAGTGTTGATCTCCAGCTACAGTAGTGTTGATCTCCAGCTACAGTAGTGTTGATCTCCAGCTACAGTAGTGTTGATCTCCAGCTACAGTAGTGTTGATCTCTAGCTACAGTAGTGTTGATCTCCAGCTACAGTAGTGTTGATCTCTAGCTACAGTAGTGTTGATCTCCAGCTACAGTAGTGTTGATCTCCAGCTACAGTAGTGTTGATCTCCAGCTACAGTAGTGTTGATCTCCAGCTACAGTAGTGTTGATCTCCAGCTACAGTAGTGTTGATCTCCAGCTACAGTAGTGTTGATCTCCAGCTACAGTAGTGTTGATCTCCAGCTATGTGTTGATCTCCAGCTACAGTAGTGTTGATCTCCAGCTACAGTAGTGTTGATCTCCACTACAGTAGTGTTGATCTCCAGCTACAGTAGTGTTGATCTCCAGCTAGAGTAGTGTTGATCTCCAGCTACAGTAGTGTTGATCTCCAGCTACAGTAGTGTTGATCTCCAGCTACAGTAGTGTTGATCTCCAGCTACAGTAGTGTTGATCTCCAGCTACAGTAGTGTTGATCTCCAGCTACAGTAGTGTTGATCTCCAGCTATGTGTTGATCTCCAGCTACAGTAGTGTTGATCTCTAGCTACAGTAGTGTTGATATTCAGCTACAGTAGTGTTGATATTCAGCTACAGTAGTGTTGATATTCAGCTACAGTAGTGTTGATATTCAGCTACAGTAGTGTTGATATTCAGCTACAGCAGTGTTGATATTCAGCTACAGTAGTGTTGATATTCAGCTACAGTAGTGTTGATATTCAGCTACAGTAGTGTTGATATTCAGCTACAGTAGTGTTGATATTCAGCTACAGTAGTGTTGATATTCAGCTACAGTAGTGTTGATATTCAGCTACAGTAGTGTTGATATTCAGCTACAGCAGTGTTGATATTCAGCTACAGTAGTGTTGATATTCAGCTACAGTAGTGGCACTTACGGTAGGCCTCTCGAAGGAGTTCAGCTGTAACTCCTCTGCCTCCTGAGTATTTGGAGGTAAGGCTACTGAGGTCTCTTGCAAACACTGAGGTTGACGGGCTTAGGGTTATGTGACACAAATGTAAATACTAATTTATTTCTTTTCTGCAGAATACAGGTAATGTAGTTTACATGTAATGAAATATTTTTTGGCACAAAAGAAAGCCATTAACATACGAAGTATTTCTGTTATCTGTTGGTTCATGGTAAGGTTTTTACAGAGTCCCAGTAAACCCCTGGAATGTGTATGATGGGGTAATGTTCTTTCAGGTGCTGTTTCCTATAATGCTGTGGGATTACTGAGTTAATGGCGCGGGACTCCAGCTGGCTCCAGCTGGCACTGGACAAGCACCTAAAGTCGGTTCCTGACCAGCCGGGCTGTGGCTCGTACGTTGGTTTGCGTGCAGCCAGCAGCAACAGCCTGGTTGATCAGGCTCTGATCCACCGGGAGGCCTGGTCACAGACCGGGCCGCGGGGGCGTTGACCCCCGGAACTCTCTCCAGGTAAACTCCAGGACTAAACCAGTATGGATCATACAGCGCCTGTGGAATGAGAGATAATCAGGTTTAGCTTGAGTCAAGGGGAGGGGAGCTCTAATTCCTGGGATCAAGATCCTTTCGCCAGCATCAAGGCATATATCTACTTTGTAGTTTCTTTAATTCCAGCTATCTTATCTCCATAAACTTTGTCTCACCCTGACACATACATCAACCCTAATTCGTATTTCGTATAATCAAATTAGATATACTAGGTTTTATATAGAATATTCAGAGACTAACTGTGGTGATGCCCATCTCGATGGTGAGAGCATTCGGCTCACAAACTATAGAACAATGGTTCAATTACCGGATAGGGATAGACGTATGGGCGTGGTATTTTATACCCTATACCCCTGTTCACCTGGCAGTAGATAGGCACATGTGTGATAGTCAACTGTTGTGAATCACATGGTGTCAGACAAATTCTACTTTAAAATATGTAAGAAAATCTGATCATTTTGGAAAAACTACAAGTCTGGTAGGTAAAATTTATCCATACAATGTAGTATCTATTGATATTAAAAAAAAAATTCTTGAAGTCATCTCTCCATCAAATATAGTACAGTTACAAATACGGAATTCATATTAAATTTATGTAAGTGCAGTGTAAATAATATTGTAATATCACATCTAGAAATATATGCAGGAAGTTCTTATAAAATTGGAAAAAATCTTATTTAGCACAATGAACTAAATCTTCTAGTTTGATCTGCTCTAGGCAAGGTAAAGAGGAAGGGGTTAATCTTCTGAAGGTTTCTTGATCCAAGGAATAGGAGTTACCCTTTCCTTTCTTGGATCAAACTTGATTACCTTTAATTTTCTTGACTGTTTAGCCCTTCGGACTTTGCTCTTCCCTATGATAATAATAATAATAATAATAATAATAATAATAATAATAATAATAATAATAATAATAATAATAATAATTTGATCACGTTGCCTATTTATCACAACTTTTAAATCGCCTTACCAATAACGTACTTTTTCATCTTAGAGTAGACTGTGTAGACAGTGTCCAGAATATCTTGCTGTCAATTTTGTCAAGGTTGGGAACCAAAACAATCATAGTACTAGGGGGAGAGAGCACAACTTTGTAGTACCCACAGTCAGTGGCCAGGCTTCAAACACCTTTTATTGTGCAGCAATAAAGGAATGGAACAGACTACCCGCACATGTCAAAGCCAGTCATAGCATGAACCAGTTCAAGAAGAGTGACAAAAGGTGTCTGATGAATGTAGCTACAGAAAGGGAGGAGAATGATTTTCTATTTTTTTTAGCTAACATACGTGTAAATTTTACCTTATTCCTAGTAATGACCCTCGTATTGTAGATAGTCTTAATGACCCTCGTGTAGTAGATAGTCTTTTTAGTATGATAATAAGATGTTATCTTCATTATAGAATAATAAGAAAATATTATAACCTTTATATTATAATAATAAGGTAAAAGGACCCCAATGGAAATAAGTCACTGTCTGACTTTTTTGGGTTATCCCAGGTTCTCTACACATATGCTGCTATGTATGATAATTCTATATAACTGTATTTGTGTATACCTAAATAAACTTACTTACTGACCGTTAAGATAAGAGTAGCATCCACTTTACTTATAGATAAGAAATCTGAATGTTGTACTGTCTTTTGTACTATTTTTAGCCACACCGCAGTGGGTACGTTAATACTTCCAGCACCACTGGAGTTTCACAACATTTTTTTTTTTGTTTTTTTTTTTTATTCGCCGGTACTCTCCCGGCCCGGGTCTTTTCCAAGAGTGGTCCCCTCAAGGAAGATTCCTTGATGTTGGTGAGGGGCTCTTGATTTAGGGAATTGGATCTGTGCTCCAGTTCCCCGAATTAAGCCTGAATGCCTTCCACATCCCCCCCCAGGCGCTGTATAATCCTCCGGGTTTAGCGCTTCCCCCTTGATTATAATAATAATAATCCAAGAGTAGTGACCCGGCCTTGGCTCCCTATCTGGGGAGTGTCTCGAGACCAAAGTCTCCCATGGGAGGAGGTACAAGTACCCCATAGTCTTTGGGACCAAGTGTCCCCAGGCCTAGCCACAGTCCCCGCCCTCACGGGGCTCGCAGGGAGAAGCTAGGCCTCTGGTCTGCCATCTACCCCGCCCCAAAGGGGCTCGTGGGGATGGCAGTCTTGTGAGCTGCAGGTGGTAGCAAGCTCAGGCTATGCTTACAACACATTTATACAATAACGTTTTTCCTCCAAGGACACGATCCACATTAATCAAATAAGAGCGAAATATATTAGTATTCTGGTGGGTAAGAAAGGGCAGGAGTGATTATTATTATTATTATTATTATTATTATTATTATTATTATTATTATTATTATTAGTAGTAGTAGTAGTAGTAGTAGTAGTAGTAGTAGTATATTAACCATTCCATTGTATCCGCCTTTGGTTAATAATCAAAACTAAATCTTCTCTACCAAGGTTATTAAAGCCATATAGTATGAGCTGATAGAATATTGTAAACTCACCTAATGGCCATATGTACAAAATTACTACACTGTTATTGCCTTATTAATCTTAAGTTTGCCCGAAATGCTCTACATATAAAGGGGCTTTTGGCATATACACCAATTGTTATACTCCTTTGTACAAGCATGTATCATGCTGAAATAAACTTCTTATTCTTATTTAGGGGGGAAGCGTTAAACCCAGAAGGGTCCACGGTACCTAGGGAATGGGAGGCAATCAGGGTCAACCTACGACCTATTTTTTATATTATTCTCTGTAATATTTCTATTATTCATATAAATACTACATTTATATAATTACTATATTTATATAATTATTATATTTTTTAGTACTCTAGCTCTTCGTTACCCCAATTCCTTATTGCTCATATTAAATAGTCCATGAAGGCGGATATCAGCCAAATCTTTCAGTGGGCTGCAGAAAACAATATGAAGTTCAGCGATGAGAAATTTCAATTACTCCGATATGGTAAACATGAGGAAATTAAAATTTCATCAGAGTATAAAACAAATTCCAGCCACACAGTAGAGCGAAAAACTAACGTCAAAGACCTGGGAGTGATCATGTCAGAGGATCTCACTTTCAAGGACCATAACATTGTATCAATCGCATCTGTTAGAAATATGACAGGATGGATAATGAGAACCTTCAAAACTAGGGATGCCAAGCCCATGATGACACTTCAGGTCGCTTGTTCTATCTAGGCTGGAATATTGCTGCACACTAACAGCACCTTTCAAGGCAGGTGAAATTGCTGACCTAGAAATTATACAGAGAACCTTCACGGCACGGATAACTGAGATAAAACACCTCAATTACTGGAAACGCTTGAAGTTCCTGAATCTGTACTCCATGGAACGCAGACGGGAGAGATACATGATTATATACACCTGGAAAATCCTAGAGGGACTAGTGCCAAACTTGCACACGAAAATCACTCACGAAAGCAATAGACTCGGCAGACGGTGCAACATCGCCCCAATGAAAAGCAGGGGTGTTTCTAGCACGTTAAGAGATAACACAATGCGTGTCAGGGGCCCAAGACTGTTTGCCTCCCGGCATACATAAGGGGGATTACCAATAGACCCCTGGCTGTCTTCAAGCAGGCACTGGACAAGCACTTAAAGTCGGTACCTGACCAGCCGGGCTGTGGCTCGTACGTTGGACTGCGTTCAGCCAGCAGTAACAGCCCTGATCCACTACGAGGCCTGGTCATGGACCGGGTCGCGGGGGCGTTGACCCCTGGAACACTCTCCAGTTATGCATAGGTCCTGGGCACAGTAATACATGGCTGTAGACGGTACACTGTAAGATAAGATTTCGTTCGGATTTTTAACCCCGGAGGGTTAGCCACCCAGGATAACCCAAGAAAGTCAGTGCGTCATCGAGGACTGTCTAACTTATTTCCATTGGGGTCCTCAATCTTGTCCCCCAGGATCCAGGATGCGACCCACACCAGTTGACTAACACCCAGGTACCTATTTGCTGCTAGGTGAACAGGACAATAGTGTAAGGAATCGAACCCGGGCCTTCCGTGTGTGAACCGGGAGCTTTAGCCACCAGGCCACCGGGCCTGGAAGGTGGATCTGCAAACATTGAGGAAAGGAAAGATTGGGATAGAATAAAAGTGAGAATAAAAGGTTGTGGGTAAGCAGGAAGAAAGTGGTAAGCAAAGTTAAGTAGCCTGACCATTTTGAGTGGGTTTGAAGGGAGTGGTTTTGCCATATGACTAAAAACGCATTATAGATATATATACAGAAGTGACATTATGATGATTTAACCTAGAATATTCCTACTAAACTGACTGCTTGTTTTCTCCACTCAATGTCCCATTGAAGGACTCTTGGTCCAAGGAACTGGAGCTTCTCTTTCATGGATCGAACCTGATTGTCTACCATTCCACAGGTACTGTATGACCCCTATTGGTTAAGTGCTTCCCCATGAATATATTATTATTATAAAAAAATATTCGCTAAAGCCAATGGGTTATACGACCCATTGTGACCGGATATAAACATGTATAGTTCATTACCACTGTTACTTGTTCAGCTATCAATACTTTGCGGCCCAATCTCTGGACCCATTATGTATCTCTGTAATCCTTTGACTACCGCCCACAGGGGCCAGGAGCTGTGAATCGACCCCTGCATCCACAACTAGGTGAGTACAGGATTGGTATATGGTGCATAATAATGGTGTTAAACTAACTTACACAACGCTGAGTAATATTAAGTGTTCAGTAAATGTTATCTTGCTTTATAAAACATTAGAACAGTCAGAGTTACATTTGACACGTATTTGGAACTGCGTATGTAAATAAGTTGTAAATAATGGCTAAAATAGTTACAAAAAAATGTTATGAATTTTTTTATTCACGTAACCAACGTCAAGACAGGTATAATTTTAACTATATTCATTTTACATAATAAAAAATATAAGTCTAAATAATTAATCTTTGAGTCATATAAATTACACTTTCAATTAGCATAGAACAACAACTTAGTAACTCATGAATTCTTTGCTTAATTAATGCCGTATATTGAAGTATATTGAGAAGATAAATACTAGTTCTTGCATGTGTAACCCGGAGGTATGATGAATCAAGCAGTCAAGCACATCCAGACGACGGCTCGTTAGGCTACTCCAGTCTCATATTTTCTTAATTTTCTTACTCATTTCTTGGTAAGTTGCAAAGCTAACATAATTGTAAATCGAATGAACTTGTACTTAAGGTTTAAGAAAAAGGTTGATGTAATTTGAGGCTCAGATAATGGAAGAATTTTAGAGTATAAATTTTACCATGACGAAAGTGACAGGACGTCACTTGGGGACGAGCCTTGTGTTGCTCGCATTAAACTCTTGATGCTGGTGAAGGGCTCCCTTCAGTGGACGTGCATTGATGTGGGTCAAGGGCTTTTGTTCCAAGAAATTAGAAATGGTCCCCATTCCTCAAGGAAGGTACATTGATGCTGAGCACGGGCTCTTCATTTAGGGAATTTGAAGTATCCTCCCCTTCGTTGGATTCAGTCTATTGCCTTAATTTCCCATTCCCTAGACAATATATGAACTTATGGGTTTAGCGCACTCCCACGAATAATGATAGTAATGGTGAAGGGCCTTTGACCCAAGGAATTAGAGGAACTTTCCTTTGGATTAGTCCATGGTTAAATTATGCATAATGTTCTATATAAGACTTGTTTAAATATGTACATGTATTGGACCTAAATAAAAACTTGCTTTCCCAGGTACTTCATAACCCCTATGGGGGAGTGAGTGAGCGAGTTTAGCAATGAGGTGTGTGTGTGTGTATGTACACAGTATAGTTTAACCCCTTTTTTAGGGGTTAAAGTATTCTTGCAGCACTTATGACCCTAGTGGGTGTAGCGCTTCTTTTTTATTATAATAAAGTATTCTTGTCAAGTAGTGTACAGACTGTTGGTGCTCAGTGTGCACAGTCCAACCCGACTGATCAGGATCTGTTGTGAGGCATTTGTCAAGTACCCTCTTGAAGACAGTTATGGTATTTTGGTAATCCCCCTTAGCCCAGACAGTGGGCATACTCATAAAAAATATGTTGTAGATGAATGGTTCAGAGAACCAACAAGTTGATAAATTAGACACATGTGCAACACTTGGGTATCTTTAATGAGGAAACGTTTCACCACAAAGTGGCTTCATCAGTCCATACAAAGGAGAATCGTGAAGAACAGGAGTAGTTTGAGGTAATCAGTCCCTCAGCCTTGAGTCGATGTAATCAGTCCATCAGTCTTGAAAAGAATACAGCATATGTGCGAAGAAGTGGCTTATATACTGTAGGCAGATGATGAGGTGCAGCAGTTGTAGGTGGTATCACATTTACCCAATGTGGAAGTATTAAGACCCCAAGAAGTTGACACTGCAACTTCTTGGGCTCTTAATTCTTGGGAATTCTTCACTTGCCTAACCCTTGGGCACGACCTACTTCCACATTGGGCAAATGTGATACCACCTACGACTGCTGCACCTCTTCATCTTCCTACAGTATATAAGCCACTTCTTTGCACGTATGCTGTATTCTTTTCAAGATTGATGGACTGATTACATTGACTCGAGGCTGAGGGACTGATTACCTCAAACTACTCCTGTTCTTCACAGTTATCCTTGGTATGGACTGATGAAGCCACTGTGTGGTGAAACGTTTCCTCATTAAAGATACCCAAGTGTTGCAAATGTGTCTAATTTATCAAAAAATATGTTACTTAGTGCCTCAAATATTTTAGGCGCTCTTCACCTCGCATCAATCTATCCTTACCCCACTTATGGTATTTGTCTATGGGGATCAGCAACAACAGATCACTTTGTTGTTACTAAACAATTATCACTCAATCAGGTGCTTACAACTATTGAAAATTAAAAAAAACATAGCAATGATGGCCAGATTACTGAAAATTATATTATGTATTATACTATATTACCATATAGTAATATATATTATACTGTTTTATACTAATACTCTCTTTGTCATTGCCAGTATATTATATACATGTATATTTATGGGGTCACAGGATATATACCACAAGGCCTGTATTCTCTTAGTGTATGTGTTCTGAGTTTTTACTTTAAAAGTATTCCAGTCTGGTGGTGAAAAGGTTACCATGAAGCTTTAATGATCCTTGTGTAGTTGGTAGGCTTTAAATTCCATAAACCAAACATCATGGGAAAGTGCTAAACAAATACAGCACATACGGAATGGGAGGCAATTAGGTTTGATCCTAGGATGGGTTCACTTTCTTAGATAAAAGATTTCCTCACCATTATCAACAGACATCCCTGGAGGGTTACAAATAACCTGTTGAATTAAGGTTCAGCATTCTGATATGCATACATGCATAATGAAACTTCCATTACCTGGAAAATTACAATGAATTTATGTAATTTATGTACATTACTGTACTGTATCCTGTGCACCCAGTTGGTTATGCTATGTTTAATCTTTTTTGTATTACAGTATATGTGCTAACCTTTTTACAAAATAACCTGATAAAGTGGGCAAAGATGGGATTAAAATTAGGCAGCATATGCATAAATTTATAAATACTCGGATACATACGTTCATGATAGAGTAGGGGAAGGGTACTTTCCATCTTTTGCAAATTTTGTTTTTAATATATATTGAATATTAGTTTGAAATATTTGTTTATAGTTTGCATTGGGTACTTTTCACAATCTAGGAGTGGAGCAGCAATGTCAGAAGATGAACAGCATACTCAAAGCGAGCAGCAGGAGGGGGGGGAGGAGGCGACAGCAGCAGGACAAGAGACCCCCCAGGTGAATGGTGTTGAAGCCCTTAAGTCTCATGTTTTGCAGCACAAGGTGGACACAGCACTATGGGCTACACGAGCACTCACCCTCATCTTCTGCATATCCTACCTTATACCAATTTTTGGGTATGTGTTTATTGCATGTTTTCATATAGTATTATCACTTAGTAGATTGGTTTTACTTTTACCATGCTGAATTGTAAATACTACGAAATTTAAATAAAAGAATTACAGTACTGTATTTGTTAACCTGTCAGAAATGCAATTTTCAAATTCACTTTGCAGATTTTTTTACGGTTAACCATTTCAGTTACCATCAAGCAGAACTACGGCATTGAGACCAGGGTCCCTTCCCGTAGTTCTATGTCACAAACTCAGTTCGCTCAGATAAGCTGTGAGTGGTTAATTTTGGCCTAGATATGAGAGAATGAGTTTGTGGTGAGTGTGCAGTTTAATAAAAATCCTGCCCTGTGCAGTGTATAATAGGAAAAGGAAAAAACTGACCTTATGTTTAGTTTAAAATAGCAACTTTAAGGTGTTTTCTCGGATGGTCTTAATAGTTTTATTGGCTGTTTTTTGGTATTTGATAGAATGGAAGACATATTTAAATGTGTGATTTGGTTGGTTTCAGGTAGAAAATATTCAGTTTTTGCTGATTTTCCTGAGGATGATAAGGGCCCCCCCGAGTCTGTTTTATGGGTTTTTAATAGGTCTGATTCAATTATTGGGATGCTGTAAATCATGAACCTTTGTGCCTGGTTATATTTTATTATCTGAGAACGTAAATCTTTCTCCAGTCACATTCCATGTTATACAGTTTTATAGTATGATAGGGCTGTCTTATGTGATCGTTAAGTGGGGACCCCCCCTTTTTTTTCAGTCAACACATTCAGTAACTTAATGTCTTATTTAGCTGTAGTGACATCTTTTACATTCTTCTGAGCAGGTGACTGTTTGTGCTGTTTATGCTTTAGCTTTTATTTTTCCCCCCTCATCATTTCTAGTTGTACAAATGATTGAGTCATTCATGCACAGTTTACTTGCAGTTTGCATCACATTTACACATTCTCTAAGCATATCTTACACTTTTCATTTCCTTCAAAAACTTGTAACATTTCACTTATTCTTCTTAGCACCTCCAGCGTTATTAGTATTTCTTCGGCGCCATGATAAATATCCAGAGACCAGATAATGATAAAAATACAGTAATAAAAACAGATTGATAAAACAGTGAGTGAGGCATAGGATGTTTTCAGAATGCAGTTTAGGTAGTGTGGGTTGTCAGTGGAAGGAAAGGAGTCATCTGCTAGGGCATGTAATACCCAATTTTTTCAGCAGTGATAGAAGCGCAGTTACACAGTTAACAGGAATAAATTCCTAGTCCCATTTATGAGATTTATGCAGTGAAGGAGTTTAATGTTTTCTTGAAAGATTGAATTAGGGGTCATAGGTAATTATCAGGACTGTAGTTTGTTAAATTATATATCAATAATTATCTTTGCTACTTTTGTACAGTACTGCTAAAAGTTTGATACCGGTCATTTTAAGGCTTTGGAATTGCATAGCAGGGGAACTTTTGATTGCCATAATACTTTTGACCATCTATGGTGAATTATTTACATGACAGCATATGTCTTAATATAGTTCTTCATAATATTTCAGATTAATTGTTTACTCGACAACATATGTCTCAATGTTTCAGAATTGTGTGGGAATTCACTAAACTGTAAGAGAGGCTTCTTCTATATTACTGGTAAATCTTGTCTTCATATAATGCTAGCATTTGCTTTCATTTTTGGTTCTGATGAGCTTGGGGCATAAGGCTTGTATATTTGTTATGAGAGGTAGGTTATGCTTTGGGACTGTGACTTAGTTATTATAACCCTAACATATTAACTGTGCTTCTTGAGTTAGTGTTTGGTTGATAATTCACTGTGGTGCATTGTGTGTGGGGGGGGGGGTGTAGCATAGGCTGCTGGAGATAAAAGGTATAAAATACTTATATGATGGAAAATAAACACAAATGCAGTATAATGTGATCCTTTATTGGCTATGTTTCACCCACAGAGTGGGCTTTATCAAGTTACAAACAGATCTGTTTGTTTCAAATACTCACAAACAGATCTGTTTGTGTCTATAAAGCCCACTGTGTGAGCAAAACAGTCAATAAAGGATTTCATTATACTGAATTTGTTTTTATTTTTCCAGTATTAGTTGCTGTTGTAATAACCCTTAACCTGTTTACTGTCGGAAGCCTCTTACAGTGTCAGCATTTAAAAAATGAAATGGTAGATAGTTTTTCTGAAGGCAGTGACACCAAAAATACAAAATATGATGGAAAATTTAGGAATTATGCAGGTGCAAAGTTAGCAATCTGGGCACACTTTATGTATGTATTGGCAATTTTGCTCACTTTGATTCCTATCTTAAGCAAATTCCAATACTTTGATCAAATTCTTAGATACTTTACTAGCATACTTTCTGTTCTGTTGATTGAGCACAAGAAACTGCACATTCAACTATAATAACTGCTTTATAAACTGCACAGAAGTCAGTAATTTGGCCAGATTTACTCGATTAAAAAAATTCCAATTTGAAAATAGTCCAAAATAAACACTATACATTCCAGGCACTAAAGCAACATTTTTTTTTTTTAATCACATCTTCAGGCCTCTCCATTTTAAATTAATCATCATAAAAAAAAACTAAGATTTACCCTGTCTCAGATAAAAAAAATATACATAACCAGGACTGATTGGTCATGGTTTACAGTACCTTAAATAATTGAATCATACCTAGTAAAAACCCATGAAACAGACCAGGTGGTGTTGGGGCCCTTGCCCGTCCTCAAAAAATCATCAAAATTCTAATTTTTCCGTTACAGTGGACCCTCGGTTATCGGCCGTGATCCATTCCAGAAGCTGGGCCTAAAACCTAAATGGCCGAAAACTGAAATATTTCCCATAAGAATTAATGCAAATACAATTAATCCATTCCAGACAAAAATATTCACGAAAAAGATACTTTTTTAAACAAATCAATATTACATACCTTTATTGAAGACTAATGCTGGCTTCTGGAATGCCTGCTACACTTCCTGCATATATGCTTCACTTCCTGAATGCCTGCTACACTCCCTGAATGCCTGCTACACTCCCTGCATGCCTGCTACATTCCCTGCATGCCTGCTACACTCCCTGCATGCCTGCTACACTCCCTGCATGCCTGCTACACTCCCTGCATGCCTGCTACACTCCCTGCATGCCTGCTACACTCCCTGCATGCCTGCTACACTTCCTGCATGCCTGCTACACTTCCTGCATGCCTGTTACACTTCATGCATGCCTGTTACACTTCATGCATGCCTGTTACACTCCCTGCATGCCTGTTACACTCCTTGCATGCCTGTTACACTTCCTGCATGCCTGCTACATTTCCTGCATGCCTGCTACACTTCATGCATGCCTGCTACATTTCCTGCATATCTGCTACACTTCCTGCATGTCTGCTACACTTCCTGCATGCCTGCTACACTTCCTGCATGCCTGTTACACTTCATGCATGCCTGTTACACTTCATGCATGCCTGTTACACTCCCTGCATGCCTGTTACACTCCTTGCATGCCTGCTACACTTCCTGCATGCCTGCTACATTTCCTGCATGCCTGCTACACTTCATGCATGCCTGTTACATTTCCTGCATATCTGCTACACTTCCTGCATGTCTGCTACACTTCCTGCATGCCTGCTACACTTCCTGCATGCCTGCTACACTTCCTGCATGCCTGCTACACTTCTTGTATGCCTGCTACACTTCCTGCATGCCTGCTACACTTCTGCATGTCTGCTACAGTCCCTGCATTCCTGCTACACTTCCTGCATGCTTGTTACACTCCCTACATGCCTGCTACACTCCCTACAGGCCTGCTACACTCCCTACATGCCTGCTACACTCCCTACATGCCTGCTACACTCCCTGCATGCCTGCTACACTGTAGCAGGCATGCAGCCTGATTTCAAGCTGTTTCCATTCTTGAAATCAGCCAAACTCATCTCTTTTAGTAGTACAGCTTCTCCTTACTTAGCGACGCACTCGTTTACCGACAATTCAGACTTATGATGGGCTCTCTGACCAGTATGATTACCTAAATACTAATGTAATATGTATATTTAGAGATAATTTTCTCTATTCTGTTTATTATAATATACAGTAAACAATGTATAAATATTTCAAAATGTACCACTTAGCGACGAATTTGTTTACTAACGTGGGCTTAGGAATGGAACTCTGTCGTTAAGTGAGGAGAGGCTGTATATCTTTCATTCTATCAAATGTTACCAAAAAAACATGATAAAACCATAAAAAACATTCTAGAAAACACCTCAAAGTTGCTATTTTAAATTTATCAAACACAAGGTCATTGTTTTCCTTTTCCCTATCATGCACCACATGGGGCAGGATTTTTTTTTTTATACTGTGCACATACTGCACAGACTCATTCTCTTCTGTCTAGGCCAAAATTTACTGCTCACAGCTTATCTGAGGAAGCTGAACTCAAACTGTAGATTTACATAAGCGGCCCTGGTGTTAATAACTCAGAACTATGGATGAGATGATGAAAGTGTTAAACTGCTGAAGGGTCTAAAGTAAACATGCCTTCGGTGCTTTTGATTTTGAAAAAAAAAAAAATTAGCATTTTATCTTGCCAAAAAAATTTCCATGGTTTTAGATGTGTAATAAAACAAAAATGAGTGAAATCTGATAATTACTTAATCTGAATATTTAAATTTGATGTTGGTAATAAATTTATGGCAGCATGAGTGCTTGCCCTTTAAGGGAAGTTTGCGTTAATTTTTTTTTTTATGACTTTTTTCCAGTTTTTCTAATTTTTATGGATCATACGTTTTACATCTGTATGTTTACATATCATATTTCACTTATATTTGTTGCTCAGTAACACTACACAGATATAAATGGCATTTACTGAAGTTAATGACATTTTCCCATTTGGCATACATTTACATAATTGGCAGCCTAAGAAACCAAGTATAAATTAAATATATAATTTGATATACGTATTCCTTAACCCTTAAACTGTCCAAACAGATTTACATTCACATGCATAGTGCTCCAAAAGTAGATCTACATTTTTTTTGGCATATTTTCAAATAATGTATAACAAAAAACGTAGATCAAAGTTTTTTTTACACGTTTTCAAATTTTAAAAAAAAAATCTACGCTTTTTTTGCATACTTTCAAGTGTTGAAAAAATGTAGATCTACGTTTGGACAGTTTAAGGGTTAAGCAATGATAAAGTTTTATCCTGGAGCTGAAATTAAGGATTGAACTGTTTTCGTGTCAGTTTGTCTTATAATACTTTATGAAAGAGTAAAAACTTGGTTATCCATTGTCTTGGTAAATGTGTTACATTGTAAAACTACAGGCAGACCCCACTTTACACCTCTTAGTTTTACAGCGTTTTGCTAATGCAGCTGTTTTCAGTTGTACCTATTTTTCATTTATTCACTTCCCACAATAAATATATTCACCACTCACTGTAAGCTAAGGACAAAAAATATTTTAAGGTAAGCAATGTGTGTACTGTATATGCATTTTTTTTAGACCTAGCTCAGTTGCTCACTTAATGTGATAGTGTAAATATGTTATCAGGTGAAAATAAGGCTTTACAGCAGTAGCCCAAAGCCTAACCTGCTATATAAGTGGGGCCTACCTGTCCATATTGTATGTCGATTTTTTAGTGTTGTGTGCGAAAATTGATGTAGTTACTGATTTTTTTTAAACAGGAATCCTCACAGTAGTTACCAGAAAGTATTGATGAGTAATGCTGCTACATCTGCCCTGAGACTTCACCAGCGAATCCCATCAGTCCAATTCTCACGAGAGTTCTTTGCTCAGCTGTTGATGGAAGACTCGGCACACTATCTTCTCTATTCTCTGATCTTCATGTATACAGCTCCAATCACAATGGTCTTGGCCCCAATATTCCTGTTTGCTCTGTTGCACTTTGCCAGCTACTCTCTAGGACTTTTAGATGTGAGTATGAATTTGGTGTGGCAGGTACAGGTTCGCCATCACTAATCCGGCACTAATTTCAGCTAGCATAATTTCAAATTTCATCATTATACTGACTCGGAAATTGTGCAGATGGTTGTAAATCCACAGCAGCAATTCAATGGAGGAGAAAGCATTGATGAAAATGAGGAAGATGTAACAGAAAGAGTCTCTACTGATAGATTAATTAAGCGTATTCTAACCTAACCACTCTGTAATCCAGCAAACTCACTAATCCGGCACACTACAGGCCCCAATGATGCCGGATTAGTGATGGCCGACCTGTATTTTTTTTTTTATTCTTAGCAGAGAAAGGCTTCATTGAAATTTTTAGTATTAAAATTTTCATTAATAATCTAATGAATCAAACATATTTACAACAAACCATTAACTAGAAATGAAAACTGGACATCATTGTAGTCCATCCTGGACCATTTTCAGGTTGAAAGTGAATAAGAAAAGGGAAGAGAAGAAAGCCAAAAGTAAAATCAAAGCAGTAGAAGGTGAGGAGACAGCTAAGGTCAGGTTAAGTCACCAGTGTTCTGAAGATTAAGAGAATTTAACGGTGTATTGAAAGAGGCAAGCATTTATAGCAACAAAGCTGAGTCTAAGATTCATGTTAGTAAGTTGAGTGTATATGGGCTGACATCTCTTATTTAAAGAGGGTAAGATAATATTTGGAGTGGGCAATTGTCTAGGATTTAGGCCCTTAACATGACAAAAAATGTGTAGTTAATGTTGCCAAGATGAACACTGCTTTTAGTCCTTAAGTGTATTAGAAGGGCAGCAGCCATTTTCATGTATGTATTGAGAGAGGATCATGAAATTAAGTAGACACCCAAAGTAGCAGTGGCAGAATTAAATTATGAAGAAAATTAGTAGAAACAGCAGTAGAAACTTGTATTAATTTTTGATGAATTTTGGAATTAATTTTAGTAATTTTATCTAAAACCAAAAATGAAAATCTGGTAAAAGCTAAAAAAAAAAAAAAAAAATAATTCTTGTAGATGTATGCTTTCCAATTTTAATTGAAAAACTGGAATTAGATTACAAAATGCAACAAATTAAATTTACTTAAGGTACAATTTTCTTTAAAATATCCTTGACTATACACTAGTGCTAATTCCCAATTTCTAGATCAGAATTTTTTCAGGTTAAAAATTTCTTTATCTTTTTTAATATGACAAAAAGTGCAAATCATACACATCATCTGTATAGTGATACCAACACTCTTATATGGGTGTGCAGCATGGGTTGTTAATGCTGAGAGCGAGGAGGTTGGAGGCAGTGGAGGTGCCATGTCTGATGGCAATATGCGGTGTAAATATGCAAAGAATTTGTAGCTTAGAGATCAGGAGGAGGTGCAGAGTTAGGAAAAGTGTTATCCAGAGGGCTGAGCGGTTGTTGAGGTGGTTTGGATATTGAGAGGATGCAACAAAATAAGATGACTTTAAGGGTTTATAAATATGTAAAGGAGGAAAGGCAGGGTCGGGGTTGCTCTAGTAAAGGATAGAGGGAGGGGGTAAAAGATTTTGTGTGCAAGGGGCTTGGACATCCAGAAGGTGTGGGTGTGTTAGGAGTGAGTGGAGGCAAATAGTTTTTGGGACTTGAGCTGTTGGTGTGAGCAAGGTAACATTTTGTGAAGGGATTCCAAGAAACTGGTTAACTGGACTTGAATTCTGAAGGAGGGGCAGGGCTATTTGAAGTTTGGGGGGCATCTGAACAGTGGTATTGGCATGCCTCTGGTAAGACAGTGATGGAGTGAATGATGGTGAAAGCATTTTTTTTTCAGTTCACCCTACCTCGTTTGGAGACGGCCAGTGTGTTAAAAAATAACGTAATGCAATTTTAGGAACAGTTTAATTTAGACTGGTTTCTTTCAAGTATTTTATTGTATGTTATGTTTATAGAGGGGCCACAGATATATCAGATCACTTTCTAGTTGTAGCTACACTGAGAGTAAAAGGTAGATGGGATACAAGGAGAATAGAAGCATCAGGGAAGAGAGAGGTGAAGGTTTATAAACTAAAAGAGGAGGCAGTTAGGGTAAGATATAAACAGCTATTGGAGGATAGATGGGCTAATGAGAGCATAGGCAATGGGGTCGAAGAGGTATGGGGTAGGTTTAAAAATGTAGTGTTAGAGTGTTCAGCAGAAGTTTGTGGTTACAGGAAAGTGGGTGCAGGAGGGAAGAGGAGCGATTGGTGGAATGATGATGTAAAGAGAGTTGTAAGGGAGAAAAAGTTAGCATATGAGAAGTTTTTACAAAGTAGAAGTGATGCAAGGAGGGAAGAGTATATGGAGAAAAAGAGAGAAGTTAAGAGAGTGGTGAAGCAATGTAAAAAGAGAGCAAATGAGAGAGTGGGTGAGATGTTATCAACAAATTTTGTTGAAAATAAGAAAAAGTTTTGGAGTGAGATTAACAAGTTAAGAAAGCCTAGAGAACAAATGGATTTGTCAGTTAAAAATAGGAGAGGAGAGTTATTAAATGGAGAGTTAGAGGTATTGGGAAGATGGAAGGAATATTTTGAGGAATTGTTAAATGTTGATGAAGATAGAGAAGCTGTGATTTCGTGTATAGGGCAAGGAGGAATAACATCTTGTAGGAGTGAGGAAGAGCCAGTTGTGAGTGTGGGGGAAGTTCGTGAGGCAGTAGGTAAAATGAAAGGGGGTAAGGCAGCCGGGATTGATGGGATAAAGATAGAAATGTTAAAAGCAGGTGGGGATATAGTTTTGGAGTGGTTGGTGCAATTATTTAATAAATGTATGGAAGAGGGTAAGGTACCTAGGGATTGGCAGAGAGCATGCATAGTTCCTTTGTATAAAGGCAAAGGGGATAAAAGAGAGTGCAAAAATTATAGGGGGATAAGTCTGTTGAGTGTACCTGGTAAAGTGTATGGTAGAGTTATAATTGAAAGAATTAAGAGTAAGACGGAGAATAGGATAGCAGATGAACAAGGAGGCTTTAGGAAAGGTAGGGGGTGTGTGGACCAGGTGTTTACAGTGAAACATATAAGTGAACAGTATTTAGATAAGGCTAAAGAGGTCTTTGTGGCATTTATGGATTTGGAAAAGGCGTATGACAGGGTGGATAGGGGGGCAATGTGGCAGATGTTGCAAGTGTATGGTGTAGGAGGTAGGTTACTGAAAGCAGTGAAGAGTTTTTACGAGGATAGTGAGGCTCAAGTTAGAGTATGTAGGAAAGAGGGAAATTTTTTCCCAGTAAAAGTAGGCCTTAGACAAGGATGTGTGATGTCACCGTGGTTGTTTAATATATTTATAGATGGGGTTGTAAGAGAAGTAAATGCGAGGGTCTTGGCAAGAGGCGTGGAGTTAAAAGATAAAGAATCACACACAAAGTGGGAGTTGTCACAGCTGCTCTTTGCTGATGACACTGTGCTCTTGGGAGATTCTGAAGAGAAGTTGCAGAGATTGGTGGATGAATTTGGTAGGGTGTGCAAAAGAAGAAAATTAAAGGTGAATACAGGAAAGAGTAAGGTTATGAGGATAACAAAAAGATTAGGTGATGAAAGATTGAATATCAGATTGGAGGGAGAGAGTATGGAGGAGGTGAACGTATTCAGATATTTGGGAGTGGACGTGTCAGCGGATGGGTCTATGAAAGATGAGGTGAATCATAGAATTGATGAGGGAAAAAGAGTGAGTGGTGCACTTAGGAGTCTGTGGAGACAAAGAACTTTGTCCTTGGAGGCAAAGAGGGGAATGTATGAGAGTATAGTTTTACCAACGCTCTTATATGGGTGTGAAGCGTGGGTGATGAATGTTGCAGCGAGGAGAAGGCTGGAGGCAGTGGAGATGTCATGTCTGAGGGCAATGTGTGGTGTGAATATAATGCAGAGAATTCGTAGTTTGGAAGTTAGGAGGAGGTGCGGGATTACCAAAACTGTTGTCCAGAGGGCTGAGGAAGGGTTGTTGAGGTGGTTCGGACATGTAGAGAGAATGGAGCGAAACAGAATGACTTCAAGAGTGTATCAGTCTGTAGTGGAAGGAAGGCGGGGTAGGGGTCGGCCTAGGAAGGGTTGGAGGGAGGGGGTAAAGGAGGTTTTGTGTGCGAGGGGCTTGGACTTCCAGCAGGCATGCGTGAGCGTGTTTGATAGGAGTGAATGGAGACAAATGGTTTTTAATACTTGACGTGCTGTTGGAGTGTGAGCAAAGTAACATTTATGAAGGGATTCAGGGAAACCGGCAGGCCGGACTTGAGTCCTGGAGATGGGAAGTACAGTGCCTGCACTCTGAAGGAGGGGTGTTAATGTTGCAGTTTAAAAACTGTAGTGTAAAGCACCCTTCTGGCAAGACAGTGATGGAGTGAATGATGGTGAAAGTTTTTCTTTTTCGGGCCACCCTGCCTTCGTGGGAATCGGCCGGTGTGATAATAAAAAAAAAAAAAAAATTTTTTATATAATTATTCTCCTCTTAGGTCATGGGCCAGTACAATGCCTTGGGATCACGGTTTCTCATCTCACTGGTAGAGTTTCAGCACAGAAACATTCTTCGTGGAGCTGCATTTGTGGAGATATTTCTCATGCCCCTCTGCATCCTACTACTATTTCTGTGAGTATGTTACTGGTACTTTGTTAATTTTTTTAAATATCAGTAAATATGTTAATTTTTTTAAATATCAGTAAATATGTTACCTATTTTGAAAAAAAGAATGGTAGATATTTTCAAATTATAATTTGTATTAGACATAAAAGAATTTTTATGTAGGCTGATATATCTAGTGACTGGAAATGTATTTTTTAATGGTTAACCCTTTCGGAGTGGGTCCCGTTGTACTACGGCTTTGAAGCCCAGGTCAGTCCCATTTCTCTACGTGATGAGCTCAGCTCTCTCAGATAATCTGTGAGTAGTAAATTTGGGCCTAGATATGCACTAATGACTTGTCTAGCTGCTGGTTGAGCATGGTGCACACACACTGGCTAATGCTTTGCCATCTGTCACTGTGGTGTACACTTACTTTTCTGTCTGTACATATTGTACATAGTGTACATACTTGTATGCAGTAAGGCCCCACTTATACGTCAGGTTAGGTTCCAGGCTACTGCCGTAAATTGGAAATCGCTTTAAATGGAACACCTTTTTTTCCACTTATAAATGCAAATAAATACTAGATAACAAGTTTACACTAACATATATTAAGTTAGCAATAGAACTAGGCATTAAAAACAATATAAAAAGTAAAACACACACATAGTACACTCATTACTTACCTTAAAATATTTGTAGTCTTAATGTAGGGTGAGATGAGTAGTATTTATTGTAAGAAATTAGGTGCGGTAGGTATGGTAGCCAGCAAGGCTACCGCACCTACCATACCAGGCCACCTCACCTACACATAATATACTACAACATTTAAAGCGTCCCAGAGCGATAAAATGTATATACAGTTCACTCATTACTTTTTTTTTTTTTTCCAACAAGTCGGCCGTCTCCCACCGAGGCAGGGTGACCCAAAAAAGAAAGAAAATCCCCAAAAAGAAAATACTTTCATCATCATTCAACACTTTCACCACACTCACACATTATCACTGCTTTTGCAGAGGTGCTCAGAATACAACAGCTTAGAAGCATATACATATAAATATACACAACATATCCCTCCAAACTGCCAATATTCCAAACCCCTCCTTTAAAGTGCAGGCATTGTACTTCCCATTTCCAGGACTCAAGTCCGACTATATGAAAATAACCGGTTTCCCTGAATCCCTTCACTAAATATTACCCTACTCACACTCCAACAGATCGTCAGGTCCCAAGTATCATTCGTCTCCATTCACTCCTATCTAACACGCTCATGCGCGCTTGCTAGAAGTCCAAGCCCCTCGCCCACAAAACCTCCTTTACCCCCTCTCTCCAACCCTTTTGAGGATGACCCCTACCCCTCCTTCCTTCCCCTATAGATTTATATGCTTTCCATGTCATTCTACTTTGATCCATTCTCTCTAAATGACCAAACCACCTCAACAACCCCTCTTCTGCCCTCTGACTAATGCTTTTATTAACTCCACAC
Source organism: Cherax quadricarinatus (assembly GCF_038502225.1). Lineage (NCBI taxonomy): Eukaryota > Metazoa > Arthropoda > Malacostraca > Decapoda > Parastacidae > Cherax > Cherax quadricarinatus. The sequence goes on along the minus strand of NC_091339.1, from coordinate 18,272,967 downwards.
CTTCTCCTAATTTCCACACTCCAAATTTTCTGCATAATATTTACACCACACATTGCCCTTAGACAGGACATCTCCACTGCCTCCAACCGTCTCCTCGCTGCTGCATTTACCACCCAAGCTTCACGTCCATATAAGAGTGTTGGTACTACTGTACTTTCATACATTCCCTTCTTTGCCTCCATAGATAACGTTTTTTGACTCCATATATACCTCAACGCACCACTCACCTTTTTTCCCTCATCAATTCTGTGATTAACCTCATCCTTCATAAATCCATCCGCCGACATGTCAACTCCCAAGTATCTGAAAACATTCACTTCTTCCATACTCCTCCTCCCCAATTTGATATCCAATTTTTCTTTATCTAAATCATTTGATACCCTCATCACCTTACTCTTTTCTATGTTCACTTTCAACTTTCTACCTTTACACACATTCTCAAACTCATCCACTAACCTTTGCAATTTTTCTTTAGAATCTCCCATAAGCACAGTATCATCAGCAAAAAGTAACTGTGTCAATTCCCATTTTGAATTTGATTCCCCATAATTTAATCCCACCCCTCTCCCGAACACCCTAGCATTTACTTCTTTTACAACCCCATCTATAAATATATTAAACAACCATGGTGACATTACACATCCCTGTCTAAGACTTTTACCGGGAAGTATTCTCCCTCTCTTATACACACCCTAACCTGAGCCTCACTATCCTCATAAAAGCTCTTTACAGCATTTAGTAACTTACCACGTATTCCATATACTTGCAGCATCTGCCACATTGCTTCCCTATCCACTCTATCATATGCCTTTTCTAAATCCATAAATGCAATAAAAACTTCCCTACCTTTATCTAAATACTGTTCACATATATGCTTCAATGCAAACACTTGATCTACACATCCCCTACCCACTCTGAAACCTCCCTGCTCATCCGCAATCCTACATTCTGTCTTACCTCTAATTCTTTCAATTATAACCCTACCGTATACTTTTCCTGGTATACTCAGTAAACTTATTCCTCTATAATTTTTACAATCTCTTTTGTCCCCTTTCCCTTTATATAAAGGGACTATACATGCTCTCCGCCAATCCCTAGGTACCTTCCCCTCGTTCATACATTTATTAAACAAAAGTACCAACCACTCCAACACTATATCCCCCCCTGCTTTTAACATTTCTGTCATGATCCCATCAGTTCCAGCTGCTTTACCCCCTTTCATTCTATGTAATGCCTCACGTACCTCCACCACACTTACATTCTGCTCTTCTTCACTCCTAAAAGATGGTATACCTCCCTGGCCAGTGCATGAAATTACCGCCTCCCTTTCTTCCTCAACATTTAAAAGTTCCTCAAAATATTCTCGCCATCTACCTAATACCTCCCTCTCCCCATCTACTAACTCCCCTACTCTGTTTTTAACTGACAAATTCATACTTTCCCTAGGCTTTCTTAACTTGTTTAACTCGCTCCAAAATTTTTTCTTATTTTCATTAAAATTTCTTGACAGTGCCTCTCCCACTCTTTCATCTGCTCTTCTTTTGCACTCTCTCACCACTCTCTTCACCTTTCTTTTACTCTCCATATACTCTGCTCTTCTTATAACACTTCTGCTTTGTAAAAAACCTCTCGTAAGCTACGTTTTTCTCTTTTATCACACCCTTTACTTCATCATTCCACCAATCACTCCTCTTTCCTCCTGCCCCCACCCTCCTATAACCACAAACTTCTGCCCCACATTCTAATACTGCATTTTTAAAACTATTCCAACCCTCTTCAACCCCCCTACTACTCATCTTTGCACTAGCCCACCTTTCTGCCAATAGTCGCTTATATCTCGCCCGAACTTCCTCCTCCCTTAGTTTATACACTTTCACCTCCCTCTTACTTGTTGTTGCCACCTTCCTCTTTTCCCATCTACCTCTTACTCTAACTGTAGCTACAACTAAATAATGATCCGATATATCAGTTGCCCCTCTATAAACATGTTCATCCTGGAGCCTACCCATCAACCTTTTATCCACCAATACATAATCTAACAAACTACAGGTCTCCCTCAAAATTCGCGAGAGTTAGGGGATCAAGAGCCTCGCGAATGTTGAAAACCGTGAATGTTTGGTGCCCCAATATATTGTAGGGAAATATATTACAATACTGCTTCCTTAACTTGTTGAAGCATGAATAATCATAAAATACATGAAAACGTCGTAAATTGTACTAAATATATACATGTTATGCTTTAATAACGTATGTTATTTAATAACATGTTAATAACATGTATGTTATTAAATATCACAGACCACCACTGCCTCCACCAATGCCTCCACCACTGCGAGTCCCTACTACCCTCCGTCCGACCCCCGCAACTGGCAGCCAGCCCTCCCACCACTCAGTGTGGTGAGTGTTTTGTTTGTTCATTATTTGCTATTAAACTACTGTATAAATAATGTAAACACATTCATGACTGCATATTGGAATGGCTATTAGGAAAGGTACTAGACAGTGACATCATGTGTTTACTCTTGAACACTGCAAAGAATCGAACATTTCTGCTATTGCTAATAATAACAATAATAATAATAATAACAATAGTAATAATAATAATAATAATAATAATAATAATAATAATAATAATAATAATAATAATAATAATAATAAATACGATATAATTGAAGAAGGAAATTGTACAAAAATACGAGGGAGTGGTTGACACATCGTCAGTGTGACTTTGTTTATGCTGGAGTGAGCATTAGTCTCCCTGCTCTTCCAAACATTTCACAATAATTCAGTTGAGGCAGTGGTATTTAATAACATATATGTTATAAATAATAATAGTACATGTTATTATTAATTTTTTTTTTTTTTTTTTTTTTCAACAAGTCGGTCGTCTCCCACCGAGGCAGGGTGACCCAAAAAAAGAAAGAAAATCCCCAAAAAGAAAATACTTTCATCATCATTCAACACTTTCACCACACTCACACATTATCACTGCTTTTGCAGAGGTGCTCAGAATATAACAGTTTAGAAGCATATACGTATAGAGATACACAACATATCCCTCCAAACTGCCAATATCCCAAACCCCTCCTTTAAAGTGCAGGCATTGTACTTCCCATTTCCAGGACTCAAGTCCGACTATATGAAAATAACCGGTTTCCCTGAATCCCTTCACTAAATATTACCCTGCTCACACTCCAACAGATCGTCAGGTCCCAAGTATCATTCGTCTCCATTCACTCCTATCTAACACGCTCATGCACGCTTGCTGGAAGTCCAAGCCCCTCACCCACAAAACCTCCTTTACCCCCTCTTTCCAACCCTTTCGAGGACGACCCCTACCCCTCTTTCCTTCCCCTATAGATTTATATGCTTTCCATGTCATTCTACTTTGATCCATTCTCTCTAAATGACCAAACCACCTCAACAACCCCTCTTCTGCCCTCTGACTAATGCTTTTATTAACTCCACACCTTCTCCTAATTTCCACACTCCGAATTTTCTGCATAATATTTACACCACACATTGCCCTTAGACAGGACATCTCCACTGCCTCCAACCGTCTCCTCGCTGCTGCATTTACCACCCAAGCTTCACATCCATATAAGAGTGTTGGTACTACTATACTTTCATACATTCCCTTCTTTGCCTCCATAGATAACGTTTTTTGACTCCACATATACCTCAACGCACCACTCACCTTTTTTCCCTCATCAATTCTATGATTAACCTCATCCTTCATAAATCCATCCGCCGACACGTCAACTCCCAAGTATCTGAAAACATTCACTTCTTCCATACTCCTCCTCCCCAATTTGATATCCAATTTTTCTTTATCTAAATCATTTGATACCCTCATCACCTTACTCTTTTCTATGTTCACTTTCAACTTTCTACCTTTACACACATTCTCAAACTCATCCACTAACCTTTGCAATTTTTCTTTAGAATCTCCCATAAGCACAGTTTTTATGTAGTAGGTTGGTAGACAGCAACCACCCAGGGAGGTACTACCGTCCTGCCAAGTGAGTGTAAAACGTAAGCCTGTAATTGTTTTACATGATGGTAGGATTGCTGGTGTCTTTTGTCTGTCTCATAAATATGCAAGATTACAGGTACGTCTTGCTACTTCTACTTACACTTAGGTCACACTACACATACATGGACACGTTTATTTATACACACTCATCTGAGTTTTCTTTGATTTTATCTTAATAGTTCTTGGTCTTATTACTTTTCCTTTTATATCCATGGGGAAGTGGAATAAGAATCTTTCCTCCGTAAGCCATGCGTGTTGTAAAAGTCAACTAAAATGCCGGGAACAATGGGCTAGTAACCCCTTTTCCTGTAAAGATTACTAAAAAGAATAAGAAGAAGAAAATTGTTATTATTAATAACATGTATTATTATTAACATGTATGTATTTAATAACATATATGCTATAAATAATAATAGTACATATTATTAATAACATGTATTATTATTATTAACATGTATGTTATTAAATACCATTGCCTCAATCACTGCCTCTACCACTCCAGTCACACTCAATCTACAAGCACCAAACAATGAATTATTGTGAGAGGTTTGGAAGAGCAGGGAGACTAATGCTCACTCCAGCATAAACAAAGTCATACTGACGATGTGTCAACCACTCCCTCATATTTTTGTACAATTTCCTTTTTCAATTATATCATTATTATTATTATTATTATTATTATTATTATTATTATTATTATTATTATTATTATTATTATTATTATTATTATTATTATTATTATTATTACTATTACTATTATTACTATTCTTATTATTAGCTGTAGCAGAAATGTTTAATTCTTTGCAGTGTTCAAGAGTAAACACATGATGTCACCGTCTAATACCTTTCCTAATAGCCATTCCAATATGCAGTCATGAATGGGTTTACATTATTTATACTGTAGTTTAATAGCAAATAATGAACAAACAAAACACTCACCACACTGAGTGGTGGGAGGGCTGGCTGCCAGTTGCGGGGGTCGGAGGGAGGGTAGTAGGGACTCACAGGTGGCGGGAAACTTAAATATGATTTGGCGGCTGGGAATTTGGTGGCTGGGAATTTGGCGGTTGGGAATTCGCGAATGTGTGAAGCTCGTGAAAGTTGAAAACGTGAATGTTGAGGGAGACCTGTACTTTCATTACGTGCTACATCATACCTTGTATATTTATTTATCCTCTTTTTCATAAAATATGTATTACTTATTACCAAATTTCTTTCTACACATAGCTCAATTAAAGGCTCCCCATTTACATTTACCCCTGGCACCCCAAATTTACCTACTACTCCCTCCATAACATTTTTACCCACTTTAGCATTGAAATCCCCAACCACCATTACTCTCACACTTGATTCAAAACTCCCCACGCATTCACTCAACATTTCCCAGAATCTCTCTCTCTCCTCTACACTTCTCTCTTCTCCAGGTGCATACACGCTTACTGTAACCCACTTTTCACATCCAATCTTTATTTTACTCCACATAATCCTTGAATTTATACATTTGTAGTCCCTCTTTTCCTGCCATAGCTCATCCTTCAACATTATTGCTACTCCTTTAGCTCTAACTCTATTTGAAACCCCTGACCTAATCCCATTTATTCCTCTCCATTGAAACTCTCCCACCCCCTTCAGCTTTGTTTCACTTAAAGCCAGGACATCCAGTTTCTTCTCATTCATAACATCCACAATCATCTCCTTCTTATCATTTGCACAACATCACGCACATTCAGACTTCCCACTTTGACAATTTTCTTCTTCTTATTCTTTTTAGTAATCTTTACAGGAAAAGGGGTTACTAGCCCATTGTTCCATTGAGCTTGGGAGTGCCCATAACCCTAGTACTTATAAGTTAAATGATGTAGAACTTAGCCATACAGATTGCGAAAAGGACTTGGGGGTTATGGTGAGCAGCAACCTTAAACCAAGACAGCAATGCCTAAGCGTACGTAATAAGGCAAATAGATTACTGGGATTTATATCAAGAAGTGTTAGCAACAGAAGTCCAGAGGTCATACTGCAGCTTTATACATCATTAGTAAGGCCTCACCTAGATTATGCAGCTCAGTTCTGGTCTCCGTATTACAAAATGGACATAAATTCGTTAGAAAACATTCAGCGTAGGATGACTAAATTAATACATAGCATTAGAAATCTTCCTTATGAAGAAAGATTGAAGACTCTTAAGTTACATTCACTTGTTAGACAAAGAATGAGGGGAGACCTGATCGAAGTGTATAAGTGGAAGATAGGTATTAATAAAGGGGATATTAATAAGGTCTTGAGGATGTCTCTCCAAGAGAGAACCCGCAGTAATGGATTTAAATTAGATAAGTTTAGATTTAGAAAGGACATAGGAAAGTATTGGTTTGGAAATAGGGTAGTTGATGAGTGGAACAGTCTACCTAGTTGGGTTATTGAGGCTGGGACTTTGGGTAGTTTCAAATCTAGGTTGGATAAGTACATGAGTGGGAGGGGTTGGATTTGAGTGGGACTTTCACATCAGAGCTTATTTCTTGGGTGGCATTGAAAATTGGGTTGGGCAAATGTTTTGTTAGTGGGATGAATTGTAAAGGACCTGCCTAGTATGGGCCAGCAGGCCTCCTGCAGCGTTCCTCCTTTCTTATGTTCTAATGTTCTTTTACAACACGCATGGCTTATGGAGGAAAGATTCTTATTCCACTTCCCCATGGATATAAAAGGAAAAGTAATAAGACCAAGAACTTTTTTTTTTTTTTTTTTCAACAAGTCGGTCGTCTCCCACCGAGGCAGGGTGACCCAAAAAAGAAAGAAAATCCCCAAAAAGAAAATACTTTCATCATTCAACACTTTCACCACACTCACACATTATCACTGCTTTTGCAGAGGTGCTCAGAATACAACAGCTTAGAAGCATGTACGTATAAAGATACACAACAAGAACTATTAAGTTAAAATCAAAGAAAACTCAGATGAGTGTGTATAAATAAATGTGTACATATGTGTGTAGTGTGACCTAAGTGTAAGTAGAAGCAGCAAGACATGCCTGTAATCTTGCATATTTATGAGACAGACAAAAGACACCAGCAATCCTACCATCATGCAAAACAATTACAGGCTTCCGTTTTACACTCACTTGGCAGGACGGTAGTACCTCCCTGGGTGGTCAGAGGTGAGTAAACACCATAAAAAAAAAAACGAGAGAGAGAGAGTACATGAGAGAGGACAGATGCAGTTATGCAAACAAACCAGACGAATGCATCTGGTTTTAGTTCAGTAAGTAAGTACGTAAGTAAATTTATTCAGGCATACACAAATATAGTTGCATAGATTATCATACATAGCAGCATACAGTGGACCCTCGGGTAACGGCATTAATCCGTTCCAGATTAAATATAGATATACATACAGAAAACAATGACAAATATAAAGCACTAATAAAATGGGTAAATGAACATTTAACATCACACTTACCTTCATTGACACTTGTTGGTGTATGGAAGACAAGTAGGAGGCAAGAGGCAGGCGAGTTTATTATGCTTCAATATGACACTATCACAATTCATCTAATATGACATAATAAACAATATTAATAACACAGAAACATGATATATATTCTAGAATGAATAAAATATCATAATGTATGTGAGGAGTAAGTGGTGGTGGTGGTATTGGGTTTATAAAGGCCACTGAGAGAAGCTGTACATATTAGTGGTGGTGGAGGCGGCAGCAGAACCTACCACCACTATTCACACTTAAACAATGTATGTAATTTATAAATAAGAAATATTTACATTTTAATTTATAAATAAGTAAGTAAGTTTATTCAGGTATACACAAATACAGTTATATACATACATTATCATACATAGCAGCATATGTGTAAAGTACCTAGGATAACCAAAAAAAGTCAGAGTGATTTACATATTTCCATTGGGGTCCTTTTATATTTACACACATTTACTTTTATACTTACACTTTTATATTTACACTTACCTTGGAGGAGATGTTAGTTTAATTAGTTAGTTTGATGGAGGAGATGCAGGCAGAGGTTTAGGGTGGTGGAAGATAGCAGGGTGGCGTTATGTTCATTGGCCCGATACATATCCAACAACATTGGAGAGTTACTTTCGTGTCGTTTTTCTATCGCTTACTTGCTAAACTTACTTGCTACACTGTTAATTCTACACTTTATCACTGGCTGGCACTAGTCTTTATCGATACCTGCTGCTTTAGTATCGTACATATCGTTGAATCACTGCAGAAGGCACATTCTCCCCTCTCTCTTCCTCCTCCACTTTGGTACTTTGCTACGAGTTTTTTCTTGAATTTTGTTGTGCTTCTTTACCACAGGGCTGGCACTGGAAGCTTTCTTTGGGCCCATGGTGGCTTATTTAGCAGTTACAAGCACTAAATACAATGGAATAATACAAAATATATCACATGTATGTGTGGAATCGTCCTCCGTGGCTTGTAAACAATGGCACACTGGCTTTACATGGGCTCAGGCCGCGTGGACACGTTCGGGATGAATGTCCTTAACCCTTTGACTGTTTCAGGCCCCTCTCTGAAACTGTCATTCTATGTCGCTCAATTTTTGAAAAAAAAAAAAAAAATTTTTTCTTATGAAATGATAGAGAATCTTTTCCCGATGGTAATGACACCAAAAGTTCGAAATTTGGTCGAAAACTCATGGAATTATGCTCCCACAAAGTTAGCGGTCTCGGCGACATATGCGTATCGGCGATTTCGCCGACTTTGAGTCCTATTTTCAGCCAATTCCATTGTTCCAGTTGACCAAACTCATAGCTTTTTCTTTAGAACTCCATTTTATCTATCAGCTGAGTACAAGAAACCTCCCATTTACTAATTTGGACTACCCAATATGGTGGTCAGAAATTGGCAATTTGGCCAATTTCACGCAAACTAAAAAAGATGTCAATTTCAAAATAGGGTCCAGAATAAACAAGGTAGACATTCGTGGCACTAAAATAACATATGCTCTGTTCATTAGTCACATCTCTAGGCCCCTCTTATATTATTATTGCTTTCTATTTTGATTTTTTATTCATACAAAAAAATACAAAATTTACTGTTATGCAGACTACTGCATTATTGTAAAAATGGTATAAATAATATCAGTGCACTAGTAAAAGAATATTAGACTCCTCAGTTGATGTGTATTGGACGTGTGGTGTGATTTATTTACTCCTGAACATTGGTAAAAATCGAACATTTCCGCTGCTTTGAGCTCAGTTTCAAAGTCGTTTTCATCGTCAAAGTAATGAAAATCATCTCTATTTCTGTAATATGTTTTCAATTTTATCACCTAAGACCATGAAAACGCGAATACAACGATAAAAACTATACGAAAATACACCTCAAAGTCGGCGTTTTATTCCAAAAAAACGATCAGTTTTTTTTTTCTCATTACGCAATGTGTGCTGCAGGATTTTTTTTATGTGGTGCACACTGACCACACAGACCCATTCTCTCACATGTGGGCCTACCAGCTTTCTCCCGCTTGATTTGAAGCCGCTAGAATTATTGAGTATATATATGTCAGAAACATTGGCTCGTAAGACGTATTTATACATCGAAAACAGTCGAAGGGTTAACTGAGTTCGTGGGTGTTAGCCGAGCCAATATTTTGACACAAAAACGTGCTGCTATCTGATTTTGGCGTTAGCCGATGCCGCCGTTACCCGAGGGTCCACTGTATATGTAGAGAACCTAGGATAACCCAAAAAAGTCAGTGACTTATTTCCATTGGGGTTCATACGTTTATATTACTATACCATAATACAAACACTACATTGTGTTAGAGTTGTCTCCACATTGATACAGTAGAATAAATAAAGAGCAACACTTCCATTCTCATGCAACACCATTCTTAGAAGAAATGACGCTCTGAGTGAAGGCATATGAAAGGAATAATTTTCTCGTTACCCCAGTAATATTATAGTGTACACATTGTCTCTGATGTTGGACTAGAGAAAACGTTATTCAGGAGGGCTCCACATATACAGCACCTTCTATTGGGTGTTCCACATTTTGTTGGCTTCAAATTGAGCCATTGTTCATTATGTTCCACCTGTTGGCAAAAATCGCCAGCAGGTTGAACAATGGCTCAACTGAAAGCCAATGAAAATATGGAACACTGAAAAGAGGTGCTGTATATGCAGGGCCCTCCTGTATTAGAAAGGACTTCAGTATTATTTGTAATTTAAGGGTAATTTGATTATTAAACCTTTAAGTGTCTTATATAGGTCTACATCTAAATCTTAGCACACTCAGATATGCTGTGATTGGTATATTTTGGCCTAGCCATGAGAGAATGAATCTGTCAGGAGGGTGTGAGCAGTATCAAAAAAAAAAAAAAAATAATCCTGCCCCCTCATGCAGTGCATGATAAACACAGCAAACCTCTGACCCCGTGTTTTGGTTAAAATAGCAACTTTGAGATGTTTTCTCAGATGTTTATGATTTTATTGGCTGTTTCCCAGTGCCAGTAAAAATTAGATGATTTTGTTTCGTTTCATACTGAAAGTGGTCTGAAATAAACCACGAAGTAGAGGAAATGTTTGATTTTGGGTAATTTTCCTATGGAAGGTTGGGTTCCCACAGCCCCTCTTCTAGTCCATTTTATGGAATTTTTACATGGTTTGATTTTATTATTTGGACAGCCTAAATCATGTATATTTTACTAGCCAAGAAATAGTGTAAGACTTAATTCATTTTTTTTTGCGATTCAAAATGAATGGCAGGTGTTATATAGTAAAGACCTGGGAACATGACTAGTGAACAGAGGAAAGGTTGCTTTAGTGGCTGCAAGTTTGTGTAAAATTAGCCAAATTACAAACTTTGGGAAATTTGTAGAGTAGCTCTGATGGTTGAATGAACAGTTTCTTATGCTCAGTTGATTGAATAGAAGGCATACTAGAGAAATAGTAAGGATTGGGTCAGTTTAAGTAATTTAATTGGACTTAAATAGGCCTCAAAGTGGGAGAAATCACTACTTCATAAATTGCTCTCAGACTGCCAACTTCACACCTATGTAATTTCATAAGTTTTCCATCAGATTTCTTATTTTTGGTGTCATTACATTCAGAAAAAGATTTTCTACCATTTCAAAAGATGAAACTATTTTTTAACAGCGGTGCTATGAACACTTAATTTTGAGGGTCGTGATATGTTAGCAATAAATCATTCTCTGTGAAATTGCTCTGATGCTAAAGGCAATAAAATTTCAGACCATGTTACACAACCAGGGATCATCCATTCTTGCATTGATTTGTGCAATTTTCCTACTTCTATATTTTCTTGCTCTGTTCCAATGCTTAGAAATTTTTACTCAGCTGCATTCTCTTAAGTCAGTTACAATAAACTCTCCATGGGCTCACAGTTGAAGGACCTGGGCTTAATCCTGAGTGATTAGTGACACATGGGAATGATTCCTTTCACCTACTGTCCCTCTTCACCTTGGACTAAATAGGTACCTGGGTATCAAGAGACTTGTGTAATGTATCCTTGGATATGATAGATTAAACTAAGCTTTAAAATTAGGTGAGGTAGGATAATAGCTCATAGCTTGTAAATTCAACAGTTAAAAAAAAATTTCAAAATGCATTGGTTACATGAAACTCAAACTTGGTCCTCTCTTGATGACCATGTCTGCATAGATTGCTGGGTTGCACTTTTGATAGATTAGTCAATTTATCAGCAATCTTGCCATTTGTATTTCCAATCGCTTCTTTGATGTCCTTTGTAGTTAGCCTGCTGTCATTTCAGAAAGTTTCACCTTGGAAGCAAGATTTATTTTTGACATCTATAATTGGTCTTTTGAATTGGTCTATGAATCTTTCCAACTGCTGCTTTCTGATGTAATTGCTCTACTTCCCAAAATCATTTTCACCAGATGACCTTCCCCTTCATATACCCTTTTGCTATGCACTTTTCATAACTATAAAAGCAAATGGCCAGGTCATTGACCAATACAGATTTCTAAAAATTAGGTTGCAGTCATGCTGACACCCACAATGAACGAATTACAGTTTAACAAAAAAAAAAAAAAAAAAAGATAATGGCAGGAAGCACTGTGTGCTGAAATTTGTTCCAGCAAGACATTTAAATATTATTAGAAATGACCCTTTTAGGGGATACTTGTACAGTTCAGGAAGTAATTTAAAAAAAAGTAGTTTTTAAAGCATTTATGTTTCTTGCCTTATTTAATGTTGAGGAGTGCAGTACACTGCATAATTTATAAACAAGTTTTGAGTTTTTAATGAGCAAATTTTATTTTCAGTGGCAGAGTTAATTTGTTGACGCCATTCGTGTACTACCGATTTCTGACTCTAAGATACTCATCACGGCGTAATCCTTATACTCGCAACATGTTCCATGAGCTTCGAATGACTATGGAATATACTGTCAACAAACCTGGTATTCCAGTGTTTCTGCGCACTGCTGTCAATCGTGCCATTGCCTTCATCTCAGGATTGGCTCCTGCAGGTGCTTATCAGTAACCTTAAGTGTATGTAGATCTTAGTCTTAGATAAATAGAGAATATAAACTGGAAATGCAGGGCAAAACAATATTTTTTATTTAATAGTAAAGGTAAAGAACAATATTTTCCATAAGGAATGGGCTGTAGAGGTTTCATTAAATTATCAGATGAACCTTTCGTTGTTCTTTAATTAAACATATTGAGGACCAATGAAATGTGTTATATAACTTATTATCATTTGAGAATTAACTTTAAATTTATACCATAAATATAGAATAGAAATTATTTAAATTATTTTTATTGCTAGAAAGTGGTTTTTAGTACAGTACAGTTTTATAAAGCTGCACCAAGGTGACTTTTTCAGTTCTACAGAGGCTGAAACTTTGATCATGATGTTGCTTCTTCTTGGAATGTAATTATAACTTTAAAGCGATACTAGTAAATGTTGTATGAAGGGGTATTTAAAATCTTGCCTTATATATGATGTAGTAATAGTATATCCCAAATTAACTCGTGAAGGTTGACAGGGTTACTTTTTCTCAGTATTGTTATAATATACCGTATTAGGATTGAAAAAAAAATATTCAAATGAGGACTTGTACAAAATAAAATGAGGTGAATAGTGCACAAGTTGTTGTATACTGATATATGCTGTATATAAAAAAACTGGTCAGCTAAATGTGAAAACCAAGACTTAATCATCCCCATTTCTATTAGTATATTACTTCCCAGCATTATGGGAGACATTGTAAACAGACCTTTGACCCTTCTAAATGGAAATGTTAAGAAATTTATTTTAAAATGGTTTTATGTTACAAGATTAAAAAATGGTGCCACCTCATTAAGAGTATCAGATACACGTTGTAGTGTTAATCTTGTTTTAGATATAAATGGAGTACTTTTCAAATTGAATTACACCCTTAATGATTGGTTGCTCTTGTTTTATATCATGTATTGATGGTATTGTTTTTAAGTTAAAACTGTGTGTGTTGTGTGTGTTGTGTGTGTTGTGTGTGTTGTGTGTGTTGTGTGTGTTGTGTGTGTTGTGTGTGTTGTGTGTGTTGTGTGTGTTGTGTGTGTTGTGTGTGTTGTGTGTGTTGTGTGTGTTGTGTGTGTTGTGTGTGTTGTGTGTGTTGTGTGTGTGTGTGTGTGTGTGTGTGTGTGTGTGTGTGTGTGTGTGTGTGTGTGTGTGTGTGTGTGTGTGTGCGCGCGCGCGCGCGTACTCTCCTATACAGTGGACCCCCGCTTAACAATCACCTCCCAATGTGACCAATTATGTAAGTGTATTTATGTAAGTGCGTTTGTACGTGTATGTTTGGGGGTCTGAAATGGACTAATCTACTTCACAATATTCCTTATGGGAACAAATTCGGCACCTGAACATACTTCTGGAATGAAAAAATATCGTTAACCGGGGGTCCACTGTATGTGGTTGCAGGAGTCGAGTTCCAGCTCCTCAGACTGTCTGTTTGCCAGATTCGTTCCCTCCTAGCCTCATGGGCACTGTTGTACCTGCTCTTAAAACTATTAATGTATGAAGCCTGCCTCCATCATGGCCTCATCAAGAATGTGGTGGAGTGAATCCAAACAACAACTTAACTGACTAATCTTGGTCTGTCCAGATTAATTTGCAACCTTTTCTTGTCTTCTGGTTTTATTCTTATTACTTTTACATCAGCAAACAGGAATAGATGTGACTCAATCCTATTTGGTATATCATTCACATTAACCAGAAGCAGTATTGATCCTTGCAAAACCCTACTTGTATTCTTCCCCATTCTGACATTGTTCCCAAATAATTACTTTGTTTCCTTCCCCTAAGGTACTCTGGAGTACATATCCTGTTTTTCCAGAGTGCACCTCACATTTTCACTCTGTTGTGGGGTAGAATATCAAATGCCTTCTTGCAGTCTAAAAACTATCCACCCACCCTGTTATTTGGTTGTAGAATTCTGACAGGTTAGTAAGAAAATTGGCCATCTCTTGAGCCTATGTGTGTGTACTCACCTATATGTGGTTGCAAGGGTCAAGTCTTAGATCCTGGCTGCAGCTTGCCAGATTCACTCCCTCCTAACCTATTGTACTTGCTCCTAAAACTATGTATGGAGTCTGCCTTCGCCACTTCAAGGTCATTCCACTGTGTGTGTGTGTGTGGGTGGGTGGGAGGGGGGTGGGGACACACTGGAGACTGATTAAGTGAGCTCATGACTGTCAGACCAGTCCACAACTGTACAAACTATTCCAAACCTGGTCTTTTACCTAAGACAGGATTGTGAAGGGTCTAGCTGTTAGCCAGATCACATCTTACAGGAAGGCTGAAAGCATTTCCTTGATACAATATAGTATAGAACATACAGCATCTTTAAACTGGTGTGCTGTCATTTTTCTCTTAAAATGTCTAAGTACTGAAAAAGTCCAGGTTTGGAAGTGTGTGAGAGAGAGCAAGCGAGCATGGATGTGAGTGTGGGTGTGTATGAGTGAGAGTGGGAGGGAGGGGTTGTGAGTTTGGTCCCTGTACTCCTTACACCATATCTATATATAGTATACACACACACACACACACATATATATATATATATATATATATTTTTTTTATTTATTATCACACTGGCCGATTCCCACCAAGGCAGGGTGGCCCGAAAAAGATATATATACGTATATATATATATATATATATATATATATATATATATATATATATATATATATATATATATATATATATATATATACGTATATATTATATATATATATATATATATATATATATATATATATATATATATATATATATATATATATATATATATATATATATATATATATAAACAAACGTAACTAAATTGCAAACTTCCTTTTGCTTTATTTTGATGGTCAGCTTCCATACTACATTTTGAAAGGCATATAAAACCTGTACCAGTCCATCTTTTAAAGCTACCTTTTATTTACAAAACAGAAGTTAATGAGCTGATATCACAGTCTCACGAAATTAGGAATAATGCCTTTGTATAAGAAATGAAACCCCCATTTTAAGTTTTGAAGTGCTTCAGCATATATACATACATACTTTAGTCAGTGTTTGAAATACAGGAAGATACTGACAGGTATGGTAGTACAAAGAGACAGCAGAATAAGTCTTTATTTGCATAGTGTTTTACTCACAGGTAATCTTTTTCAAGTCAACACTTGAAACTTGCCTCCAAAAGAAATGCAAAGAGGCTTACTCTGCTGTAAATTTATTTGTATTGTCATGGTTTGTGCACTGACATTTTAATATTACAGAACATTGATTTCAGTGTTTTTTTGTTTACAAATTTTGTATATTGTACACAATTCTTGGTTTAGTGACTTTTCACGGAAGTAATTGGTAAAGATTAAAGGCATTCAATTACCTTCAGGCGTCGTTTTACTGAAAACTCTGATTTGCTGTATGTTCACTAGAAATCAGACCTTTATGGGCCATACAGTGCCATATGGCACAGAGAAGGTGTGTGAAGGGTGAGGTATATACTAAACTGGAAGTCAAAATCTGGCTTAATAAGTCAGTTTCATCCAAGAACTCTGAAAACCTGCATTGAAGGTAGGACTGTCTAGGAAATGAGCAGTCGTAATCCAAGCATAAAACTTTATTTTTTGCAGTACTATATTATTTATATAGCTGAGAGTCCTCTATCCGAAATGCTTGGGACTGGAAGTGTTTTGAATTTCAGATTTTGGAATATTTGAATATTTGTGAAACTAATTAAAAAAGATGTCTATGGTGATCCATGCCCTTTTGCTAGCATGAAAATGGACTGGTAAGGTATTCACACCTTTAAAATAATGAGGTTGTAGGCTTTTGTCTACTACAGCAAGTTTACACTTACAGTGGAAACTCGGTTTTCGTATGCCCCAGTTTTCGTAGGATTCGGTTTTCGATGACTTTTTTCGTCAAAATTTTGTCCCAGTTTTCGTACATCTGCTTGGTTTTTGTAGAGTTGAAAATGGCCTGTACCAAACGTGTCCATGTGACTTGGCCACTCGAGCGCCCACACAAAGCATCCCATGCGTTCATGACTTGGTCTGCCTTTATTTCTCGTTGAGTGAGCATCACCCCGAGCATTCATCCAAAACATTTCGTAATCATTGTTTTTTGTGCTTGTTTATCGAGTGTGACTGCTAAATATGCCACCAAGGGGCCTTCTTTGATAAAGAAGGCGAGAAACACGATAGAATTCAAGAAAGAACTTATAGCAAAGTACAAAAGTGGTGTACTCGTGGCTGATCTTGCCAGGATGTACTTCCTGCACATCCTATGAGATGTACTTTCCCTGTCCAGGGAAGTAACCCTGGATAGGGCCTTGATACCTGAAGTCCTTATGGAAGGGGATTCCCCTTCCAAACAATAACCTCTCCTCCTCCCTCTTCCCTCGCCATCTTTCATATGCCAACAAGAGTCTTTAGTAAAGGTAAAAGTGATGTTGAATGTTCATTTATCCATTTCATTAGTCATTTATATTTATTTTTCATTAAAAACAGAGTAGGGGAGTTAGTAGATGGGGAGAGGGAGGTATTAGGTAGATGGCGAGAATATTTTGAGGAACTTTTAAATGTTGAGGAAGAAAGGGAGGCGGTAATTTCATGCACTGGCCAGGGAGGTATACCATCTTTTAGGAGTGAAGAAGAGCAGAATGTAAGTGTGGTGGAGGTACGTGAGGCATTACGTAGAATGAAAGGGGGTAAAGCAGCTGGAACTGATGGGATCATGACAGAAATGTTAAAAGCAGGGGGGGATATAGTGTTGGAGTGGTTGGTACTTTTGCTTAATAAATGTATGAAAGAGGGGAAGGTACCTAGGGATTGGCGGAGAGCATGTATAGTCCCTTTATATAAAGGGAAAGGGGACAAAAGAGATTGTAAAAATTATAGAGGAATAAGTTTACTGAGTATACCAGGAAAAGTATACGGTAGAGTTATAATTGAAAGAATTAGAGGTAAGACAGAATGTAGAATTGCGGATGAGCAAGGAGGCTTCAGAGTGGGTAGGGGATGTGTAGATCAAGTGTTTACATTGAAGCATATATGTGAACAGTATTTGGATAAAGGTAGGGAAGTTTTTATTGCATTTATGGATTTAGAAAAGGCATATGATAGAGTGGATAGAGGAGCAATGTGGCAGATGTTGCAAGTTTATGGAATAGGTGGTAAGTTACTAAATGCTGTAAAGAGCTTTTATGAGGATAGTGAGGCTCAGGTTAGGGTGTGTAGAAGAGAGGGAGAATACTTCCCGGTAAAAGTAGGTCTTAGACAGGGATGTGTAATGTCACCATGGTTGTTTAATATATTTATAGATGGGGTTGTAAAAGAAGTAAATGCTAGGGTGTTCGGGAGAGGGGTGGGATTAAATTATGGGGAATCAAATTCAAAATGGGAATTGACACAGTTACTTTTTGCAGATGATACTGTGCTTATGGGAGATTCTAAAGAAAAATTGCAAAGGTTAGTAGATGAGTTTGAGAATGTGTGTAAAGGTAGAAAGTTGAAAGTGAACATAGAAAAGAGTAAGGTGATGAGGGTATCAAATGATTTAGATAAAGAAAAATTGGATATCAAATTGGGGAGGAGTATGGAAGAAGTGAATGTTTTCAGATACTTGGGAGTTGACGTGTCGGCGGATGGATTTATGAAGGATGAGGTTAATCATAGAATTGATGAGGGAAAAAAGGTGAGTGGTGCGTTGAGGTATATGTGGAGTCAAAAAACGTTATCTATGGAGGCAAAGAAGGGAGTGTATGAAAGTATAGTAGTACCAACACTCTTATATGGATGTGAAGCTTGGGTGGTAAATGCAGCAGCGAGGAGACGGTTGGAGGCAGTGGAGATGTCCTGTCTAAGGGCAATGTGTGGTGTAAATATTATGCAGAAAATTCGGAGTGTGGAAATTAGGAGGTGTGGAGTTAATAAAAGCATTAGTCAGAGGGCAGAAGAGGGGTTGTTGAGGTGGTTTGGTCATTTAGAGAGAATGGATCAAAGTAGAATGATTTGGAAAGCATATAAGTCTATAGGGGAAGGAAAGAGGGGTAGGGGTCGTCCTCGAAAGGGTTGGAAAGAGGGGGTAAAGGAGGTTTTGTGGGCGAGGGGCTTGGACTTCCAGCAAGCGTGCATGAGCGTGTTAGATAGGAGTGAATGGAGACGAATGATACTTGGAACCTGACGATCTGTTGGAGTGTGAGCAGGGTAATATTTAGTGAAGGGATTCAGGGAAACCGGTTATTTTCATATAGTCGGACTTGAGTCCTGGAAATGGGAAGTACAATGCCTGCACTTTAAAGGATGGGTTTGGGATATTGGCAGTTTGGAGGGATATGTTGTGTATCTTTATATGTATATGCTTCTAAACTGTTGTATTCTGAGCACCTCTGCAAAAGCAGTGATAATGTGTGCGTGTGGTGAAAGTGTTGAATGATGATGAAAGTATTTTCTTTTTGGGAATTTTCTTTCTTTTTTGGGTCACCCTGCCTCGGTGGGAGACGACCGACTTGTTGAAAAAAAAAAAAAAATTATTTTTCATTGTTTTCTGTATGTAAAACTATAGTTATTCTCTATAAAATGTAGGGAGGGAAGAGTATATCGAGAAAAAAAGAGAGGTTGAGAGTGGTGAAGCAATCTAAAAAGAGCAAATGAAAATAAGAAAAAGTTTTGGAGTGAGGTTAATAAGTTGAGGAAGCTTAGGGAACACATGGATTTGACAGTTAAAAATAGGAGAGGAGAGTTATTAAATGGAGAGTTAGAGGTATCGGGAAGATGGAGGGAATATTTTGAAGAATTGTTAAATGTTGATGAAGATTGGGAAGCTGTGATTTCGTGTATGGGGCAGGGAGGAATAACATCTTGTATGAGTGAGGATGAGCCAGTTGTGAGTGTGGGGGAAGTTCATGAGGCAGTGGGTAGAATGAAAGGGGGTAAGGCAGCTGGGATTGATGGGATAAAGATAGAAATGTTAAAAGCAGGTGGGGATATAGTTTCGGAGTGGTTGGTGATATTATTTAATAAATGTATGGAAGAGGGTAAGGTACCTAGGGATTGGCAGAGAGTATACTGCATAGTTCCTTTATATAAAGGCAAAGGGGATAAAAAAAAAGAGTGCAAAAACTATAGGGGAATAAGTCTGTTGAGTATACCTGGTACAGTGTATGGTAGTTATTATTGAAAGAATTAAGAGTAAGTGGAGAGTAGGATAGATGAACAAGGAGGCTTTAGGAAAGGTAGGGGGTATGTAGACCAAGTGTTTACAGCGAAACATATAGGTGAACAGTATTTAGATGAATGTAAAGAGATTTTTGTGGCATTTATGGATTTGGAAAAAGCATATGACAGGGTAGATAGGGGGGGCAATGTGGCAGATGTTGCAGGTGTATGGTATAGGAGGTAGGTTACTGAAAACAGTGAAGAGTTTTTACGAGGGTAGTGAGGCTCAGGTTAGAGTATGTAGGAAAGAGGGAGATTATTTCCCAGTAAAAGTAGGCCTTAGACAAGGATGTGTGATGTCACCGTGGTTGTTCAATATAGTTATAGATGGGGTTGTAAGAGAAGTGAATGCGAGAGTCTTGGCAAGAGGTGTGGAGTTAAAAGATAAAGAATCAAACACAAAGTGGGAGTTGTCACTGTTGCTCTTTGCTGATGACACTGTGCTTTTGGGAGATTCTGAAGAGAAGTTGCAGAGGTTGGTGGATGAATCTGGTAGGGTATATAAAAGAAGAAAATTAAAAGTGAATATAGGAAAGAGTAAGGTTGTGAGGATAAAAAGATTAGGTGGTGAAAGATTGCATATCAAATTGGAGGGAGAGAGTATGGAGGAGGTGAATGTATTCAGATATTTAGGAGTGGACGTGTCAGCAGATGGGTCTATGAAGGATGAGGTGAATCATAGAACTGATGAGGGGAAAAGGGTGAGTGGGGCACTTAGGAGTCTATGGAGACAAAGAACTTTGTCTGTGAAAGCAAAGAGGGGAGTGTATGAGAGTATAGTTGTACCAACACTCTTGTATGGGTGTGAAGCATGGGTGATGAATGTTGCAACAAGAAGAAGGCTGGAGGCAGTGGAGATGTCATGTCTGAGGGCAATGTATGGTGTGAATATAGTGCAGAGAATTCGTAGATTGGAAATTAGGAAAAGGTGTGGGATTACCAAAACTATTGTCCAGAGGGCTGAGGAGGGGTTGTTGAGGTGGTTTGGACATGTAGGGGAGAATGGAACAAAACAGAATGACTTTGAGAGTGTATAAATCTGTAGTGGAGGGAAGGCGGGGTAGGGATCGGCCTAGAAAGCGTTGGAGGGAGGGGGTAAAGGAGGTTTTGTGCGCAAGGGGCTTGGACTTCCAGCAAGCATGCGTGAGCGTATTTGATAGTGAATGGAGACGAATGGTTTTTAATACTTGATGTGCTGTTGGAGTGTGAGCAAAGTAACATTTACAAAGGGATTCAGGGAAACTGGCAGGCCAGACTTGAGTCCTGGAGATGGGAAGTACAGTGTCTACACTCTGAAGGAGGGGTGTTAATGTTGCAGTTTTATAACTGTAGCGTAAAGCACCCCTCCAGCAAGACAGTGATGGAGTGAATGATGATGAAAGTTTTTCTTTTTCGGGCCACCCTGCCTTGGTGGGAATCGGCTGATGTGTTAATAAAAATTTTTGGGGGGGATGTCTAGAACGGATTAATTGGATTTACACTATTTCTTATGGGAAATATTGCTTCGGTTTTCACGTGATTCGGTTTTTATCAGACTTATTAGAACGGATTAATCACAAAAACTGAGGTTCCACTGTATATGTGCCTGCTGCTTTAGCACATCCCAGCACAGTCAATCTGTCCTTGGCATCCTTAACACCTGTAGGAGCACTCATCAGCTGTAATCAATGTTTTTCTGGGGCAATAACACCAGAACAGCGATGTCTCTTCAGCATTGTAGATTTTTTTTCTGTTGCATAGACTGTGGTAGGCTATGTAGTCATCCAAAGGCAACACAGAATGCCTCAGGATTTCTTACTGTGCAGCAAGGACAATCTAGTAATGGCTGCAGTTACAGAGCTGAGCAGATGAGGAACTTTAATACAAGATTCTAGCAAGAGGCTGCAGGCAGACACTGATGAAGCTAGAGATACCTAGCCTTCCCTGGGGACAGGGACACGCCGGAATCAGGTCTACAGTTAGTAAAATGACGTTAGGATCACAGATGAGAAATTCTGTGTTCGAAGAAGTGATGAGTGAGTTGGCTTTGTGTGTGTGTGCACACTGAACAGCTAGGAATCACATCCAGGAGCAGCATATGACTTAAGTATCTTCTCATGTTTACATATTCTTCATTGACAGCATCTAATACTTGATTACATGCAGTGCATGACATGCCGAATTTAGAGATTTTAAGATGTCTCAGAGCACTAAAAGGAATTAACAAGAGTTTAAGCCTGCACTACCTGAACACATGGACAAGATAGCTGATGAGTGATGTACGTCGAGTAATTTGAACACAAACAGAACTAAAAAAAATTTCAGTGATTTTATTTAAATTGTCCATGATGGCTAAAGATATTAGTTGATAACCAGCAGCAACAGCCTGTATTTCATACAGAATGTGCATTTTGCTGGTTGTCTAGTAAAACGTTCTGTCTTGCACAATCTGCCATTGGCAGATTCTAGAAATAGGATGCACCAGTAGGGAAACCAAGTAAGAGGAGAGGAATTTGAGTGGGATAAAATAAGAGAAAACTAGGTTCATCGGTCAGAAAGAGAAGCAGTAGGCTGTCAGGGTGCAGCATGGTGAAGAGGGTCAGCTGTTGCAAGACTTCAGTCCTAGGAGAGGCAAAATGATTCATCGACAATGTAAACAAGATTAATATTGTAATAAAGTTGGTAGAATTACCGACAATATGTAAAGTAAAAGGACACAAGTGCAACTAATGTGACATTTATTGTGGCAACGTTTCGCTCTCCAGGAGCTTTATCAAGCCATTATCGTAATGGCTTGATAAAGCTCCTGGAGAGCGAAACGTTGCCACAATAAATGTCACATTAGTTGCACTTGTGTCCTTTTACTTTAAAGATTAGTATTAACGTACTACTGGCACCAGCCACAGGATCCAATGAATGAATGCTTTTTAATGCCTGGTTTGCCCTAGCTAAATCTAATTAGCCAGTCGATTCTGCTAGGCCAGCATTGAGCCTTTTGTTTTACCTCTATTCACCAGAGTGGCTGTAGCTGCAGAGGAAAGTTCACCTTCCATGTGAATGAAAATGAGGAATATATGGGTCTCCTTACATAGCATATACACTTTGAAAGTTTGCTCAAATTTGCTCACCTTACAAATCCTGGAAGGAACACAAGAATTAAAAAAACATGTAAAACTTTGTCTATCCAGTATCCCATCTACCATCTGTGATATACCTGTAACAAGTTTTGAGGTTTCCTACTTCATAGTCTGGCCTGGTACCAGACTTCTTTAATGACCTACTCAACCAGGCTTTTGCTGTTGGCAGCATGCTAGCCCACATATCTATCACAGCCTGGTTGATCTGGTATTCCATGGACTATTAGCTAGTAGCAAGTTGAATAGTAGAGAACCACGTATGTTGATACGCTGTTCTCTTAGTTTACTAAATGCCAAGAGTTGCATATCTGACCACCAAAGGGCTGCAGCTCCAGGAAAGAAAAACATGGAAGCAGCAGCAACATAAATTTTCAGCTATGCCTCTTCCTCCCAGTATGAAACCTTTTTCCAGTAAAATCCCAGACATCATCAGTTTGCAATTCTAGTCGAGTACAACAAAAAGGAAGAGTGACAGCTACAGTGAGGAGATTAATCCTTTCAGTGTCGATCCCATTGTATCACAGCTTTGAAGCCAGTGTAGGTCCTGTAGTATGATGCCATGAGCTCAGCTCACTTAGATAAGCTGCGAGTGGTAAATTTGAGCCTAGATATGAGAGAACCGGTCTCTGCGGAAAGTGTGCACCATATTATATATGTTCTTATATAAAAATAATCGTACAGCATGCAGTGCATAATGAGGAAAAACTGTGATCTTGTTTTTGGTTTAAAATGGTGACTTTGTGGTGTATTTTCATAAGGGTTTTATGGTTGTGTTCTTTGTTTCTTGGTTTTGTTTGACAGAATGGAAGGTATATTACAGAAATAGAGATGATTTTGATTAGTTTCAGGACTGAGAGTAGCTTGAAATTGAGCTCAAAGTAGCGATATTCCAGAGTACACAAATGATGTCACTTGTCCAATATGCTTCCAAATGGCCAATTTGATATGCATTTAGGAATGCACTGACATTATTTATACAGCTATTACAATAATGCAGTAGTCTGCAAAAAAGTAAATTTTTTATTTTTTTTGTGTGAATGAAAATTCAAAAGGAAAAGTGAGTGTAATATAAGAGGGGCCTGGAGCCATGACTGAGGAGCAGAGGAAATGTTTCAGTGCCAGGAATGTCTACAATGTTTATTCTGGACACTATTTTCAAATTGGCAATTGTTGAATTTTGTGTGAAATTGGCCAAAATCACCAATTTCCGATCACTTGGGTAGCTGAAATGGGTAAATGGGCAGTTTCTTGTACTCATTCGATAGAATAGAAGGAATACTAGCGAAATAGTTGAGTTTGGTTGACTGGAACGATGGAATTGGCCAAAAATAGAGCACAAAGTGGGTGAAATTGCTGATGTGTAAATATGGCTGAGACCGCTAACTTTGCGAGAGCATAATTCCGTAAGTTTTTCATCAAATTTCGTACTTTTGGTTTCGTTTCCTTCGGAAAAAGATTCTCTATTATGTCGAAAGATAATTTTTTTTTTTAAATTCTTCAAGGCTGGGAGGAAGTTTGCGAGCAGGGGTCGTGACACTGAAAGGCTTAAAGTAATAGGATAGGGGAACCATGTAAGAGAAGATTAAAGTCATTTTGCAGCTAAACCAGGTAAGATGATAATGGAGCACAGTGAAACCTTGGCACCATGGACTTGTAGGAGGGAAATTATTCATTTTGTTACATTCATAGGAGCAGTAAACCGGTATGTTAGGTAAAAGGACACGAGTGCAACTAATGTGACATTTTATTGTGGCAATGTTTTGTTCTCCAGGAGCTTTATCAAGCCATACAAACAATACATGGACACAGAGGGTATATATGGGCTTAGAGTGAGGTGTAATACTAGTGGTGGTAGTAGTAGTAGTAATACAGTGTGGTAGAACAATCAACTTGCACATGAGTAAAAGGTTATAAAAGCAGTTACTTGGGTAACATAAAAATAGGTTACAAAAATATTTCTTGTTAGTGGTTGGTTTGAGACAGCCTGTTCCAGAGTTCCTCCTGTTATGTTCTGGTGTAGTATTAGCAGCAGTGACTTTATGATGGCAGGGTTTATTGTTTTGAGGAGGATTTTTGCTAAATACCTCAGATGATGCTGCCTTTATTTTGCTCGATATTGTTAGAAACGGTAATTAATGACGATTCAAGGCATTTACATCTGCAGAAATTAGGTTCTGAAGACTTACACCTCACTCTAAGCCTATATATACCCTCTGTGTCCATGTATTGTTTGTAATGGCTTGATAAAGCTCCTGGAGAGCAATATGTTGCCACAATAAAATGTCACATTAGTTGCACTTCTGTCCTTTTACCTAACATATTGTTGGTAATTCTACCAACATTAATACAGTAAACCGGTAGGGGTCATACGGTGCCTGGGGAAATGGAAGGCATCCAGACTGAAGCAGCAAACTTGTTCCATTGTATGAAGTGCCTATTGGACACACTACCACTAATGGACAAGTGCTCAATACAGTGGACTTGGCCCATTGAATAGGAAGCATATTGGAGAGACTACAGTTCATGGACAAATGCCTGATGCTGCAATTTAGTCTTTTTGCATTGAGGTTTTGTCAGACCAAATATTGTCTGCTGTATCCAAAATTGGTATTGAAGAAATAAGCATTAAGGCCAGGTGGGTAAATTATAATAATCATGAGGGAGCGCTAAACCTGTAGGATTATACAGCGCCTGTGGGGGAGGGGGGAAAGCATTCAGGCTCGATTCAGGGAACTGAAGCACAACTCCAATTCCGTAGATCAAGAGTCCCTCTCCAGCGTCAAGGAACCTTCCTTGAGGAAAGGTAGGTAAAGAGTGGGTGTCCATTAGTTATCTGACTTCCATTCCATTTTGGGAATTATATTGTTTTTTCTCAAGTTGGCCATCTCCCACCAAGGCAGGGTGACCCAAGAAAGAAAATCCCCAAAAAGAAAACACTTTAATCTCACTTGTACATTAACACTGTCTTTGCAGAAGAGCTCAGATACAACAGTTTAGAAGCATATATAAAGATATATATCATATCCCAAACCCCTCCTTTAAAGTGCAGGCACTGTACCTTCCATTTCCAGTACTCAAGTCCGGCTGTATAAAATCACCAGTTTCCCTGAATCCCTTCACTAAATATTACCCTGCTCTCACTCCAACAGCTTATCAGGTCCCAAAAACCATTCGCCTCCATTCACTTTTATTTATTTATTTATTTAGAAATTTTAGCATACAAACAGAGGTACAAAAAATACAGGTAAGAGCAGCATGCCAAAGCCACTTATATGCATAGCATTACGGGCTGGCTTAAAATTAACTAAGCAATGATGAAATCAGTGATAAGACATTATTGTAAACAGATAACTATAAAATACAAATGAGTATTACAAAGACAGGTCCTATGGTTGCATGCATTGCTGTTCATTCAGTAGAATGGAGTATTCTGTTAGGTAGTGTATTTAAAAAAAATAACAAAGTTAGGTTTAACATTTGTGTGATATAATTGTGAGTAACATTTAGGATATACAATTTATATGGTTCAGTTATTCAGTATTTATTTGGTTTTGAGTGAGTAAGTGAACTTTGAGAAGAGACTTGAATTTATAAACAGGTAGTGTTTCTTTTATATTTACAGGTAATGAATTCCAGATTTTAGGGCCTTTTATGTGCATTGAGTTTTTGCATAGCGTGAGATGGACACGAGGAACATCAAAGAGTGATCTGTGCCTTGTATTATGGTCATGTGTTCTGTTGAGGTTGGCAAGGAGATGTTTGAGGGGAGGGTTAATATCAGAGTTAAGTGTTCTATGTATGTAATAAGTGCAATAATAAGTATGGATGTTTTGTAAGGTGAGTAGGTTGAGTGTTTTGAATATTGGTGGAGTGTGCTGCCTGTAGTGAGAATTTATTATCATTCTAACTGCAGCCTTTTGTTGGGTAATTAGTGGTCTGAGATGGTTAGTTGTTGAGCCCCATGCACAAATTCCATAGGTGAGATAGGGGTAAATAAGAGAGTGATAAAGTTCCAGGAGGGCTGACTGTGGAACATAGTACCGTATCTTCGATAGTATGCCTACAGTCTTGGAAATTTTCTTAGAAATTTGTTGTATATGTGTATGAAATTTGAGTCTATTATCGAGGTGGATTCCTATGAATTTTCCCTCTGTTAGCTTTGTGATAGGTGATCCGTTTATCGTTATGTTAAGAGGTACATCTGTAGCTCTGCTACCAAACTGAATGAAGTAGGTTTTGTCAATGTTTAGTGTAAGTTTGTTAGTCCTCATCCAGGTAGATATTTTCTGTAATTCTGTGTTTACAGTATTGGCTAGCATGACTGGGCTCGGGTGAGAGAAGACGTATGTAGTGTCATCTGCAAAAAGTGTGGGTTTGAGTAATTGCGAAGCATTTGGTAGGTCATTTATGTATAGGAGAAAGAGAAGAGGGCCAAGGACACTTCCCTGTGGGACACCAACTGTAATTGGTTGTGCGGAAGAGCTTGCCCCATTTGCGTACACATATTGGCTTCTGTTGCTGAGGTAAGACTTGAGGTAGTTGAGGGAGTGCCCTCTAATACCATAGTGTGACAATTTTACGTGGAGTAAGTCATGGTCAACTGTATCAAAAGCTTCACGTAAGTCAATGAAGATCCCCAGTGGGACTTCTTTTTTCTCTATTGCAGTGTATATATGTTCTAGCATGTGTATAATAGCATCATTAGTATTTTTATTAGGCCTGAATCCAAATTGGCAGGGGTTGAGAATGTTATGGGAGATGAGGTAGGAGTGGATTCGTTTATGAATTAATTTTTCGAAGATTTTTGAGAGAGGGTGTAAATTGGATATTGGCCTATAGTTATTCAACTCTGTTTGGTCTCCTCCTTTATGGATCGGGGTGACCCTTGCTATTTTGAGAACTGTAGGGAAGGTGGAGGATTCAATGGATTTGTTAAAGAGTGTTGCAATGATTGGTGATAGTACTTGTGACGCTTTTTTGTATATAAAGGGTGGTAAGGTATTTAAATCTCCTGCCT
Source organism: Cherax quadricarinatus (assembly GCF_038502225.1). NCBI lineage: Eukaryota > Metazoa > Arthropoda > Malacostraca > Decapoda > Parastacidae > Cherax > Cherax quadricarinatus. The sequence continues at coordinate 18,245,089 of NC_091339.1, read as the reverse complement.
TGTTTTTCAGTGCGTTGATAATAAGGGAGACTTCGTATGGGTTAGTCGGAGATAGGAACAGTGTGTTCGGGTAGTTGCCAGTGAGGTAGTCATTTGGTGGGGTATCTGAGCTTGGGATATTATTGGCAAGGTTTTGACCTATAGTGGAGAAGAAATCATTGAGTCTGTTTGCTGTTTCTGTTGGTGGGAGTTGGGGTTCATCTGATTTTGCTAATTTTATTTCGCTATGTCGTGATATCTTTTTTGTTCCCAGAATTTCTGATAGGGTCTTCCAGGTCTTTTTTATATCACCTCGTAAGTTGGATAATCTGTTCTCATAATACAATTTTTTTGCCCTTATCAGGCTGGTTAAGATTGACGAGTAACGTTTTGTTTGGTCTCTGGTTATGTGACCCATTCTGTACTGTTTTTCACTCCTATCTAACACGCTCATGGACGATTCCTGGAAGTATTTTATCATAAAAATCTATTCTAATCTACTACTGGGAAAAGTAAAAGTCCATAACATTTAATAAATATAATTAAAAATATATTAACCATGTATCAGGGATAGGGGGATGATAGATGTTGCATTCCTAGAGGTCCTGTGAATAATATAAAATTATGTTCTCAAATTCTGTTTCAGATTTTGACTTGTCCTGTATTTTGGTGGCCATATCACTCTGAATCTCATTGATATCAATAGTGAAAGACACTTGTGCAACATCTGGTTGTCTTTATTGTAGATGTTTTGCCATTCAGTGGCTTTATCAATACTGATTCTAGGACAATTAGAAGACAGCAGAACTATGTACAAAAGATGAAGTATCAGTCTCTCAGCCTTGGAGTTGGTGTGGAGAGCACCGTGGTTGTAGATATTCTGGAGCATAGGCAAGGAGACTGGCGCTCATATAGGCATCAGTGGATAGGGACATGTAGCAGACGAGGGCATAGTCACTGATAGGCAGGATTTCCCAGTGGAAATAGGTCCTACCCAAAGGGATGGGTTAGTTGTAGTAGCCGTGAAGGTCATGTAGATGTCCTCTGAACCAAGATTCCATGATGTTGCAGTGTCTGACAAGTTGTGCAAGAAAGGTATACAGTACCGACAAGATGAAAGTTAAGACACTTGTGCAACACCTTTCATCTTGTTGGTATTGTATACCTTTCTTGCACAACTTGTCAGACACTGCAACATCATGGAATCTCGGTTCAGGGTACATCTACATGACCTGCTTCACGGCTACTACAACTAACCCATCACTTTGGGTAGGACCTACTTCCACTGGGAAATCCTGCCTACTGGTGACTATGCCCTCGTCTGCTACATGTCCCTATCCACTGACGCCTATATGAGCGGAAGTCTCCTTGCCTATGCTCCAGAATATCTACAACTGCAGTGCTCTCCACACCAACTCCAAGGCTGAGGGACTGATTACCTCATCTTTTGTATACAGTTCTGCTGTCTACTAATTATGTCCTAGAATCTGTATTGATAAAGCCACTGGATGGTGAAATGTCTACAATAAAGATAAACAGATGTTGCACAAGTGTCTTAACTTTCATCTTGTCGGTATTGTATACTTTTCTTGCACAACGATATCAATAGTTATGATAAAAAAAAGGGGGCTAGATTTGATCATGGGAAAGTTACTGAGCATATTATAAATAAAACTCCATGGTTATCTTTCTATATAGAGGTTTGTATGCCAAGCCTCCCAGAAATACCCACACAGAAAGAGGAATGACATGGCATGCGAGTGATGCTGAAAGTGACAAGAAAAGGTTTAAAAGTTAAGTCTTGGAGTTAAAGAAAATCGAGATATTAGACAAGCATGAAATTGGTTCGTGTGTAGCGAATATCACGAAAGCTTATAGCCTTACTGAAGCATCAGTTCGTAAAATGAAAAAGAATGGAGACAAATATATGGGCTTGTGTAACGAATAATCCAGGATGTCATCTGAAAGGAATGACATGTAGATCACACCTACCAGAATAAAGTGACTGATTTTCTGACTTAGACCTTTTTAATAAAGAGGACGCTGATAAATCTAGAAGCAGTGTTTTGAAATGGGGTCTTGAGCAGCTGATGCCTTACCATCAGCTGTATAATATACTGAATGGTAAAAGAGCCCAGAGATCGATTACAGAATTTATGCACACACTAGTACAACCATCGACTTTAGTACCAGAACCTCTACCATCCGCCTCAACCCAATAGGGCCACAGGATAATGCCACTCTTTGCAATCATCAACAAACACCAGCACCCACAATTTCAGGAAAGAAGTACTATTTCTGTTGCATTTGTAGCCTTAAGCAATTGAACAACATAATACATCACAACAATTACATAATCATTTTTATTTTTGCAAGATCTGAAGAAAAAAAAAATGGCAGTTTTGGGGGTCCCAGGAATGTGACCCTATTTTTCCCATAAGTTTTGTCTAACAGCATTTTTCAGGAATGTAACTACCATGTAATATAACCGTCTACTGTATATAAAATTATTTTTGAAACATTTTAATATCATAATTTGTTAATTCAAGAAGATATCGGTAGACCAATGCATAACTGTTTTAAACAAAAGGAAGCTGCAGCAACCAACCAAATGTACTAGAGACCAAGACTAACACTGCTGTCCCTCCTTTTTTAATTTTTGCTGGATACAGTTATGGTATTACTCTGTTAACACTGCTAGATGACTTGTATGGCTTTAGTGCCTATTTTCATTACCACAATATATATTCAAGTTGTACAGTAATGCTATTATTATTGAAAGCAGAGATAAGGTACTCATCAATTACACTGGTTAATATAAACTACAGTATATATAGTAGAATTAAAAATAAATAAAATAAATGTATTTATTAAACTCTAGAATAAACAGTAGTTTCCAAGGTTTAAATTATTTTGGTCAATATTTTGTACATACAGTATTTTAAGTATTAATGTTCACCTTCATGTTATTTCTTAAGTAAACATTTTTCTGAAATGTCCTAACACTATCATTTGCTTGTATGGCCACCAGTACAACACTGTTCACAATATACTACTCATGTGTGTAATAATGTCCTATCCAAATAAAATACTAATTAATTATTTTGACAGCTTTAGGTTTGATAATTTAGTTTTATTATATAACTGAGCTTAAACTATAATGACAGGTCTGCATAGCCCTTGTGGCTTAGCGCTTCTTTTTGATTATAATAATAATAATATAATGACAGGTATGTGAACAGGACACTGTAGTTTATGGTTCATGCTGAAATGACATTGATAAACTCCCTGGTGGACAAAATGTCATCTCAGTAAATGCTATAAACTGCATATTATCTTATTCACATTTAAAATATTCAAGTCATGGTTTTCATTAGGAATGTCCTTTTTCAATAAAATTATTCCTAAATTTTAAGGCACAAATATTTCATGGAAGACCTACATTATAGGTTAGAACATACAGACTATTTAGTATACATTGTAATAGTTTTGAAATTTCAGTGTAAATATAGGATGCTCCAGATGTGTGGATGCATAAGAAACAGTATATTCTTAAAAATAAATTACCCTAACAGATTAGTACATCAAGAGGAAATGGAACTAGCATAACTCCAGGTTTCTGGAACAAGTCAAAGGGAGTCATGTCAATTATATTGTAAAACAGATGCTTAAAGCCAAATTACCGATTTGCTGGTAGTGTTGCAATAATTAAAATATACGGTGGAACCTCAAAAATCGAACTGCATCCAACACAACCAATTTTGTAAGTGCTTTTATAAGTGTATTTTTGAGGGTCTGAAATGGACTAATCTAATTTACATTATTCCTGATGGGAATAAATTCATTCGGTAAAGGCACTCGAACAGCCTTCTGGACCGAAAAAAGTTTGATATTTGAGGTTCCACTGTACTTGAAATGTTGCTGACAGACCACATACTAGTCAACAGATGATATATTCTAAGATTTTTCCTATGGGTCCAGAATTCAATAAGACCTATATTCCTGGTGGTCCTCAGACAATTTGTTTTATATTTTGCAAAACAATGAAGACTAAGAACAAAACTCCCATCAAAGAGAAAAAAAGACTGGGGTTGTAATGCTGGTAGTCTCTTCATTTAATGAACTGGATCCATTTATCCCTTAAATAAAAATTCATTACTTTCCATTTCCCCAGTCACTTATGACCTCTTTGAGTGAGTTTAGCACTAACCAATAAAATTATATAATCCAAGAATAGATATGAATTTTTAACTGGTTTTCAAAACGTATTTGTAATGGCTAAGCAAAACAATAATACTAATGAATTAAACATTAACAATCTACTATACATACATATTAAATGTTCTCTTCCATAAATTGAAAGTAAATTCTGTGTGTTGCAAACCTAGCGAGAGTATGCGAGAACGAGTGTCGGAAAGGGTGTGTGTACACCTATTTGTGGTTGCTGGGGTCGAAACATAGCTCCTGGCCCCACCTCTTCACTGATTGCTACTAGGTCCTCTCCCTGCTCCAAGTTTTATCATACCTTGTCTTACAACTGTATGGTTCCTGCCTCCACTAGGTCACTTGTCAGACCATTCCACTTCCTGTCAACTCTGACTCATCTGTCTGTCCACTTTGTCAATTCCTACCAGTATTTTGTATGTAGTTATCATGTCTTCCCTAAATCTCCTCCAGTGTCGTCAGGCTGATTTCCCTTAACCTTTCTTCGTAGGACATTCCCTTTAGCTCTGGAACTAGCCTTGTTGCAAATCTTTGCACTTCCTCTAATTTCTTGACATGCTTGACCAGGTGGGGGGTTCCAAAGTGGTGTTGCATACTCCAGTATGGGCCTGATGTACATAGTGTACAGTCTTTTGAATGATTCCTTACTGAAGTATCGGATCGCTATTCTCAAGTTTGCCAGGCACCCCATGTGCTGCAGCAGTTATTATACTCACCCCAAGGTCCTTTCCTTGAGTGAGGTTTGCAGTCTTTGGCAACCTTTTGTGTGTGCGCGCACGCGCAAGATAATTTTATTAAACCCTTAGGTAAAAAGAGACCTCTGCATTCATTCACAGTCATTTTATAACCTACAATATATGTTCCCAATAGAATTTCATTAAAAACTTTTATAATTTTTTTTTGTTGAGCAACAACTGCACTGTACAATAAAATGGTAAAAATCCAAACTGGCTAATTTTATGTACTGGTTTATCCCCTGGATCTCTGTTTTTAATACAAGAGTAGCTCTTTAGAACTTTTATTGAAGCCTTAAACTGAATATTAGGGAATGGGAAACTAGACATCCCTGTTGTGGGAAACTTTTGGATAAGGGAGGGATGAACTTAGTTTTCATTACAGTATAATGTAGAACATGTAACAATAGTAACACTAAAACACAAACAAATGAGTAAAGTTAAGATCTTGCAGTGCTGACAATGACAATCCCATATAGCACCAAAATATATTGTATATGAAAAATATTTTTTTAACTATAGTTACATTGTACAAATTCCAATAATTTTACATGTACATATTTAAGTGTGTAGTATGGTACTCCCTGAAGTAAAGTAACAGAGGGAAAAAAAAATACACCTCTCCAGGGAGGTCCCACATCTTGACTGATAAGAAAAATATACAGTACATTGTATATAGCAAATTGGTATTAATTTCACTTCTGTATCAAAAACTATTATACAATAATGCCAGTGTTCTCTTTTCAAACAAACTGCCACCCACATACCATGACTTACTAACATTCTCAGTTGCAGGGTCCCCAAAGAAGCCTGCAAAAAAAAAAAAAAAAAATGGATAAAAATGTGCCATACAAGACCAAGATATTTCGAGATAAATTACATCAAGCAAAACTTATTTTGAACCTCAGTGTTCAAGGGAGCTGTAAAAAAAAAAAAAATTGTCCAGTTTAAGGATTAATATGAAGTCTATTTACATATTAATCTTTAGCTTTATTACAAAAACTGTTTAAATTACAGAAAATTCTTTTTTTTAAGAAGTCAAATTTCAAATAATTTTTTCAAACATTATACTATATCATATACAAACATCCATTCATTATCTATAATGAAGTAATTATTCATTGTAAGCACTTTCTATGGTGGAAAAATATTACCCAATTTTACCATTTTCTTGCAATTACTTTACCTTAGTTGAGAATGATAAATGCCCATATACTGCAAAACTACTGGTAATGAATAAGAATGGCTAACTTTTATACAAACTAAGTATAAAGTATTAAAGAGTTAATTACAAGACTGAAATCTCATATTAAGATCAGTTACTACAAAATTAAACTCTAGGACAAGGCTGACACTAAAATAGCGAGTTAAATAAATTTCACAATTTCCAATGCTCTGTACAATCTTGTAGAGAGCTAATGCAAACACATTAAAAATTTTCACCATAACTAATCATTTCTATAACTTGAGTTGATTGAGCACTTCTTTTTGATTATAATATGACTTGAGTTACAAAATGAGGTTTAAAACAATATGAGAAAAGCAAACCTCAATGTCTTGGTATGGTATATCTTGGTGTTAGGGCCTTCAGACATCAATGCACGAGGCAAAGCACTTCTTGGCAGCATCTCGTGCATATGGAATGTAAGAGAGAGAATACCATGTCATCGCCAAGAACTGGATGATCACCATCAGCAATGCCAGAGCTTTCTTGTGTAACTGAAATATTTAATACTATAGTTTAAAACCTCTCTGACTTGTAATCTATGGTATGTCTAAATTAGGAATCGGTTGATGCTTAATACATACAATGGAAATAAATGGTATACAGCCTCTCCTCACTTAACTAAGTTCCGTTCCTAAAACCACATCGGTAAATGAATTTTTCACTAACTGAGAAGCATACTATAATGGTAGTAGGTTTGTGTCAACCATATTCGATAGTTTTAATGTCACCTTTGCACCATTTATAACATTTCTGGTATATTTTTAAATGTTTATACAGCAGTGTACTGTATACTGTAATAAACAGAATAAAGGAAATTGGCACTAATATACATTATTTAGGTATGCACACTGGTCAGAGAGCCCGTCGCAAGTCAAAGTCGTTGGATAACAAGTACGCCACTAAGTGAGGAGAGGCTGTAGTAATACTAACAAAATGTGGAAAGACAAATGTACACAAGAGTCTTTTTCCACACTAAGTGAAACTGTAATATGTAAAGTTACTGTATACAGTAACTCCCCATAAGAATAAAGAAGCACTGCAACAGGTTTACTGGCCCATGCTAGGGAGGCCTTCTCATTTTCATCTCATTTCACTTGTATATTTGTCCAACCTATTTTTCAAGTTAACTTGGGAAGCATTAACAATAGGTTAGACAAACTATTGCTCCCCCTACCTATCCCAATAAATTCTAAAGATAGCTTCAATAATAAATACACTAAAAAACAAAGCAAGTATACTATCATTTATATACAGTAGGAATCAAATATGCACGTTTATGAGCATGTTTTCAGCAGACTATTTGCCTGATAGTTTTGAGAAGTGCCAAGGCAACTTTCCTATGGAAGATAGTGCCTCATGCTACCAAAGATATAAGACTGGCCAGATGATTGTAAAACTTCATATTTTAACCCTTAAATGGTCCAAATGTATATACGTATACATTTTTTCAACATCTGAAAGTATGTAAAAAAACTTATCTACATTTTTTTTTGTTATACTATTTGAAAATATGTAAAAAAAAGTAGATCTACTTTTGGAGCACAACGAATCTGAACGTCTATCTGTTTGGACCGTTTAAGGGTTAAAGACTGGCATGGTAGTTCACCAGGCTTAAATCTGATCGAGAACCTTTGGAACCTAAAAACACAAGCTTCAAGTCTTACTTGGAAATACCACAAGATTTCCAAATACGTAACAGATATTACTGTTTATAAACGTGTACTATATGTATATACCATATACAGTACTGAATAATGCACATATACAATACTGAAGATGTATACAACACCAGATATTTCTCAAAGATGCAATGACCATTACTTACTCTTTAGCCACATTTACAGAATACCACAGCTCAGAAATTATGACCCACATAAAACTGGTTTTAGGCCTATTACTGTACACAACAAGGGTACACACATTTAAAATTAACTCAATCCCCTTGCTGCCAGTGCCTATTTAGGCCAATGCATAGAATGTCTTACCCTAACACTGATAACTTACCAGAAAAACTGCCACAAGAACCATAATGGTGATCTTACTGTAAGGAGCATTGATCATTTGCCACAATGACTTCCCCCACACATCATGAGGACCTTTGTGCAACACTGTTCATTTATCACCCTGACTTGTCACAGGAGCATAATGAGTGTCGTGCCAAAAGTAATACTGATCACTTACCACAAAGGCTGCCACAAGCGTCATAATGAGGGATAGAAACACAACAATTGTGGCTATGATTCTAGTCTTGGCAAACATCTTCTTGAACTGATTCACAGGACCCATAAGGAAGCATGTACTGAAAAAAATAGTGTCATGGTGAACTAACAAAATATTTAGATTAGTGTTCAAAAGGATGAAATTAGGTTTCCGTATTCTCAAGTCCTGGACTTCATTCACTTTTTAACCCCTAAACTGTCCAAACGTAGATCTACATTTGCACCACTAGCGCTCCAGACATAGATCTTTTTTTTTTGTTTTACACGTTTAAAAAAAAAAAAAAAAACCACGTTCGGAGCGCTAGCGGTGCAAACGTAGATCTACGTTTGGACAGTTTAAGGGTTAAGACATGGACACTACATTATCCCTGCATATTCCAAGTTTGGCCAACAGTACAATGTAAACAATTTTCTAACATCTCTCCATCCACATATCTGAAGGCTATTTTGAAGTTTTCCCCAGTGTAACAGCTACCTATTGTATGTGTAATCATTCAGTGATAATATTTTTTTCTATAATTACAGTACAGGCATTTCTAATTACCTTTTTCTCAATCTATAATTTTTATGTGAGCTCTTTTCTCACACACTACACGGACCATTAAAATTTTATTACAAAATTAAATTTTATTTACATAAAACTACATCCACCAGTTTCTCTTATCTACAGTTTTTTAAAAAAGTAGGGATTTACAACTGTTTCTATTACAGTGCTTACACTGCATAGAAGTTTTGCATCATCTGCAAAATTTTTCATATGGTTTTTTACTCCATTTGGAAAAGCATTTATATAAATCATCAGATCAAGTGCTGATCCTCCTGGGGCTGGTAGCAAATGTATATACATCATGTTTAGTGATCCAAATCATGTACAATGACCCCCTGCTTAACAGCCATTTGCACAACGTAATTTTAATTATTGTAGGTAGTAGGTTGGTAGACGGCAACCGCCCAGGGAGGTACTACTGTCCTGCCAAGTGAGTGTAAAATGGAAACCTGTAATTGTTTTACATGATGGTAGGATTGCTGGTGTCTTTTTTTCTGTCTCATAAACATGCAAGATTTCAGGTACGTCTTGCTACTTCTTCTTACATGTAGGTAACACTACACATACATGTATACAAGCATATATATACACACACCCCTCTGGGTTTTCTTCTATTTACTTTCTAGTGCTAGCTCTTGTTTATTCCCTTTTATCTCCATGGGGAAGCGGAACAGAATTCTTCCTGCGCAAGCCATTCATGCTGTACGAGGCAACTAAAATGCTGGGAGCAAGGGGCTAGTAACCCCTTCTCCTGTACAAATTACTAAATTTAAAAAGAGAAACTTTCGTTTTTCTTTTTGAGCCACCCTGCCTTGGTGGGATACGGCTGGTTTGTTGAAAAAATTTTTTTTTTTTAATTATGACCGAAAAATGAAAATTTAGGACCATTCCCTCAATACAGTGGATTCTCAGTTTTCATGATTAATCTGTTCCCGAGAGTCTGACGAAACCCGAAAATCACGAAAACTGAAATAATTTTCCCCATAAGAAATATGTAATATAAATCCAATTAATCCGACATCCAAAAGTTTTTTTTTTTTTTTTTCAACAAGTCAGTCGTCTCCCACCGAGGCGGGGTGACCCAAAAAAGAAAAAATCCCCAAAAAGAAAATACTTTCATCATCATTCAACACTTTCACCACACTCACACATTATCACTGCTTTTGCAGAGGTGCTCAGAATACAACAGCTTAGAAGCATATACGTATAAAGATACACAACATATCCCTCCAAACTGCCAATATCCCAATGATGTAGCACGTAATGAAAGTAGTTTGTTAGATTATGTATTGGTGGATAAAAGGTTGATGGGTAGGCTCCAGGATGTACATGTTTATAGAGGGGCAACTGATATATCGGATCATTATTTAGTTGTAGCTACAGTTAGAGTAAGAGGTAGATGGGAAAAGAGGAAGGTGGCAACAACAAGTAAGAGGGAGGTGAAAGTGTATAAACTAAGGGAGGAGGAAGTTCGGGCGAGATATAAGCGACTATTGGCAGAAAGGTGGGCTAGTGCAAAGATGAGTAGTGGGGGGGTTGAAGAGGGTTGGAATAGTTTTAAAAATGCAGTATTAGAATGTGGGGCAGAAGTTTGTGGTCATAGGAGGGTGGGGGCAGGAGGAAAAAGGAGTGATTGGTGGAATGAAGAAGTAAAGGGTGTGATAAAAGAGAAAAAGGTAGCTTACGAGAGGTTTTTACAAAGCAGAAGTGTTATAAGAAGAGCAGAGTATATGGAGAGTAAAAGAAAGGTGAAGAGAGTGGTGAGAGAGTGCAAAAGGAGAGCAGATGAAAGAGTGGGAGAGGCACTGTCAAGAAATTTTAATGAAAATAAGAAAAAATTTTGGAGTGAGTTAAACAAGTTAAGAAAGCCTAGGGAAAGTATGGATTTGTCAGTTAAAAACAGAGTAGGGGAGTTAGTAGATGGGGAGAGGGAGGTATTAGGTAGATGGCGAGAATATTTTGAGGAACTTTTAAATGTTGAGGAAGAAAGGGAGGCGGTAATTTCATGCACTGGCCAGGGAGGTATACCATCTTTTAGGAGTGAAGAAGAGCAGAATGTAAGTGCGGTGGAGGTACGTGAGGCATTACGTAGAATGAAAGGGGGTAAAGCAGCTGGAACTGATGGGATCATGACAGAAATGTTAAAAGCAGGGGGGGATATAGTGTTGGAGTGGTTGGTACTTTTGTTTAATAAATGTACGAAAGAGGGGAAGGTACCTAGGGATTGGCGGAGAGCATGTATAGTCCCTTTATATAAAGGGAAAGGGGACAAAAGAGACTGTAAAAATTATAGAGAAATAAGTTTACTGAGTATACCAGGAAAAGTGTACAGTAGGGTTATAATTGAAAGAATTAGAGGCAAGACAGAATGTAGGATTGCAGATGAGCAAGGAGGTTTCAGAGTGGGTAGGGGATGTGTAGATCAAGTGTTTACATTGAAGCATATATGTGAACATTATTTAGATAAAGGTAGGGAAGTTTTTATTGCATTTATGGATTTAGAAAAGGCATATGATAGAGTGGATAGAGGAGCAATGTGGCAGATGTTGCAAGTATATGGAATAGGTGGTAAGTTACTAAATGCTGTAAAGAGCTTTTATGAGGATAGCGAGGCTCAGGTTAGGGTATGTAGAAGAGAGGGAGAATACTTCCCGGTAAAAGTAGGTCTTAGACAGGGATGTGTAATGTCACCATGGTTGTTTAATATATTTATAGATGGGGTTGTAAAAGAAGTAAATGGTAGGGCATTCGGGAGAGGGGTGGGATTAAATTATGGGGAATCAAATTCAAAATGGGAATTGACACAGTTACTTTTTGCTGATGATACTGTGCTTATGGGAGATTCTAAAGAAAAACTGCAAAGGTTAGTGGATGAGTTTGGGAATGTGTGTAAAGGTAGAAAGTTGAAAGTGAACATAGAAAAGAGTAAGGTGATGAGGGTATCAAATGATTTAGATAAAGAAAAATTGGATATCAAATTGGGGAGGAGGAGTATGGAAGAAGTGAATGTTTTCAGATACTTGGGAGTTGACGTGTCGGCGGATGGATTTATGAAGGATGAGGTTAATCAAAGAATTGATGAGGGAAAAAAGGTGAGTGGTGCATTGAGGTATATGTGGAGTCAATGAAGGTATGAAAGTATAGTAGTACCAACACTCTTATATGGATGTGAAGCTTGGGTGGTAAATGCAGCAGTGATATTTAAAAAAAAAAAAATAAAAAGACATCCAAAAGTATTAACAATAAATACATTTTATAGAGAATACCTATAGTTTTACATACAGAAAACAATGAGAAATAAATATAAAGCACTAATGGAATGGATAAATGAACATTTAAATCACTTTTACCTTTGTTGAAGAGTCTTGTTGGCTTTTGGAAGGAAGTGTGTGTTTGGAGACAGGGCAAAATGCTTAAATACGATGCTAATATCAACTTTACGGCTTATCTATCACAATTCATCTAATATAACATAATAAACAATATTAATAACAGATATATACTCTAGAATGAATAAAATATGTCATTACGTATGTGAGGAGTGGTGTTGGGGGGGCTTATCAGGGCCACTGACAGCATAAGCCATACATATAGTGGTGGTGGCAGCGGCACCAGAGGCCACCACCACTATTCACTCTGAAACAATGTACATAATTTATAAATAAGAAATATTTACACTTACCTTGGAGGAGATGCTGACATTGGTTTAGGGTAGTGGAAGATACGCAGGGGGGTGTATCTTGTCAACATTGGAGTTAGTTTTGTGTCGTACTTTTTCTATCGCTTAATTGCTTAACTTAGTTGCTACACTTTATCCTGCTGCTTCAGTATCGTACATATTATAGAATCACTGAAGAAGGCACATTCTCCCCTCTCTCTTCCTCTCCCACTTTGGTACCTTGCTATGAATTCTTTCTTGAATTTTATCATGTTTCTCACCTTCTTTGCCATAGGGCTAGCACTAGGAGTTTTCTTTTAGCCCATGGTGGCTTATTTAGCAGTCACACAATAAACAAGTGCAAAAAACAACGGATTACAGTGGTACCTCAAGTTTCAAACAACTCCCATCTCTAACAATTATGCAAGTGTATTTTTGTAAGTGTATTTTTGGGGGTCTGAAACAGACTAATCTAATTTACATTATTCCTTACGGGAACAAATTCGTTCGGTATCGGCACTCGAATAGCCTTCTGGAATGAATTAAGTTCATAACTCGAGGTACCACTGTTTTACGAAATGTTTCGTATGGACCTCGCAGGGTAATGTTTACTCGCCGAGAAACACCACACTGACTCAGAATGGTGTGTGGGAGGCTTTGCATGCATGTGGGCACTCAGACATGTTCTATGTGACTGACAAAACCAGAGGGAATTAACAAAAACAGACTACATTTTGACAAAAAAACAAAGTCGGCGATAACTGAAAATCACGAAATCAGAGGGTCCATTGTATAATGACCAGCTCCCACCCGTTTAACAATCAAAATCCAGGCTGTGGGCCTCTCCCAATCCCTCCTACCCATGATTACCCAGACTGTATGTGAAAGACGAAAATTAAAAGTAAACGTAGGAGAGAGCAAGGTGATGACAGTTTCAAATACAGTGGACCCCCAGATTAAGACGTCATCAGAATGAGTAATATTCGGAATAAGTAACGTTTTTGCATCAAAATACAGTGGACCCCCGCATAACGATTACCTCCGAATGTGACCAATTATGTAAGTGCGTTTGTACGTGTATGTTTGGGGGTCTGAAATGGACTAATCTACTTCACAATATTTCTTATGGGAACAAATTCGGTCGGTACTGGCACCTGAGCATACTTCTGGAGTGAAAAAATATCGTTAACCGGGGTCCACTGTATTGGCTTGGTGAACGTCACTGAACTTGGTACAAGTCATTCGTGTCGGGGCCTGAGTGGCCCAGTGTGCCATTGTTTATAAGACAGCGAGGATGATCCCACACATTCATATGATAATTTTTTTTTTTCAACAAGTCAGCCGTCTCCCACCGAATCAGGGTGACCTAAAAAGAAAGAAAATCCCCAAAAAGAAAATACTTTCATCATCATTCAACACTTTCACCTCACTCACACATAATCACTGTTTTTGCAGAGGTGCCCAGAATACAACAGTTTAGAAGTATATACGTATATATAAAAATACACAATATATCCCTCCAAACTGCCAATATCCCAAACCCCTCCTTTAGAGTGCAGGCATTGTACTTCCCATTTACAGGACTCAAGTCTGGTTATATAAAATAACCGGTTTCCCTGAATCCCTTCACTAAATATTACCCTGCTCACACTCCAACAGCTTGTCAGGTCCCAAATACCATTTGTCTCCATTCACTCCTATCTAACGCATTCACGCACACCTGCTGGAAGTCCAAACCCCTCGCCCACAACACCACCTTGACCCCCTCCCTCCAACCTTTTCGAGGACAACCCCTGCCCTGCCTTCCTTCCCCTACAGATTTATACGCTCTCCATGTCATTCTACTTGATCCATTCTCTCTAAATGACCAAACCACCTCAAAAAACCCTCTTCAGCCCTCTGACTAATACTTTTATTAACTTCACACCTTCTAATTTCCACACTCCGAATTTTCTGCATAATATTTACACCACACATTGCCCTTAGACAGGGCATCTCCACTGCCTCCAACCGCCTCCTCGCTGCAGCATTTACAACCCAAGCTTCACACCCATATAAGTGTGTTTGTACTATTATACTTTCATACATTACCTTCTTTGCCTCCATAGATAACATTTTTTGCCTCCACATATACCTCAATGCACCACTCACCTTTTTTCCTTCATCAATTCTATGATTAACCTCATCCTTCATAAATCCATCCGCTGACACGTCAACTCCCAAATATCTGAAAACATTCACTTCCTCCATACTCCTCCTCCCCAATTTGATATCCAATTTTTCTTTAAGCCATTTGATACCCTCATCACCTTACTCTTTTCTATATTCACTTTCAACTTTCTACCTTTACACACACTCCCAAATTCGTCCACTAACCTTTGCAATTTTTCTTTAGAATCTCCCATAAGCACAGTATCATCAGCAAAAAGTAACTGCGTCACTTCCTATTTTGTATTTAATTCCCCATAATTTAATCCCACCCCTCTCCCGAACTCCCTAGCATTTACTTCTTTTACAACCCCATCTATAAATATATTAAACAACCATGGTGACATTACACATCCCTGTCTAAGACCTAATTTTACTGGGAAGTAGTCTCCCTCTCTTCTACACACCCTAACCTCAGCCTCACTATCCTCATAAAAACTCTTTACAGCATTTAGTAACTTACTACCTATTCTATATACTTGCAACATCTGCCACATTGCTTCCCTATCCACTATCATATGCCTTTTCTAAATCCATAAATGCAATAAAAACTTCCCTACCTTTGTCTAAATACTGCTCACATATATGCTTCAATGTAAACACTTAATCTACATATCCCCTACCCACTCAAACTTCCTTGCTCATCCGCAATTCTACAATCTGTCTTACCTCTAATTCTTTCAATAATAACCCTATTGTAAACTTCCTGGTATACTCGGTAAACTTATTCCTCTATAATTTTTACAATCTCCTTTGTCCCCCTTCCCTTTATATAAAGGGACTATACACGCTCTCCGCCAATCCCTGGGTACCTTCCCCTCTTTCATACATTTTTTTTTTTTTTCAACAAGTCGGTCGTCTCCCACCGAGGCAGGGTGACCCAAAAAAGAAAGAAAATCCCCAAAAAGAAAATACTTTCATCATCATTCAACACTTTCACCACACTCACACATTATCACTGCTTTTGCAGAGGTGCCCAGAATACAACAGTTTAGAAGCATATACGTATAAAGATACACAACATATCCCTCCAAACTGCCAATATCCCAAACCACTCCTTTAAAGTGCAGGCATTGTACTTCCCATTTCCAGGGCTCAAGTCCGACTATATGAAAATAACCGGTTTCCCTGAATCCCTTCACTAAATATTACCCTGCTCACACTCAACAGATCGTCAGGTCCCAAGTATCATTCATCTCCATTCACTCCTATTTAACACGCTCATGCACGCTTGCTGGAAGTCCAAGCCCCTCGCCCACAAAACCTCCTTTACCCCCTCTTTCCAACCCTTTCGAGGACGACCCCTACCCCTCTTTCCTTCCCCTATAGATTTATATGCTTTCCATGTCATTCTACTTTGATCCATTCTCTCTAAATGACCAAACCACCTCAACAACCCCTCTTCTGCCCTCTGACTAATGCTTTTATTAACTCCACACCTTCTCCTAATTTCCACACTCCGAATTTTCTGCATTATATTTACACCACACATTGCCCTTAGACAGGACATCTCCACTGCCTCCAACCGTCTCCTCGCTGCTGCATTTACCACCCAAGCTTCACATCCTTATAAGAGTGTTGGTACTACTATACTTTCATACATTCCCTTCTTTGCCTCCATAGATAACGTTTTTTGACTCCACATATACCTCAACGCACCACTCGCCTTTTTTCCCTCATCAATTCTATGATTAACCTCATCCTTCATAAATCCATCCGCCGACACGTCAACTCCCAAGTATCTGAAAACATTCACTTCTTCCATACTCCTCCTCCCCAATTTGATATCCAATTTTTCTTTATCTAAATCATTTGATACCCTCATCACCTTACTCTTTTCTATGTTCACTTTCAACTTTCTACCTTTACACACATTCTCAAACTCATCCACTAACCTTTGCAATTTTTCTTTAGAATCTCCCATAAGCACAGTATCATCAGCAAAAAGTAACTGTCAATTCCCATTTTGAATTTGATTCCCCATAATTTAATCCTACCCCTCTCCCGAACACCCTAGCATTTACTTCTTTTACAACCCCATCTATAAATATATTAAACAACCATGGTGACATTACACATCCCTGTCTAAGACCTACTTTTACCGGGAAGTATTCTCCATCTCTTCTACACTCTCTTCTACATTTATTAAATAAAAATACCAACCACTCCAACACTATGTTTCCCCCTGCTTTTAACATTTGTCATGATCCCGTCAGTTCCAGCTGCTTTACCCCCTTTCATTCTACGTAATGCCTCATGCACCTCCCCCACACTCACATCCTGCTCTTCTTCACTCCTAAAAGATGGTATACCTCCCTGGCCAATGCATGAAATTACTGCCTCCCTTTCTTCGTCGACATTTAAAAGTTCCTCAAAATATTCTCGCCATCTACCCAAAACCTCTATCTCCCCATCTACTAACTCCCCTACTCTGTTTTTAACTGACAAATCCATTTGTTCCCTAGGCTTTCTTAACTTGTTTAACTCTCTCCAAAATTTTTTCTTAATTTTCATTAAAATTTCTTGACAGTACCCCCCCCAGTCTATCATCCACTCTCCTTTTGCACTCTTACCACTCTCTTCACCTTTCTTTTACTCTCCATATACTCTACTCTTCTTATAACACTTCTGCTTTGTAAATACCTCTCATAAGCTACCTTTTTCTCTTGTATCATACCCTTTACTTCATCATTCCACCAATTACTCCTCTTTCCTCCTGCACCCACCTTCCTATAACCACAAACTTCTGCCCTGCATTCTAATACTGCATTTTTGAAACTATTCCAACCCTCCAACTACTCATACCTGCACCAGCCCACCTTTCTGCCAATAGTTGATTATATTTCACCTGAACTTCCTCCTCCCCTTGTTTATACACTTTCACCTCCCTCTTACTTCTTGTTGCCATTTTCCTCTTATCCCATCTACCTCTTACTCTAACTGTAGCTACAACTAGATAATGATCCGATATATCAGCTGCCCCTCTATATGTGTACATCCTGGAGCCTACCCATCAACCTTTTATCCATGAATACATAATCTAACAAACTACTTTCATTATTTGCTGCATCATACCTTGTACATTTATTTATCCTCTTTTTCATCAAATATGTGTTACTTATTACCAAACATCTTTCTACACATAGCTCAATTAAAGGCTCCTCATTTTCATTTACCCCTGGCATCCCAAATTTACCTACTACTCCCTCCACATTTTTACCCACTGTAGCATTAAAATCCCAAACCACAAGTACTCTCACACTTGGTTCAAAACTCCCCACACATTCACTCGACATTTCCCAAAATCTCTCTCTCTCCTCTATACTTCTCTCTTCACCAGGTGCATATACGCTTACTATAACCAACTTCTCACATCCAACCTTTATTTTACTCCACGTAATCCTTGAATTAATACATTTATAGTCCCTCTTTTCCTGCCATAGCTTATCCTTCAACATTATTCTTTTTAGTGCTTGCAACTGCTAAATAAACCACCATGGGCCCAAAGAAAGCTTCAAGTGTCAGTCAGCCCTTTGGTAAAGGGCTGAGAGAGAGGGAAGAACACGCCTTTTTCAGTGATTCTGCAATACGTACGATACTTAAGCAGCAGGAGTCCATAAAGGCTATAGCGCCAGCCAGCGATAAAGTGTAGCATTAACAGTGTAGCAAGTTAAGCGATTCATCGATAGAAAAAGGACAGCACGAAACTGACTCCTCCATTGTTGTTGGAGGTATATAGGGCTACTGACTAACACCACCGCCTCTGCTACTGCCTTCACCACAACTATGTAAGACTCGTCTTTCAGTGGCCCTTATACACCCAACAACAAACACACCACCACTCGTGACATTCTTTTATTCATTCTAGAGTGTATTCCATGTTATTAATATTGTTTATTATGTCATATTAGATGAATTTTGCTAGATAAATAAGCTGTAGAACTGATATTAGTGTCATATTGAAGGACTATTCTTAACATATGTCAGAAACAGACTTCTCTGGAACACTTTTTTGAGCGATAGTGGTCCAGTGACTCAAGCTGGTCCTAGTGGCATTAAAAAACAAAGGAGGGAAGTAACCCAGGATAAGGACTTGGTACCTGAAGTCTTTATGGAAGGGGATTCCCCTTCCAAACAATCTTAAACTCCTCCATCCTCTCCCCTTCTCCCGTCTTCCATACATCACCATGTCTTCAATAAAGGCAAGTGTAATGTTATTATTGTTTTATTCTTAATGTATCATTGTTTTCTGTGTAGGTAAATGTATATTTCATGTAGAAAACATTTTTTTAATACTTTTGGGCATCTGAAACGGATTAATTGGATTTCCATTATTTCTCATGGGGAAAATTAATTCGGAATAAGTCAGATTTGGGATAAGTCACTCTCTCTGGAACGGATTAATTACGTAATCTGGGGGTCCACTGTATTGTGTGTAATTTGATATTGGAAATTAGATTGGAGGGAGTATGGAAGAAGTAAATGCATTCAGATATTTGGGAGTGGATGTGGCAGTTGGTTTTTTGAGAGATTAAGTGAACCACAGAACTGAAGGAAAGAAAAGGTTGGCAGTACACTGAGGCATCTGTGGAACAATATTTTATCCATGGAGGCAAAAGTCAGAATGTACCAATATGTAGTGGTACTAACACTTTAATGGGTGTTAAGCATGGGTATTGAGTGTTGCAGCGAGGAGGAGGCTGGAGGCAGTCAAGATGTCGTGTTTGGGGGAGGCAATGTTTGGTGTGAATATTATGTAGAGAATTCAGAGTTTGAAGATTAGGAGTCACCAAAAGTATTATTCAGACGGTTGAGGAGGGGTTATTTAGGTGGTCTGGATATTTAGAGAGGACGGATTATTATTATAATCAAAAAGAAGCACTAAGCCACAAGGGCTATACAGCGCTGCAGGGCAGGAAGGAAGCGAGGGCATCAGGTGGCAAAAGGGAGGTGGACAAGTAATAGGTTATGGATAACAGCGGAGCAGTGGATGGTGAAAGGGTAAAGGGCAGCAAGAGACTGAGCTAGAAAGGGCTGAGGGGAGTGCGTATGATATCATCATCAGAGTTTGTGGAGTAAATCAGTCGTTGTCAAGAAGTCAATGAGAGAGTCAGGATTAAAGGAGGGTCCATCAGCAAGAAGGGAAGGTAAAGAGAGAGTAGTAGAACGAAGACGGCGTTGGAGGTAAATTCTGCGTGCTCGTTGATAGAGAGGGCAGTCTAACAGAATGTGGCTAATCGATACAGGAACTTGACACTGCTCACAGAGAGGTACAGGGTGCCTCTCCACGAGATACCCGTGAGTAAGACGAGTATGGCCAATGCGAAGATGGGAGAGAGTGGTCTCCCAACCACGGCACTGATGACAAGAAGACGGCCAGTAACCTATGCTCGGTTTAATAGAATGAAGTTTGTTACCAAGCAGAGTTGACCAACGTTGTTGCCAACAGGCGTGAAGGTGGGTAGCTATTGCAGCAAAATAGTCCAGAAATGGAACACCTCGATAGGAAATTGGTAGGTCATGTACTGCTGACCGCGCAGCAGTGTCTGCCTGTTCATTGCCCTGTATGTCGACATGTCCAGGGACCCAACAAAAAATAATATCTTTATGCTTCGTAGAGATACGGCGTAGCCAAAGTTGGATACGGAGAACTAGGGGGTGAGATGTATCAAATTTTCGTATAGCCTGTAGAGCACTAAGGGAGTCTGAGACTACCACAAATGATGACACAGGCATAGATGCGATACGAATAAGTGCTGCAAGAATGGCATACAATTCAGCAGTAAAAATGCTAGCCGAAGATAGTAAATGCCCCCGCACGACGCTGTCCGGAAACACTGCTGCGAATCCGACGCCGTCTGAAGACTTAGAGCCATCTGTGTACACAGCGATGGCATGAGAATGGGAGTGGAAGTGATCAAGAAAAAGAGCGGGAAGCCACCGTAGGCAGTTGAGCTTTCGAGCACGGGAGTGAGAAAGAACAGACCCGAACAGCTGGAACTTCCCAGGGGGGTAGGGAAAAGTGAGATGCTACATGAACATATAAAGGTGGTAACTGAAGGGAAGACAAGAGTGAATGTAGGCGAAGAGAAAAGGGACGGAGCAAACAGGGGTGGCGAACGAATAAAGAATGTCTACTAATATCGGTGACCATTCTATAAATGGAAGGATTGTGGAGATTGTGAGAGCGTACATAGTAGCGAAGGCAATGGGCATCACGGCGATCAGACAAGGATGGAACATTCGCTTCTGCATAGAGGCTCTCAACAGGGGAAGAGCGAAAAGCACCAAGGCACAAACGTAATCCTTGGTGATGGATAGGGTTAAGGCTAGAGAGAGTAGCAGGAGAGGCCGCTGAATAAATCTGGTCACCATAATCGAGTTTCGATAAAACGAGGGCTGAATGCAGGCGAAGCAGAGTTCGACGATCAGCTCCCCAGGAAAGATGAGCAAGGGCTTTAAGAAGGTTTAGCCGGCTGTGACAAGTTGCCTTCAGAGAGGTAATGCGAGGTTTCCAGGATAACCTACGGTCAAAGAGAAGGCCTAGAAACCTGACTGTATCACGTTCGGGGATACGGGAGCCATAGAGATACAAAGGATGATCGGAGATGACAGAGCATCTAGTGAAAGTAATTTGGTGAGTTTTGGTACTTGAAAATTTAAACCCATGCGTGGTGGCCCAAGTGGAAACACGGTCGACCGCATGCTGGAGAGAAACTGCAATGAGATGAGTCAGCGCCTGCACAAGCAATAGCAAAGTCATCAACAGAGTGATGACCAAATATTGGGTGAAAGAACAGAGGTTAAATCATTTATAGCAAGGAGAAAAAGTGTCGTGCTTAGAACACATCCCTGGGGGACACCTTCAGCTTGGACGAAGTCTGGGGAAAGAACATTATTGACTCGAACACGGAAATGTCTGTCAGTTAAAAAGTTCTTAAGGAAGGATGGTAGATTGCCTAGAGAGGACGGAGAAAAAGATGACTAGGAGGGCATATAAATTGAGGGTAGGAGAAAGGAGGGGGTTGGGGTCATCCAAGGAAATGTTGGATGGAGGGGATAAAGGAGGTTTTTAGTGTTAAGGGCTTGAATATCTAACAAGCTTGTGCAAGTGTGTTTGATAGAAGCACGCGACAGCAAGTAGTTTTTATTTGACATGCTGTTGGAGTGTGAGAAAGGTAATATTTATGAAGGGATTCTGGGAAACCAGTTAGCCAGACTAGTCATAGGGATGGGAAGTACTGTGCCTGCATTCTGAAGGACATGTGGGGATGTTGGGGTTTGGAAGGTTATATGAACTGTGATGTCACTTTTCTGGCAAGACAGTGATTGAGTGAGCAACAGTAAAGGTTTTTTCTTTGTTGGGTCACCCTATCTTGGTGGGAGACAGCCAGAACTTTGTTAAAAAAGACGAGAAAAAGAAAGACTTCTCTTTTGATGCTAGGCATTCTTCCACCAAAGGTAATGAGAGGAACTACCTTATTTATACAAAACTGAAATTTACCTTGAAAGTGCCAATATATTTCCCAGTGTATAGAAAACTGCAAATAAGATGAATCCTCCTGGCAAGAAGAGAAGTGCTGATCCCAGAATGGAGAATAAAAAGCCAAGAGCAAAGCATATTGCAAAGCCTTTAACTCTTGTGTTCCAGCTGAGACTACTGTTGTCAATCACCTGTAAATGAAAAAATTAAATGAAACTCTTGTCTTGTACATACAATACATATACGGTACATTCAGCATATAAATACTGTGAACCATACCCCCGGCCGGGATTGAACCCGCGGTCATAGAGACTATGACCGCGGGTTCAATCCCGGCCGGGGATATGGTTTATTTGCAATCGTGTCATTACGATTTCTTGAGTCATATAAATACTGTGTATCTATAGGCGTGCCTGTATGTCATGCTTAACATTCTAGTCAAACAAGCTGACCTACTGCATTAACACTGTATGCAAATTTTAAATTTTGCACCAAAACTTAATCTAATCCAACACTACTAAAAATTACCAGAATATAACTCACTCCTATATAAGACCAGTCAAATTTTAGTTTTGTTACCATTATCAAACGTCATGAAATATATAAATTTCACTATGTTTAGAACTTTAGACTGATATTTGCAGCTAATGCAATACTGAATTCATTTTTTTTTTTTTGGTCAGAGCAGTTTGCTGAATGAGCAAAGTAAAGTTCAATTTAAGAAGCACTACATACTGTAGATACATTACCAGCCATCAGTTGGCATTTTATTTAAAAAATGTGGCACTAGACAAATTTATCTTACGAGATATAATTTTTTTAAATGAGCAAGAAAAAAATTGTCGATGCACTGAAGGTTGGAGATGGCTGTAGCATTATTAAGTGTTCAGTTGTAATAGCCTGAGGGCCATTGTTTGGTTGAGGGGCTGCAATGTCCCTAGTCACTGTTGGGTAGAAGGGTTTCACTGGCACTAGGGATGCATTAAGCCAACTAACAAAACTCAATCTTATTATAAATGCAGCAAATCCTCCATTTAACTTACTTCAGAAATATGGAACAAAATTTGGTGTTGGTAGATTTGGAAACAACAGTCTTTTGGTTGCAGAACAATTCTTTATAATCGTGACAAACTCCCTTATCTATCACAAGTGTCACTGGCCACTACCTTCCCCTTTAGTCAGTTATATGGGGGGTTTACGGTGGTTTATTTCGTTAAAATGTCATTCACTATTTACTATAATAATTCTTTCTTTCTTTCAACACACCGGCCGCATCCCACCGAGGCGGGGTGGCCCAAAAGGAAAAACGAAAGTTTCTCCTTTTACATTTAGTAATATATACAGGAGAAGAGGTTACTAGCCCCTTGCTCCCGGCATTTTAGTTGCCTCTTACAACACGCATGGCTTACGGAGGAAGAATTCTGTTCCACTTCCCCATGGAGACTATAATAATTAACATTTACAATACTTATTACAAGTTTATTTTTTCATATTTTAATTGAGGGATAGGGAATGAGAGGAGAACCACTAAACCAGTAGGTGTCATATAGCACCTAGGGAATAGGAGACAATCATGTTTGATCCAGGGAAGGGTGGTCAAATCCAGTACCTTGGATGAAGAGGTCGTCACTAATATCAAAGCCCTTCCCTTGAGGGGTGTAATACTGTAGAAACTTTAAATGTAACTGAATAAAAATGTTTAACCTAATAGCTTGATGTTTACCATAAACACCAGGTTTTGGAATGAAATGAAAATACCAAGCTTGACTTATGGCCCCTCAAGGAAGGGTCCTTGATAGCAGTGAAAGGGTTCTTGATGCAAGGAAATGAAACTGTTCTTCCCTTCCTTGGATCAAATCCGATTGCCTCCCATTCCCTAGGCATCATATGACTATATTGGTTTAGTGTTTCCCCTTAACCCTTAAACTGTCCAAACGTAGATCTATGTTCACGTGGGGGGGGGGGGGGGCTCAGAACGTAGATTTTTTTTTAGATGCTTTCTACGTGAACGTAGATCTACGTTTGGACAGTTTAAGGGTTAAATATAATAATAATAATTGATTTATGAGAGGCCCTAAATAAACTGATTTTTGGGGAGACTGAATTTTTTTTTTTTTTTAGACCGAGCTTAACTTATAGCTGGTGAAGTAATTAATATTATATAGACATATACCGTACACAATGTATAAATATAAAAAGTTACTATTACAATCATAATAATGGCATTACCAATGATCCCAAACTTTATAATATATATACAGTGCACCATACATGAGTATTCCAAAGTTGGCTGTTTACTTAGATAATGCTACTAGGAGGGAAAACAGTTATACTTTTTCACTTAACTTTAGTTCTCTGATAACATACAATTTATAATACAACTTAAAATTATACAGATAATCACGGAAGCCAAGCTGGAAATTATAATCAAAGCAAGCAATAAACCAACAAGGGTGTAAGCTGGAAATTAATATAGGAAAATTCTGAATGGGATGCTGATGCTTGTACAACACTGAGGCAAGGGATGTGGGGGGACTCCAAGAACACAAGCAATGAACATATTAAGAATGATGGAGCAGAGGAACTGGAAATGATCAAATACAAAAGTTCCCATAAAATTTGTTTTAAGAAGATAAAAATCCCACACATTCAGCTAAGCTAGTGAATTAACAGTCATTACTCAACCCACTAATTGGAGATTATCATTATATTTGTGGGGAGTAGGAGTGTTAGACCTGAAGAGGTCATACAGTGCCTGGGAAAATGGGAGGCAATTAGGTT
The DNA here is from genome assembly GCF_038502225.1 of Cherax quadricarinatus. Classification (NCBI taxonomy): domain Eukaryota; kingdom Metazoa; phylum Arthropoda; class Malacostraca; order Decapoda; family Parastacidae; genus Cherax; species Cherax quadricarinatus. Next base: position 18,220,028 of record NC_091339.1, on the reverse strand, counting down.
CAATCCAAAAGAAAATAAAGTCCAATTCCTTGGATCAAGCTCCCCTCAATGTCATCAAAGAACCTTCCTTGAGAGGAAACTGGATATGAAACTACCATAGACTATCTGTTCTGAGCCATAAAGTTTTTTTAGTTTCTTCAATTTGTAGGTTAACCCTTTGACTGTTTCAGTCGTATATATACGTCTTACGTGCCCGTTTCGGACGTATTTAAACGCGTAAATTCTAGCGGCTTCAAATCAAGCAGGAGAAAGCTGGTAGGCCCACATGAGAGAATGGGTCTGTGTGGTCAGTGTGCACCACAAAAAAAATTCTGCAGCACGCAGTGCATAATGAGAAAAAAAAATGACCATTTTTTTTGGATTAAAATGCCGACTTTGAGGTGTATTTTCGTATAGTATTTGTTGTTGTATTCTCGTTTTCATGGTCTCACGTGATAAAATGGAAATCATATTACAGAAATAGAGATGATTTTGATTACTTTCTTGATGAAAACGACCTTGAAATTGAGCTCAAAGTAGCGGAAATGTTCAATTTTTACCAATGTTCAAGAGTAAGCAAATCACACCACAGTCCAATACACGTCAACTGGGGAGTCTAATATTCTTTCACTAGTGCACTGATATTATTTATACCATTTTTACAATAATGCAGTAGTCTGCATAACAGTAAATTTTGTATTTTTTGTACGAATAAAAAATCAAAATAGAAAGCAATAGTAATATAAGAGGGGCCTAGAGACGTGACTAATGAACAGAGGATGTTATTTTAGTGTCAAGAATGTCTACACTGTTTATTCTGGACCCTATTTTGAAATTGGCATCTTTTTTATTTTGCACGAAATTGGCCAAATTGCCAATTTCTGACCACTTTATTGAGTAGTTCAAATCGGTAAATGGGTGGTTTCTTATACTCAACTGATAGAAAAAATGGAGTTCTAAAGAAATAGCTATGAGTTTGGTCAACTGGAACAACGAAACTGGTCAAAAACAGGGCTCAAAGTCGGCAAAATCGCCGATGTGTATATGTCGCCGAGACCGCTAACTTCGCGGGAGCGTAATTCCACGAGTTTTCGACCAAATTTCGCACTTTTGGTGTCATTACCATCGGGAAAAGATTCTCTATCATTTCATAAGAAAAAGTAATTTTTTTTTTTCCCAAGAATTTTGCGACATCGAATGACACTTTCAGAAAGGGGCTTGCGACAGTCAAAGGGTTAATAGTCAACTGTTCCAGCCATAGTACTGAGACTTTTATACAGTACGTACTTAATTCCCATTATATTATTAGAACTATGCATATACTATACTTCATTCTCAGCCACCGCATAGGTTACTACAGTATTATTTATTAATTTTACATTGTCATTTCCATCTGTTACTTCATTAATAATTTGTAAAATATTCTTGTAGGCTCAACTCATTTCACAATACAGTATATTTTTTTTTTTTTTTTTTTTTTTTATAGATTTTTAAGAAGTCACTGAAGTGACAGAGCAGATATTTAATACACAGGCATACTCTGCTTCATAACCCATACTTGTTCCACAATAACAAAATTCAACATTTTTTTTTCTTTTCATGAGCCTAACATTAAAACTGTCATGGCATGTAGTGCACTGGCAACTAAACCACATCACTAAACTTTAACATGCACTTTTCTAGTAAATTATGAATTCTGTATTACCTAATATTATACATTAATAAAAGTAAGAAAATGAAGTTCTATAAAATTACTCCTGTACTTACTTATGGATGTAACATCATATCACAGGGCATTTGCTATTAAATAACAAGAAAATATAGTTAAAAGATAGAAGACATATGTGATGCCAAGTATAATAATTTAATGCAATTAAATAGCTTGTCATAAAAAATAATTATCTGAAACTTTTTTTTCTTTATCTTGATAAGAGATTTTGTAATTTTTACTGGGTTCCAAACTGTGACCAGATGCATTTAATAGTAAATGGTTTTAGAACTAAAATAAATATCAGTGTCCCTTCTTATCCTAAAATGCATTCAAAAATACAGTAAAACCTCTCATTAATGGATTTTGGCAATGAAAAAAAAAAAAAAAAAGAAATGTTGGAACCATCAGACAAACTGGAAAAAAGTTAGTAAATCCAGATTTTGTCTGTAGAGATGGTGTCTAGTCTTCTAAAGCATTAGATCAAGTCTGATAACTGGAAATCATGCAGTATGGGGCAGAGTGGCCATGTCTAGAATCTGTTTTCTTTGTTTCCTGAGCTGTAAGCCTCCTGTGCCAGTTTGTGCTCACTCGTGCAGAAACCTGAACCAAGTTTTAGGTCTCAGTGGCATGGGTATGCGAGGAATTTAACGTTAAGAAATTAACATTTGTAAAAGCAAGGACAGGCTTACAGATGTGCTCATAAGTTTAGTGGAGATGCGAGCCATAAAGGTTCAACAGTTACCTCCAGAAAACAAAAGAAAATGGCCCATAATAAAAAGCTTGGAGAAGCAGGGTGTAAATGGTCCATTCAACAATGGTCTCCTGGTGTTAACCCTTTGACTGTTTTGGTCATATACATACGTCTTATGAGCCACCGTTTTTGACATATATAAATTCTAGTGGCATCAAATCAAGCAGGAGAAAGCTGGTAGGCCCACATTTGAGAGAATGGGTCTGTGTGGTCAGTGTGTACCATATAAAAAAAAATCCTGCAGCACGCAGTGCATAATGAGACGAAAAAAATCTGACCATTTTTTTAATTAAAATGGAGAGTTTGTGGTCTATTTTCGTATAGTATTTATGGTTGTATTCTCGTTTTCTTGGTCTCCTTTGATAGAATGGAAAACATATTATAGAAATAGAGGTGATTTTGACTGTTTTTACTATGAAAAGAACCTTGAAATGAAGCTCAAAGTAGGGGAAATGTTTGATTTTTGCCGATGTTCAAAAGTAAACAAATGATGTCATTTTCTAATAAATGTCAAAGTAGCCATTCTAATATGCAATCATGAATGGGTTGACATTTATACAATTATTACAATATTGCAGTATTCTGCATAACAGTAAATCTTCTATTTTTCGTTTGAATAAAGATTCAAAATAGAAAGCAAGAGAAATATCAGAGGGGCCTGGAGACGTGACTGATGAACAAAGAAAATGTTATTTTAGAGCCAGGAATGTCTGCATTGTTCATTCTGGACCCTATTTTTTAATTTTTGTGACATTGGCCAAATTACAAATTTCTGACCACGTTATTGGGTAGTTGAAATCGATAAATGGGCAGTTTCTTGTACAAAATCGATAGAAAAAATGGAGTTCTAAAGAAATAACTGAGTTTTGTTGACTGGAACAATGGAATTAGCCAAAAATAGGGCTCAAAGTGGGCGAAATCGCCGATTCATAAATATCACCGAGGTCGCTAACTTTGCGAGAGCGCAATTCCGTCAGTTTTCCATCAAATTTCGTTCTGTTGATGTCATTACAATAGGGAAAAGATTCTCTATCATTTCACAAGAAAAAAATTTTTTTTTTTTTTTTGAAATTTTGCAACACCAGGATTTGGGGTTGCGACAATCAGGGGGTTAATATTTATGGTGTTACTCTTTGCTCTGCTGCTCATATACGTACTAGCAAAGCATATGAACAGACATCTACATACATTATTTTCACTAGTAGAGATTTACAGATCCTCTGACTCAGAATAAAAGTTATTCAGAGTCAAAGCAGTTTACATTTTGTTTCACCACGAAAAAGTAATTAAAACCTTTTCGGATGTCTTCTGAACCAGAAGACTTGGTCTACTGATTCAGAAGACCACCAGATGATCATGAAAAAAGTATTTCAGAATTTGGAAGTGTTGGACAGCTGGACACTTATAACTCCATTAATTAGAGGGTTCACTGTACCACTGTAAAAATGATGCTTTAAATTAAACAGTATTCCTAAACTAAACTTTTGATGTGTCTATCATACAAGAACTTGCAATATCTGGTCATTAGAAACCAAGCTTTTCTTTATGCAAATACAGTTTTTGGATAGAAGGCAAAATTAAGGATAATTTTAATACTCTTAAGGCACATGCAAAGATAATGCAATTAGAAAAATGCTAATGTACAATGAAATGCACAATGATGCACTATATCTGGCTTTAATTTGTTCTTTTATTTATGGAGTAGGTCTTCCAAAGGGACAAAAATATTGTATTCATTAGGTAATTAAACCTGTAAGGGTCATACAGCCCTTAAGGAAATAAGAGGGAAGGGGGAGTAATCTAATTTGTTCCAAGGAAGGTATGGTAGCTCCAATTACTTGTAACAAACTTCCTTCACCAACATAATGGCACCTGTTCCCACCCCCCTCCTTCCTTTTGAAGGAGCCTGTGAAGAGCATTATAAAACAGTGCTCACATGAAAGGTGTAACAAATGAATTATGAAAATAAATTCAGAATATAAAATAATGAACAAGATATACTGTGCTTAAAAAGCAATTAATAGTACAGTGCCAGTAATAAAGTTTATTTAAAAAATTATTAAGAGTGATCCAGCACAATAATGAAAGCTGACATGAAAAAGTTATAGAATTTATAAATTTGAAAAAATTCAATAAAATTATTTCAATTAATCTGGAGGGGTAGGGGGTCCTTCACTACTAAGCATTATGGTACTGACAGATTTGCATGCATCTACAGATAAACTAAAAATAAACCTATGCTAATGATTTCTAAAAGTTAAACATAGAAAATAAGGTAAATAACCCCTTTATATAAGCAAAAAATTTTCAATAATATTCAGAGAAGGACCCACAACACTTACACGCAAGAGTGGCGTGTCCTCCGTCTAGGGAAGAAAGAAGTGGAGTTAAGTAGGTACGTGATGTCCAGTCTTCAACACAAATGTGCTGCTGACAACACTGCTAATCATTACATATTTCAGGAAACAAACATTAGCATTAACACACAGGATAAGAAAGCCACGCCAATGCAAGCATGTACAGCGCAACCCATAAAATAAAACATCGTACAGTATATTTAAAATATGAGAAATAATGTTTGTATGGTAAAAAAGTTTAGTTCAGTATTTAACGTTTCAACAAAGTACCATTATACATTTCTTTCTCTTTTCTCCAAGTCACTGTTCTTTCAAAATATGATGTTACGATCATCAAATTTGGATGGACCATTAACATACACACAATATCTTCTTGAAAGATACATTACCAAGATGAATGCCTTTCAGTTTTAGGGGAATGAATATGGTATGAAGGGGAACACTGGCAAAGTTAAAAGATTCAGTAATTATATGAACAGTCATAAACTGAATTTTAAAGGAAGCATGTATGGAGAGAAGTATGGAAAGTGAAACAAAGTACAAGTACACACAGTAGATGGTAGAAATGAAATGAGGATATCAAGAGTAATGGGTCATGGAAGCCTTGCTCTGCAGGCAGTCTCAGATCAGGCCTCCTAAATTAAAAAAAAAAGAATAAAAAAAAAATTACAGTGGAAAGTATAGGGTATACTGAATGTAAGTAGAAGTATTTAAGATTCTTCCAGAGTAGAAAACATTTAACAGGCTTCCATTCACACTTGCCTTTTGGGTAAACTAATCGTTTGGTTTACTTACTTATTAACAGTATTTTATTTTTTTTTTTTTTTTTTTTTCAACAAGTTGGTCGTCTCCCACCGAGGCAGGGTGACCCAAAAAAAGAAAATCCCCAAAAAGAAAATACTTTCATCATCATTCAACACTTTCACCACACTCACACATTATCACTGCTTTTGCAGAGGTGCCCAGAATACAACAGTTTAGAAGCATATACGTATAGAGATACACAACATATCCCTCCAAACTGCCAATATCCCAAACCACTCCTTTAAAGTGCAGGCATTGTACTTCCCATTTCCAGGACTCAAGTCCGACTATATGAAAATAACCGGTTTCCCTGAATCCCTTCACTAAATATTACCCTGCTCACACTCCAACAGATCGTCAGGTCCCAAGTATCATTCGTCTCCATTCACTCCTATCTAACACGCTCATGCACGCTTGCTGGAAGTCCAAGCCCCTCGCCCACAAAACCTCCTTTACCCCCTCTTTCCAACCCTTTCGAGGACGACCCCTACCCCTCTTTCCTTCCCCTATAGATTTATATGCTTTCCATGTCATTCTACTTTGATCCATTCTCTCTAAATGACCAAACCACCTCAACAACCCCTCTTCTGCCCTCTGACTAATGCTTTTATTAACTCCACACCTTCTCCTAATTTCCACACTCCGAATTTTCTGCATAATATTTACACCACACATTGCCCTTAGACAGGACATCTCCACTGCCTCCAACCGTCTCCTTGCTGCTGCATTTACCACCCAAGCTTCACATCCATATAAGAGTGTTGGTACTACTATACTTTCATACATTCCCTTCTTTGCCTCCATAGATAACGTTTTTTGACTCCACATATACCTCAATGCACCACTCACCTTTTTTCCCTCATCAATTCTATGATTAACCTCATCCTTCATAAATCCATCCGCCGACACGTCAACTCCCAAGTATCTGAAAACATTCACTTCTTCCATACTCCTCCTCCCCAATTTGATATCCAATTTTTCTTTATGTAAATCATTTGATACCCTCATCACCTTACTCTTTTCTATGTTCACTTTCAACTTTCTACCTTTACACACATTCTCAAACTCATCCACTAACCTTTGCAATTTTTCTTTAGAATCTCCCATAAGCACAGTATCATCAGCAAAAAGTAACTGTGTCAATTCCCATTTTGAATTTGATTCCCCATAATTTAATCCTACCCCTCTCCCGAACACCCTAGCATTTACTTCTTTTACAACCCCATCTATAAATATATTAAACAACCATGGTGTCATTACACATCCCTGTCTAAGACCTACTTTTACCGGGAAGTATTCTCCCTCTCTTCTACACACCCTAACCTGAGCCTCACTATCCTCATAAAAGCTCTTTACAGCATTTAGTAACTTACCACCTATTCCATAAACTTGCAACATCTGCCACATTGCTCCTCTATCCACTCTATCATATGCCTTTTCTAAATCCATAAATGCAATAAAAACTTCCCTACCTTTATCTAAATACTGTTCACATATATGCTTCAATGTAAACACTTGATCTACACATCCCCTACCCACTCTGAAGCCTCCTTGCTCATCCGCAATCCTACATTCTGTCTTACCTCTAATTCTTTCAATTATAACCCTACCGTATACTTTTCCTGGTATACTCGGTAAACTTATTCCTCTATAATTTTTACAATCTCTTTTGTCCCCTTTCCCTTTATATAAAGGGACTATACATGCTCTCTGCCAATCCCTAGGTACCTTCCCCTCTTTCATACATTTATTAAACAAAAGTACCAACCACTCCAACACTATATCCCCCCCTGCTTTTAACATTTCTGTCATGATCCCATCAGTTCCAGCTGCTTTACCCCCTTTCATTCTACGTAATGCCTCACGTACCTCCACCACACTTACATTCTGCTCTACTTCACTCCTAAAAGATGGTATACCTCCCTGGCCAGTGTATTTTATACCTAGAATAAAATTTCAGTCAGTATAGCCTGGGTACTTCATTATAATCATGTACAATGAGGCTACAAAGAAAGAATTGGTCAATTATAAATAAATTACACTGAATTTTTATCAGTTCAATGACCAGCACATTATGGAGTGGTTGAATCAGGGTGTTGAAATTGAAATCAAAGCATGAGAATTTACACTCAATGGCTATAATCTTTTCTTCTTTCTTTTAATGCAATGGCCGTATCTCACTGAAGCAGAGTGGCCCAAAGAGAAAAACAAGTTTCTCTTTATAAATTTAGTAATATATACAAGAGAGGGGTTACTAGCCCCTTGCTCCCGGCATTTTAGTCGCCTCTTACGACACGCATGGCTTAGGGAGAAAGAATTCTGTTTCACTTTCCCATGGAAATAAGAGGAAATAAAAAAGAACAAGAACTAGTAAGAAAAGAGAAGAAAACTCAGAGGGGTGTGTGTGTATATATATGTTTGTACATGCATGTGTAGTGTGACCTAAGTGTAAGTAGAAGTAGCAAGATGTACTTGAAATCTTGCAAGTTTATGAGACAGAAAAAAGACACCAGCACTCCTACCATCATGCAAAAATTACAGGCCTCTGTTTTACACTCACTTGGGATGACAGTAGTATCTGCCTGAGTGGTTGCTGTCTACCAACCTACTACTTACGATGACTATAATTATACATATATGTACATGTATAAATATACAGTATAATGAAATTTAAATGAACAATAATTAATACTTTGCTAGATTTTTCCAGGAATAGTTTTGGAAAACATATAATTAATGCTTACATGTGGTATAGAAGCCAATGCAGTGGGTCTGAGGGCCACTAAAATCCTCATTCCCCAACCCCCTCCTCATTACATCTTATAATGATGCAGAGCTCACTGTAGTACATGTACCTACCAGCTCCTAGTATGGTCAGTCCTTCAGGTAGTGTAAGCATTTAAGCCTTATTTTTATTTAATGTTATTCAGGTACCTTCCATTGTTATTATGAACCAAATAAACACTTAAGCATTCATCTTTTTTATACTTCTTTTTATTGTACACTTGTTAGAGAGCCCAAGATTTGCACACCTCTTATTCTCTGATCTAAGGAGTTGAATACTCTGAAAGGTGATTAAAGGAACAGAATTTGATGATTTGGGAAGAAAGGATAACCAGAGGAGACATGATTATAATATAAAGGATACTCAGTGAATTGATAAAGCAGATATGGATAGACAAATGTAAGGACCATGAACAAAGACAAATGGAAACTGAAAAATGCAAACAAGTCACACGGATAAGAACTTTTCAGTTTCAGGGAAGAAGGAAAGAAAGTAAGAATGAACTGGATGTGAAAATTGGGGAAACAACCCCTATACAGTTTTAAGAGTAGGCTCCAGACATCAGAAACCAATAATGCCAGTTAAGAAAGCTTAAGAGGCATGGCCAGGGACCAAGACCATCCTCACAAACAAATCTGCCAGCAAACTCATGGCACATGCACACTGTATATTATAATACTGCTGTACTTATCTTAAGATAAAATACATACTTATACTTTCACAGTTTCAAACTTTATCAGAAAACAACTGACATTTTACCTAAATAATTTTCTGACCCTTCTGAGTAGTTGAAAAATCCTACAGCAGTACAGTTAAAAAAAAAAAAACACTAATCATCTCTATCAAACAAGATATATTATGTACAACACTAATTGTTGCACTACTTTTATCTGCAGCCGAGCACATGAAAACCTCATATCTAATGCCCTCTGTGACCTTTGCATTTAATATTGTACTATTCATGGCTCGCATAGTGTCCCATGGCTCAATTTGCAATGCTCTCATCTCACATACTGAGTGTCCATGGCTCAATCCCTGGCAGGGTGGAAACGTTGGTCATTTTTTCTTTACACCTGCTGTCCCTGTTCACCTAACAGTAAGTAGGTACCTGGGTGTTAGCTGACTGTTGTGAGTTGCATCCTGGGGGACAAGTCTGAAGGACCCCATTAGAAATAATTTTACAGATAATGAAGTGGCAGTTTTAATAGTAAAAGAAATAATTGGACTGTCTTAATATTTCAGTCTTGACCACTGTACAGTGGACCCTCGGTTATCGGCTGTAATCTATTCCAGAAGGTCGACCTAAAACCAAAATGGCCAAAAACTGAAATATTATTTCCCATAAGAATTAATGCAAATCCAATTAATCCGTTTCAGACACCCAAAAATATTAAAAAAAAAAATACATTTTTTAAAGATTAACTATAGTTTTACATATACAAAACAAAGAGAACTAAATAAAATGACTAATGAAATGGACAAATGAACATTTAAATCACTTTTACCTTTACCTTGTTGGTGTATGCAAAACGGCGAGGAGCGGAGAGGGAGGCAAGTTTATTGTTTGGAGACAGGACAGAATGCTTAAATATGACACTATTATCAACTCCACAGTTTATTTATCTATCACAATTCATCTAATATGACATAATAAACAATATTAATAACATACACGATACGTATATGCTCTAGAATGAATAATATGTATGTGTCATTACGTATGTGAGGACTGGTGGTGGTGGTGTTGCTGGGTTTATAAGGGCCACTGCCAACATAAGCCATACATATAGTGGTGGTGGTGGCAGCTCTGCTACCACCACTATCCACACTGAAACAATTTATAAATAAGAAATATTTACACTTTATAAATAAGAAATATTTACACTTACTGTACCTTGGAGGAGATGCTGGCATTGGTTTAGGGTGGTGGAAGATAGGCAGGGTGGCATATACTGTCAGTGGCCCTATATACCTCCAACAACATTGGAGGAGTCAGTTTCGTGTCGTCCTTTTTCTATCGCTTAATTGCTTAACTTACTAGCTACACTGTTAATGCTACACTATCACTGGCTGGTGCTATAGCCTTTGTTGACTTCTGCTGCTTTAGTATCATACATATCGTAGAATCACTGAAGAAGGCACATTCTCCCCTCTCTCTTCCTCCTTTACTTTCATACTTTGCTACGGGCGGACATGTCCAATATGGCAGATAACCGAAATAACGGCAGATAACCGGAATAAAATTTCGGCCAAAAAAACGGCCAATAACCGAGGGTCCACTGTACATTAAATCTTTGGAGCAACTTGTATTAACTCGAAACGGATAGTTTTCCATTTGCTTTTTGTCACTGCATGTAAAAAGTTTTTTTTTTTTTTTGCAATACGAATATGATAGTATTTCAAAACTTGTGCGGTAAATTTAGTATATTCTTTTAATATCTAAATCAAAAGTAGCAAGTTCAATGTAACGTAATTCTGTAAAGTGACAAATTAACATCTCTAAATTATTTCTTCTCTTTTAATGGTAGTTCAGACAGTTACAGACAACATGAGGATTTTGAACACAATCTAACATTCGTATTAAAGGAAAGTATGAATTTCCTAATCATGGTATCAAATCAGAAACAATGCTGTTGTCACCAAAATATTGAATTTCCAGAGGAAAACGTCATTTATTAATAAAAAAAACAATGCTAAAGCTTGAGTTTTCATTGAAATCATCCATTTAAGTCTGACCTTTAAAACTAGTTACAGTAAACCCGATTCCTTAGCCTTCAATTTAACGTACTTTAGAAATACAGTGCAAAATCTGTTGGGTTAAGTGATTTGTAAACAACAAAGTCCTTTAATTACAAAACTGTGTCATGATCATAGCAAAACAATCTAGTCTCTATCCACCACAATTGCTATTACCAATTCCTCTCCCTTCTCCCCAGTATTTGTCAGGTGAAGCCAGGGCTTACTGTAATTAAATATTAAATAGGCTACCTTGTATTGAAGGATTAGGTTTGTTCAGATGTATAAATACAGTGGAACCTCTACTTGTGAGCACATCCACGTGCGAATTTTTCCAAATACGAGCAGTCGATTGGTCGATTTTTTGTTTCCATACGTGAGCAAAACTCCCTAAGCGAGCAGACCTCAAGGCAGGTTCTTTGACGCTGGTGAGGGGCTCTTGCTCTTGATCTAGGGAATTTTATCTCAATTGTTTGTTGGACTATCTTATTGAAACTTGGGCAATGTATGATGGAAAGATGCTTCTTAACGTACACCAAAAATGAAAGAAATCTGAGCATAAATAATGGATTTCACTTCAAATTGAGCTCAACACAGGAGAAATGTTAGATTGTTTTGGCTATGGTCAAGAGTAAACAAATGATGTTACTGTCCATTCCAATATGCAGTCGTGAATGAGTTGACATTATTTATACAATTATTGCAATAAGGCATAACAGTAAATCTTTTTTTTTGTGTGTGTGTGAATAAAAATTACAAATTATTTATATTGTAATAATAATAATAATAATAATAATAATAATAATAATAAAATATAATAATAATAGTACATACAATAATACAATACAAGAATAATAATATAATATGTATAATAATAATACACATATAATAATAATGTACTACATAATAATTATAATAACAGACGGCTTCAAAAGGCCGTCGCTAGATGTCAGTGTTTACCACAACATAGAGGGAGCGGTTGTGGCCGCCTCCACCTGTTACATAATTGCACATTTTAGTCATTTTAGAGTACATGTATATATCAGGTTTCTATGCTATTTATATTGTTTATTATGTCATATTAGATGAAGTGAGATATATAAATAAGCTGTAGAGTTGATATTAGCGAAATTATTGAAGCACAGAATTCCACTGGAACGGATTAATTGCATTTCAGTTAATTTAAATGAGGAAAACTGACTCTGCAAACGAGCAAATCCAGTTGCGAGCAAGGTCGTGGGACGGATTGAACTCACAAGTAGAGGTTCCACTGTATATCAGTTAAGTATGCAACCTTCTGCTAGTTCAAAAATACATTGATAAACATACGTTTTTCTCATCTTGTAGCTCTTAAAACTGAAATAACACTTCTACACACGATAGCTGCCAAATTTCGGCATAAAGAAGCGTTTTATGCCAACTTCCCATTTCTGTAATCGAGTGGTTTTGCTCTGATTAAATTGACAAGCTTGACCTCACTGAGCACGTTTTTTAGTTCACGTGACATTCATTTAATTGCAAGTACATACATGATGCAGAAAATCTTGCACCAAAGGTGATGGATTGATTACATCAAACTATCTTTCCACTTTGCCTACTTCATTGGGTGGCCCGGTGGCCTGGTGGATAAAGCTCCTGCTTCACACACGGAGGGCCCGGGTTCGATTCCCGGCGGGTGGAAACATTTCGACACGTTTCCTTACACCTGTTGTCCTGTTCACCTAGCAGCAAATAGGTACCTGGGTGTTAGTCGACTGGTGTGGGTCGCATCCTGGGGGACAAGATTAAGGACCCCAATGGAAATAAGTTAGACAGTCCTCGATGACGCACTGACTTTCTTGGGTTATCCTGGGTGGCTAATCCTCCGGGGTTAAAAATCCGAACGAAATCTTATCTTATCTTCATCTTCCAGCAAAGTTGATCTCTCCAAGAGTGTAATTCATCTGTCTATTCCACTGATAAAACCTGCAGTACAGGTGAATGTTTAGTCATAGATTATTGATGCTGCACATGTGACTTATCAACAATGGTTTTGCTTAACATGTGGAGCAATAATTTTTATGAATCCAACAGCACCTGACATTTTTCCTACCATAGCCGTGGTTCCAGTGTATAAACCAGAATATAAATGCCAGGATATTTCATGTTTCTTAAAGGATGAATCATCAAATTTTAAAATTATTCACCCATAACTTTGGTAGGAAGATTCCAAATAAGCATATTTTCAACAGAAAATTCATATATACGGTGAACAAACATAAGTAACGTTGCAAACCCTGCAATATCTGGAAAGTCTACTGGACTCAATTTTACAAGTCTTCATTCTTCACAAAAACACACACATTTGCTACATCTAGAAACTGTATGTGAGTGATACACAGTAAATTCTTATGTAAAATTTTTAACATGTACGTTTTACCAGACCACTTGCGCACAATTTTATTTCACACTTTTTGCGACAGGATGAGGTTCATCTGATTTTGCTATGGCATTAAATTCAAATGCAAAAATACACTTTTCTTCTCATGGTATTTGGCAGATATTCTTTTGGGGGTACTCTTTTTTATTTTCCATGTCAGGATATGTGTTTTCAAAATCTCTTCATAATTTCACAGGATTTGGACTACTGTTGGTCAATATTTATTCACATTCAACATGACATACCCAACAGAGGTCAGCTTTGAAAACTTCTGCTCTATAACATATAAAGGACTAAGTTAAAAACAGATCTTGCCCCCTCTCATTTCTTCAATACAAAAAATATTCCAGGAAAATTGCATGGAAGATAGACTGAATTGTGAGATGCTTCTTCAGACTTAATCTTTTAACTGGAATAACAAGTTTGGGACAGCAGTGAACAATGACAAAACACTTGGGGTACCAGTAAATATTTGATTATCAAATTTTATTGCTGTTTTCTCATTAATATAAAGCACCAAAAAGTGGAGAGCTGCATTTAATGACATCTCAAAAGTATTATTATCCTACAGTTTACAGTGTATACACATACAAATGCAGTATATAAAATAATTTTATATGTATAATTGTAATTGATAATATAACTAAATTTGTGACACAGAGTAATCTTAAAATATAAAGCAGTTAAAACACCAACTGGACTGACTTAATATTTCAGTTCTAACCATAGTACATTACAAGCCAACAAGGATATCCTACCGAACAAGAACAAAGAGACAATCGCAACGTTATTTGGCTTACTTGAGTAATTATATTCCCTCTTTCCTCTTCTTCCTCACCAATGGTTTCCCGGCCACTCAAAGCCTTGCGCAGCTTATCCATACTTGATTTATCAAAGGTTTCTCAAATTTTTTTTCTGTAGGGACATTAAAATATTTAAAGTTAGAAAAAATTTTCATTTTCATCCCAAAAGATTACAGAAACAGCCAGACAAAGAGCCTAATTAAGCAATCTATCCTGACAACATACTTAACACTCATGTAGATCTGAATGTTGCCCGAGCTTACCAAACACTGATGCTTGACTGTCGAGCCTTCAATTTTTTTTTATTATATGTATTTTTATAATTTTTTTATATAATGTAACCTATAGTAAAAAAAAGTAATTACAGGAAATAGTCAGAAAATGACCCTGAAAGTTGCAAAAGTAAACCAAAGTTGCAATATGAAGATATAATAAATTAAGTAGATTATGATCAAGTTTTTAGCCTCTAAACCATCTAATTTGGAATTAGCACTATGGAAGTATTGATGAAACAAAGTAGTACTTAACAGCTTCTGCAATATGCCTGCAGAGGTTATAAAATGGAGCACAAGTTTCAAATTACTATATTAAAAACAAAATTAGTGTAACAACACTACCTACAGCAACACAAAAGGACTCACATTGTGTAAGTGTATCCAAAATATTAAATATGATCTTTGTATTATTATTATTATTATTATTATAATAAAAAAGAAGCGCTAAACCACAAGGGCTATACAGCGTATGATCTTTATAGAATACAAAAGTGACATACTATGATGACTTAACTAGGATGATGAAGGAGCATGCAGAGATGTTCAGCATATTTTTTTACAGCGGTTTCAGTTCACCTAACAGTAAGTAGGTAGCTGACTGTTGTGGGTTGCATCCT
This sequence comes from Cherax quadricarinatus, assembly GCF_038502225.1. Classification (NCBI taxonomy): domain Eukaryota; kingdom Metazoa; phylum Arthropoda; class Malacostraca; order Decapoda; family Parastacidae; genus Cherax; species Cherax quadricarinatus. Next base: position 18,204,791 of record NC_091339.1, on the reverse strand, counting down.
GGAAAAGGAGGGACCCTAATGGAAATAAGCCACACTGATCGATTTGCATTGGTCACAAAATTTCTGGGTTAATACTCCAAATAAAGTCACTGTTGGTGTCATTTTACCGTTGAGTATCTCAACTAGACAAGGATGCAGACTCAGTTCCAGAGCAAGTTAAAATAAAGGGTAAGGAAACATTTCTTTATACCTGCTGTCCATGTTGAAGATGACAGAACATAGTTTTTTTTTTTTTTTTTTTTTTCAATCGTTTTGACGCCTCATAAAAGGTATATTAAGTATCTAATAAATGTTAATCCAATGAAGTCAAACGTTATTTATTCCCAGTATAAATAATCTAACGTTAACCATTCTGATAAGTAATTTTATGGAGAAATACACTACGTAACTATGAGTCTCCAAGTATGACACAACTTATGTTAATCAGTCTGTGTTTTACACCTGTGCTGTATCTTCTTGCGATACAAACCCGTAGGAGCAGCACTGACCCCGGTGGACATGATACACCTGACCAACTGAAAGAAATATATATTACAAAGAAATAAGACGGCAATATTTCTGCTACAGTATTATCTCGTAGCCAAGAATTAACGGGGTTATGAAGTTAGGAAACACCCACGAACCTTCTTTGTTGTGATTCTAGAACACACACTAGCCTTATTGCTCTTTCCTCGGCCTACTGGCTACACCAGTACATTTAGCACACACACTGATGCTAACTCCTGCAGTTACCGTGTGAATCGAGGAAATAACTGGCGGAAGTCAGCTGACACTACTACTGGTCACTGCCAGGTGGTTGTTACTGTAGTTAAGGGGTCACACTCGAGTAAGCTGTATTCAGTCTCATCTCCTTGTCTCTGGGGTTGATATATTGTCCAAAGCTGTGATGAAAGATAAAGGAAACAAGTGTAAAAAATATACATAGTATGGAGAAAAGAAGAAAGATGAACTTTGCAGCATTAACTCCGAGCTTCACAACACTGAAGTTGGTGACCGGCTCCCCATATAAAGCTGTTTAAAATATTAACACAAAAAAAGAACTAATGTTTATAGATAATTTTTGTTATTGACAGAATTAGATAAATAAGGAACAAAAAGTACTCCACAGAGTTATTAGGTAATCATGTCAACAATGTCCAGCACAAAGTAAGATGCCCATACACCCCTAAACATGGTGAATAAATCAGGATACCAGGTGGCCAAACTGGCTACTTTTTGCCAGTTTTGCTCTCAGTTACTATTTAACATGTAAACATTTTGTGGAAAATACTGTATATATTTTCCAGAAATTCAGTATTTATATGTAAATAAATGGCCATACTGTATTTAATAATATTTGTCATAGAAAACGGAAAGCCTGCGTCTGCGCAGACGGGACTCGCCATCTTGGTTTTGAATTGGATACAACGTTAATATAATGGGAAGAATTTTTCATGCTCTAGAGGTTAAAATTGGATTGACACCTCTCAAATAGGAGGCGAAATTGTTGGATGTGCATTCCTGCATAACTCGAGATATCAGACGACTGGACAAGACAGCTCCATGAAGCTCAGATAAGCTCTCTAGATTTGTGTATAATTCTGGCCAGTGTTTTCATAAATTTTGTTAGTGAGGTTTTTCTGAGTATGTTACAACTTAATATCCAGTCAAATTGGTGAGTGATATTAAGATATATTTTCCTTCTGTTATGTATATGTGAATTTATATATAATAATTTTTTAATATACAGTCCACAAATTTATGTATTTACCAGTATTCCTGGTGTATGTATATTTCATTTAATTAATAGGTCCAGAGCAACTTGTGGTTATGACAGTGGTAGGTATCGAAGGGGGACATTTTTTGCGACCTAGGTGTCCCAAATTCCTACTTGTCTATGTAACATTGATAAATAATAATTATCTTTGTTATCATTTACTGTTATGTACATAATTAGTTACATTCAGATAAATGCAATTTTCCACACATTTCACATGCAATGACAGTCTACCCGAAACCCTGGCAAATACCATAACTCTGTGTGCTGCCTGTCTAGAAGTTATTGCCACCACTTGATGGAGAATTATAAGTCCCTGCTGCCTTGTCCTGCGACGTAACTTACTGCCAACTTGTCAAGTCTTGATATCCAACTTCCACAAGACCATCGCAACTGAGCCTGCAATTCCTGATTCTTAAGTCTGACCCACGATCACCTAGCTGCTGGGTTAAGCCCTGGCACTTTTTATACGACTAAGGACACTCCTTTCCAACGCTATTTTTCGCCTGTCCCGTCTTTCCCGCTCACGCCATTGAGGTCTTATCTATACTCTCTTGATTTTGAAGTCACAATGCCGTAGTAGGAACAATGCCCTCGAAACCCTCAGTTAGAAGAACCTTGTGACGACGTTTCGGCCCATTCTGGACCATTGTCTAATCACAACAGTTATGACTTGACAACGGTCCGTGATGGACGAAAGGTCGTCATAAGCTTCCTCCCCTAAGTACCAGTCCTTGATGAATTGCACCACCGGTTGTTAACTGAACTATTACACTACGTTATTACGATCTTGAACGCCAGAACACCCAGGAATTTAAGAGGCGATTCATTCACAACTAAATAAACATTTCATCCGAAATGACAAAATCTGGCCATGACCTTGTAACATAATAAATTTAGTGTATTGCAACGTTCATGTGACTGAATTAACTACTTGCATAACTAATTAATCACTACTGTAACATAGCTGTATAGCCCTTGTGGCTTAGCGCTTCTTTTTGATTATAATAATAATAATAATAATAATAATAATAATAATAATAATAATACTGTAACATAATCCATTACTGGTGTAAACAATTGCTTTTCGATTATTTACAATAGCTACATTTACACAATTTACAATAATCAGAACAGTAAGTGTAACTGGCTCAATTAACTCACATCTGAGGCCTAGTCCATTATACGCTTATGTATTTAAGAAATTGTAAAATAATTTCGAACATTTAATTTTGATTGACTTTTATTATTATATTTAGGAGAGGAGCACTAAACCCGGCATGAGTGGAAACATTGGGCATATTTACTTACACCTGTTATCCCTGTTCACCTAGCAGGAAGTAGGTACCTGGGTGTTAGTCGACTGGTGTGGGTCGCATCCTGGGGGACAAGATTGATGGACCTGGAGCAGGTTTTGGGGGTTAACGCCCCCGCGGCTCGGTCTGAGACCAGGCCTCATGGTGGATCAGGGTCTGATCAACCAGGCTGTTGCTGCTGGCTGCACGCAAGCTGACGTACGAACTACAGCCCGTTTGGGTAGGTACTGACTTTAGATGCCTGTTCAGTGCCTTCTTAAAGACAGCCAGGGGTCTATTGGCAATCCCCCTTATGTATGCTGGGAGGCAGTTGAACAGTCTTGGGCCCCTGAAGTTCATTGTGTTGTCTCTCAATGTACTCGTGGCGCCCCTGCCCTTCATCGGGGAAATGTTGCCTCTCCTGCCGAGTCTTTTGCTTTCATAGGGAGTTATTTTCGTGTGCAGGTTTGGTACCAATCCCTCCAGGACCTTCCAAGTGTATATTATCATGTATCTCTCTCGCCTGCGTTCCAGGGAATACAGATCAAGAACCTTGAACCATTCCCAGTAATTTAGGTGCCTTATCGTACTTATGTGTGCCGTGAAAGTTCTTTGTACACTCTCCAGGTGTGCAATGTCGCCAGCCTTGAAGGGGGCCGTTGGTGTATAACAGTATTCCAGCCTAGAGAGCACAAGCGATTTGAAGAGAATCGTCATGGGCTTGGCGCCCCTAGTTTTGAAGGTTCTCATTATCCATCCTATCATTTTCCTAGCAGATGAGGTAGATACATTGTTGTGGTCTTTGAAGGCAAGATCCTCTGTCATTATCACTCCCATGTCGTTCACATTACTTTTCCGCTCTATTGTATGGTTAGAATTTGCCGTATACCCTGATACATTTTTAATTTCCTGAGTAGTTGAAATTTCTCCTCGTTGAACTTCATATTGTTTTGAGTGGCCTATTCGAAGATTTGGTTGATGTCCGCTTGGAGTCTCGCGGTGTCTTCGATGGAGGTCACTGCCATGGTGATCCGGGTGTCATCCTCAAAGGAAGACACGGCTTACATCTCTATGTCAGAAATGAGGATGAGGAATAGAATGGGAGCGAGTACTGTGCCTTGTGGAACAGAGCTTTTTACCGTGGCATCTGGGACTTTACTCTGTTTACTATTACTCTTTGTGTTCTATTTGTCAGGAAGTTGTAGATCCATCTACCAACTTTCTTCTGTTATTCCTTTATCACGCATTTTGGCACTTGGAAATAAGACAGTCCTCGTTGACTTTCGAATTAGGTGGAAACTTCTTGTGAAGGTTTGAAGTTAAGCCACTGAGGGTTTTGTAAGTTCTTCGAGCCATTCCATTGGTCAGAGGGTACTTGCATTTACCAATTGTTTCCAGAATCTGGTCCTCAGAATTTAAATCCGATCGGATGAGGGGGTTCTCGAGGTATGAGCGAAATAAAAACGAAAAGTAGGAAGAACAAAATTCAGACAACCACTTAAAGGTATCCCTTCGGGGATACTTAATGATGCGCTGGGTAACAGAAATCTTAAAAACCAAGAAATAGGAGTGATGATACTCTTTAAGGAACATGTATTGTCTAAATTCGAATACTGATATATAATAACACATCCCTTTTAATAAAGACGAAACCGCATACCTGTAGAATATACATCAATTCAAACACCTAAACTACTGATCAAGTAGATTGTGGTGTCTGGCTGTGTGCAGTGTAATGTAGCATAATCAGTGGACAATTTCACAATTCTGGTGAAAGACATGGAAGGAGAATTTGATAATTCGCCACATGGACGATAACGCGATAACAGTGATAAGAGCAGCAGTGGCTGTGGCCTTGAGTCTACTGTGACAACACTTGCTAGCTCGCTTACCTCTTCTTCAGAAATACAAACCACTTCTTCACTACCTCCAGGTAACACATATTTACCGCTCAGCTTGGAAGTTAAAGCTGCTGGTGTAAGTTAGAAGAAGTGGCTCTTTTGTTATCTGTTAATATCCACGAAGTTTTGCCACTGAGTATGTTAGATATAACCATGTGACAGTGCTAGTTAAGTCATGCTGGGGAACGTCTATATCCTAGCACAACCAAGCAGGGAAAATTCTAATCCCTAGCACAATCATGAAGGGGAAACGTTTATTCCTAGCACAATCATACAGGGAAACTAATAGTTACTAGCACAATCATACAGGGAAACTAGTTCCTAGCACTTCACGCAAGGCAACGATTAGTTTCTAACAGCAATTCACAGTTTTAATTAATATTAACATGTGTATCTCCCGACTGAAAAAACCTTTTGCATCTCTGAGTGTTCTAAGCTATTATTATTATTAGTAGTAGTACTATTAATTGTAGTAATAGTAGTAGAATTACTTGTTAACTTTCATACATACATACATACATACATACATATATATATATATATATATATATATATATATATATATATATATATATATATATATATATATATATATATATATATATATATATATATATGATGCAATAGATGTATACAAAGAGCACACACCATCACAATATAATTTCTGATTTCATAGTCGTTCGTGGATAATAATAATAATTAGCATTCATCGATGGAGTATTTATGACTCCAATATTTTTTTATTATTTACCGCTGACAGGATGAGATTAGAGTGTACAATAAACTAGTTGCTAAGGCGTCTAAAAGGCAACCTAAATGACCCAGGTTCGACTCCAGGATAGGTCGTAAAGTATGGGCAAGTCGTCTTGCACGTGCTGTTGCCTCTGTTTACCTAAGCATGAAATAGGTATCCATGAGCTAGTCAGATACTGTGGGTAGTATCATAGCGAAGAATACAAACGAAACTAAACCACACTCCTTGATTTTGTATTCTTATCCTGAATTTTGTGGTCTTATCCTGGGTTAGACAGACCTAATTTTTTTTTTTTTTACATTTCTTCAGGTATGCCACGGGAGCTGACCCCAGCCCAGATCTCCGAGGCTAAGGAATGCTTCGCCATCTACGGCAAGGATGGCAGGTTACCTATACAAGATCTGGGCAACGCTCTCAGGTCACTAGCCATCAACCCTTCCAATGCTGAGATTAAAAATTTGATCCAGGAAATTGGCTCACCCTCGTCCATCAACTTCGATACATTCATGGTCTCTTGCCTACAGATTAGTTTTTCGGTGTATTTACTTGTGTGTGATCTTTGTTCTGGTCAATTTTGTATCTGTTATGGGGACGTAATTGTCAGTGTCGTTGTTCTTGTCAGTGACATACTAGTGCTGCGTTTGTAATTGAGTGTTCTTGTTCGTATTCCTTCCATGTCTGTTTGTGTGTATGTTGAAAACATTCATCAGCACTCATAATTACGTACCCGTAAACAGTATTTTCCAGTGACATTAAGGCCGTGAAACATTCTAAACATTATTTCAAAGTGGTGAAAGGAGATGGCTGGGAACAAAGGGTACACATGATAAGCACATCTTATCTACATAAAAAATCACCACTGGTAGAGATAGAAAACACTTTGCAGAACACAGACACACAGACACACACACACACACACACACACACACACACACACACACACACACACACAAATAGGTGAGTACACACACACACACACACACACCGAATGGGTCCATGGGGGCAGACGTGGGCACACAAGGCTCCGAGAATCCTAGTGTTTTTAAGGGTGCAGTGACTGCTAACAGTAATCAGTGGTAGTGACATCGTCAGTGAGCAATAATACGAGTGATAACTAAAGTTATTAGTTAGAAAAAGTCGTGAGAAAGCCTGAAATTATCCATTATCCAAAATTATCCAAACGTTTTGGTCTATTAGGCAGCGGTAGGCCTGAAGCAGTGACGTCACGACAAGTTGTGTGCCATTATACATATAAAGTGAAGTGTATATAATGTGAAGTGTATACTATCATAAGTGAAAAGTGAAATCGCGTGAGGAACGAGGGATGTATGAGCACATTTGGTTATAATCATCACGGATGAAGGATCTCCAAAATAGGGATTTAGGCTACGTACGACGACTAGTCATCAGCATCTGGCAACTTGGCACGACCGTTGCCAGCGCAAGTATCACCTATATTGTGGTTTGCATGTCGCAGGCTTGGCTTGGCTTGGCCTTGCATCACTGTTAGATACTGGTCACTCACTCCTGCAAGCTATTACAGTAGTTATTAGTAGTAAGAACACTTAGGAAGCTAGTAAGTAAGTAAGTAAGTAAATTTATTCAGGTATACACAATACAGTTACATAGAATTATCATACATAGCAGCATATGTGTAGAGAACCTGGGATAACCCAAAAAAGTCAGACAGAGTGACTTATTTCCATTGGGGTCCTTTTACCTTATTATTATAATATAAAGGTTATAATATTTTCTTATTATTCTATAATGAAGATAACATCTTATTATCATACTAAAAAGACTATCTACTACACGAGGGTCATTAAGACTATCTACAATACGAGGGTCATTAAGACTATCTACTACCCGAGGGTCATTACGACTATCTACAATACGAGGGTCATTACTAGGGATAAGGTAAAATTTACACGTATTTTAGCTAAAAAATAGAAAATCATTCCCCTCCCTTTCTGTTGCTTCATTCATCAGACACTTTTTGGCAGTCTTCTTGAACTGGTTCAAGCTATGACTGGCCTTGACATTTGTGGGTAGTCTGTTCCATTCCTTTATTGCTGTACAATAAAAGGTGTTTGAAGCCTGGCCACTGACTGTGGGTACTACAAAGTTGTGCTCTCTCCCCCTAGTACTATGATTGCTGCGGTTCCCAACCTTGACAAAATTGACAGCAAGATATTCTGGACACTGTTTGTGAGCAATTTTATAAACATGATTTAGCTTCAGTTGTTTTACTCTGTCTTCAACATTCAGCATATCCAACTGCTGTAATTCATCCTGGCCTACATGTTCTCTTGGTCCCAGCCCCAGGATGAATCTTACGATTTTGTTCTGGGTGATTTGCAGTCTATCTTTCAGTTTTTTTGTCAAGGCAGAGTACCAAGAAGAGCAAGCGTAATCCATATGGCATTGTATAAGGGCTAGACATAGGGTCCTGCGAGCCTCAGTAGGTAGACACTGTGCTTGTCTATACAGGAACTTCAGCCTGGCATTCGCTTTCTTTACTACACTGTTCCCTATCAATTCTCCTGACATGCATGGGTCAAAGGGGATTCCCAGATATTTAACTGATGAAACCAAAGTGATGGACTCCCCATTACACTGAACATTAAAATTATTTACCCTTCTCAGTTTATGTTTCGTTCCAAAGAGAATGGCTTCAGTTTTCCCTAGGTGTAATGATAGTTTGTTGTCTACTAACCATTTGCTGCAGGACTCCAGTTCCAGTGTTAAAACATTAGCAATATCTTGTGGGTCTTTACCTGTCACTAACAGAGCACTGTCATCTGCATACAGTAGGAGTTTGCACTTGACACTGATAGGCATATCATTGACATAACATAAGAATAGTAAGGGACCCAGAATACTACCTTGGGGAACTCCACATGTTATCGGCAGGGGTTCTGATTCCGTTTTGTTGATTTTGACTATTTGTCTCCTGTTGCTAAGGTAGGACTTAAACCAGTCTACAGAACCTATACCGATAGATTGAAGTTTATTACATAATATATTGTGGTTGACAGTATCGAAGGCCTTTTGCAGGTCTAAGGTTACCATACCTATGAGGTTCCCTTTTGACATTTCAGTTCTCAGGTAATCCATCAGATTAATAAGGGAGGTATCGGTTGAGTAGGATCTTCTAAAGCCCGATTGATAGCTATGGAGAATGCTGTTGTCATTAAGGTACTTAACTACTTGAGAATACACCGCCCTCTCCAGAATTTTAGATATTATACTGAGTATACTAACAGGTCTATAGTTGCTTACATCAGAGCTATTATTTTTCTTGAAGATAGGAGTAACTCTGGCCTCCTTGAACCCCTCCGGTACGGTATTAGTGGTGATTGATAGATTTATTATGTGAGCAATAGGGATTGACAGTTCAAAAGCACCATCTTTTAGGAACTTAGATGGGATGTTATCAGGGCCTGTGCTCTTAGTTGGGTTTAACCTGCTTAGTTCTTTTTGAATGAAGTCATGAGATACACTTACTAGTTGACAACTGTTTGGGGTTACCCCTTTATTGGTATAGTATGTTTGAAACTTATCAGAGTCTGTGTTAAAGGTATTTGATGCAGCTGGTAGTTTACTTACTAGTGTTGATGCAACAGATGTGTAGTAGGAATTAAAGCAATTTGCCACCTTAGATGTTTCGTGGCATACCTCATTATCGATAGTGAGTACTATGTTAGACCTATCTAAATGTGAACAAGGAATAGGATAATAACAGCAATAATTGATACTTAAATCCAGAAAGGACAATAAGCGAAGAGTGTAGCATTTCTAGGAAAGACAAAACAGAGAGGTATAACGGATCTACCCCCCCTAACCATCCCTCCCTAACACACACACACACAAGGGCAGACACTTATTGAAGCTTTAGACCCTAGTAGCAATTATCGCTTTTTATAACCCAGAATTACTGGTATGTATTAACAGTATCTCCCCGCATACCTCCCCCATACACACATACACACACACACATACACACACACACACACACACACATACACACACATACATACACACACATACACACACACATACACACACACACACACACACACACACACACACACACATACACACACACACACATACACACACACACACACATACACACTGTAAGTACGTGCCGGTCAAGCCCCAGGAGGTTGGGGGTCAGGTCACAAGAAGTTGTGGGCAGCAAAGGACCACTGAGACTACATTACAATGCACAAGCCACCTACCTATCAGTACATAATAAACCCACACATAATTCCACACAAAATTACACACACACACACACACACACACACACACACACACACACACACACAGCCAGGAGCTGAGTCTCGACCCCTGCAACCACAATTAGGTGAGTACACACACACATATCCAGACTCACACATACACTCCCCCCCCTCACCACCGACATCTCACTTCTTCCCCTGATCCCTCCCCTCCCTCATTCACCCTCCCCTCCCCCGTTCACCCTCCCCCTCCCCACCCCTCTCCCACATAGCCACAGTTCCTCCACTACCTCCCCCCCCACACTCTGACATACACACTACTAACCTAACATACAGAACTAATAGGTTTCCCACTCTGAAGCAATCAAGATAAAACAAAAATGGGTTGTCAGAGAGCAACAAGAAAAACCAAGGGACAGGAGGAGGAAGCTGCAAAGGAAGATTGGGCAGCAGAGCTCATAAAAAGAGATCATGAATGGGAAAAGAAACTGGAAGAACTTAGCATGAGAATGGAAGAGAGGATAGATATGGAAAGCAGGAAGTGGGAGGTGCATGTCAAAGCAGCAGAGGCTAGGATACAGAGTTTAGAAGAGGAACTGAAAAATCTGAAACAGCCTAAAGAACTAAAGAACATTTTGGGATTGACAACAGAGACTGCTACCTCAGCCACAAATAAGGGGACTGTAGGGAAAGAAGGGGCACAACTGCATGGGGAAGCTCTATCAGAGGAGACTGTAGTAAATGAAAGAGCTAAGCTTTATGTGGAGGCCCTAACAGACAACAACAGAGCCCAAGGAAAGCCGAGAAGGGAAAATGACAGGCCACTGAGCCCAAGTACATTAGCCAGTGAAACTGAAGAAAGGAAAGCTGCAGTGCAGGAAACCAAACTAAGTGAGGGGATACACAGGGATACGCAGTGGGAGAATGAAAGGGTGAGGTCAGTCTTTGTGTATGGGCTCCAGGAAGTTGAAGGGGAAACATATGAAGCCAGAAAACAAGGGGAAAAAAAAGCAATTGAAAGCATCATGAAAGCGATAGGAGAAGACAACATGACCCAGTTGGAAAATTTTCGGAGAATAGGGGGGTTTGTAAAAAAAAGAACCCGGCCAGTGAAAGTGACCTTCAAGGCAGAAGTGACTCGGAGCAGGATTCTGCAGGAGAAAGCACGATTAAGGGACATGCCGGCATACAGGAAGGTGTATTTCAACCGCGACAGAACACAAGAAGAAAGGCAGAAACTGAGAGAGATGGTACAAAGGTGAAAGGAGGAAAGAGAGGGGATGGAGAAGACAGACAGGAGATCCCAGACCCAGGAAGAAGATCAAATACAGCCTCCCTCACAACTTCCTATAGAAGCCTCCCAACCAGGTCAACCCCAGTGCAACCAAACACTCTAAATCAAAACACCCATGCCACATCCAATGCCCCCACCCACTACATTACAAACTCCACCCCCACAGCAACAACCCATAGTTCCTTACCAGGTCTCCCACTTCCCCAACCCCAATATACCTCCCAGACCACAGTCTTAGAAAAGAAGTTGAAGGTGTGGTATACAAATGCAGATGGAATAACAAACAAGTATGAGGAGTGGCACGAAAGAATCAAAGAGACATCCCCAGACATAATAGCACTCACAGAAACAAAACTCGCCAGAATAATAACAGATTCAATCTTTCCATCCGGATACCAAATCCTCAGGAAAGACAGAGGGAGGAGAGGGGGAGGAGGAGTTGCACTGCTCATTAAAAACCAGTGGGATTTTGAGAAAATGGAAGGAATGGATGGCATGGGCGAAAGGGACTACTTAGTAGGAACAATCCAGTCTGAGGGACATAAGGTGATGGTATAAAATACCGACAGGTTGTTAGGTAAGACACATATGCAACAGTTAGGTATCTTTATTATGAAACGTTTCGCCTACACAGTAGGCTTCTTCAGTCAAGTACAGAAAAGTTGATAGAAGCAGAAGATACTTGAAGACGATGTAATCAGTCCATCACCCTTAAAGTTTTGAGGTGGTCAGTCCCTCAGTCTGGAGAAGAGCATTGTTCCATAGTATGAAACAATATAGTATTGTTTCATACTATGGAACAATGCTCTTCTCCAGACTGAGGGACTGACCACCTCAAAACTTTAAGGGTGATGGACTGATTACATCGTCTTCAAGTATCTTCTGCTTCTATCAACTTTTCTGTACTTGACTGAAGAAGCCTACTGTGTAGGCGAAACGTTTCATAATAAAGATACCTAACTGTTGCATATGTGTCTCACATAAGGTGATAATTGCAGTAATGTACAACCCACCACAGAACTGCAGGAGGCCAAGAGAAGAATACGATGAGAGCAACAGAGCAATGATCGACACACTAGCCGAGGTGGCCAGGAGAGCACACATGGGGGGAGCAAAGTTACTAGTTATGGGTGATTTCAATCACAAGGAGATTGACTGGGAAAACCTGGAGCCCCATGGGGGTCCCGAAACATGGAGAGCCAAGATGATGGATGTGGTACTGGAAAACCTCATGCATCAACATGTTAGAGACACTACCAGAGAGAGAGGAGAGGATGAACCAGCAAGGCTGGACCTTGTATTCACCATGAGTAGTTCGGACATCGAGGGTATGCGTGCTAAAGGAATAACAGGAAAAGTCGGTCGATGGATCTATAATTTCCTCACTAACAGAACACAGAGAGTAGTCGTCAACAGAGTAAAGTCCGAGGCAGCTACGGTGAAAAGCTCTGTTCCACAAGGCACAGTACTCGCTCCCATCTTGTTCCTCATCCTCATATCTGACATAGACAAGGATGTCAGCCACAGGTCTCCAGGTAAACAGCACCGTGTCTTCCTTTGCAGATGACACCTGAATCTGCATGACAGTGTCTTCCATTGCAGACACTGCAAGGCTCCAGGCGGACATCAACCAAATCTTTCAGTGGGCTGCAGAAAACAATATGAAGTTCAACGATGAGAAATTTCAATTACTCAGATATGGTAAACATGAGGAAATTAAATCTTCATCAGAGTACAAAACAAATTCTGGCCACAAAATAGAGCGAAACACCAACGTCAAAGACCTGGGAGTGATCGGAGGATCTCACCTTCAAGGACCATAACATTGTATCAATCGCATCTGATAGAAAAATAACAGGATAGATAATGAGAACCTTCAAAACTAGGGAGGCCAAGCCCATGATGACACTCTTCAGGTCACTTGTTCTATCTAGGCTGGAATATTGCTGCACACTAACAGCACCTTTCAAGGCAGGTGAAATTGCCGACCTAGAAAATGTACAGATAACTTTCACGGCGCGCATAACGGAGATAAAACACCTCAATTACTGGGAGCGCTTGAGGTTCCTAAACCTGTATTCCCTGGAACGCAGGAGGGAGAGATACATGATTATATACACCTGGAAAATCCTAGAGGGACTAGTACCGAACTTGCACACGAAAATCACTCACTACGAAAGCAAAAGACTTGGCAGACGATGCACCATCCCCCCAATGAAAAGCAGGGGTGTCACTAGCACGTTAAGAGACCATACAATAAGTGTCAGGGGCCCGAGACTGTTCAACTGCCTCCCAGCACACATAAGGGGGATTACCAACAGACCCCTGGCAGTCTTCAAGCTGGCACTGGACAAGCACCTAAAGTCAGTTCCTGATCAGCCAGGCTGTGGCTCGTACGTTGGTTTGCGTGCAGCCAGCAGCAACAGCCTGGTTGATCAGGCTCTGATCCACCAGGAGGCCTGGTCACAGACCGGGCCGCGGGGGCGTTGACCCCCGGAACTCTCTCCAGGTAAACTCCAGGTATCATGTATGAAAGGCCCCTGGGAGCTAGTGATCATGTGGTTCTGTGCTTCAACTACATAGTTGAGCTCCAAGTGGAGAGAGTAGCAGGAATAGGCTGGGAAAAACCAAACTACAAAAGGGGGAACTACTCAGGCATGAGGAACTTCCTTCAAGACATTCAGTGGGAGAGGGAACTGACAGGAAAACCAGTACAAGAAATGATGGACTATGTAGCAACAAAATGCAAGGAGGCAGAGGAGAGGTTTGTTCTCAAGGGAAACAGAAATAATGGGAAGAACAGAATGAGTCCTTGGTTCACCCAAAGGTGTAGGGAGGCAAAAACTAGGTGTACTAGAGAATGGAAAAGGTACAGAAGACAGAGAACTCAGGAAAATAAAGAAATCAGCCGAAGAGCCAGAAACGAATATGCACAGATAAGAAGGGAGGCTCAGAGACAATATGAAAATGACATAGCATCAAAAGTAAAGACTGACCCGAAGCTGTTGTACAGCCACATCAGGAGAAAAACAACAGTCAAGGACCAGGTAATCAGACTGAGGAAGGGTGATGGGGAATTCACAAGAAACGACCAAGAGGTATGTCAGGAGCTCAACACAAGATTTAAAGAGGTATTTACAGTGGAAACCAGTAGGACTCCAGGAAATCAGAACAGGGGGGCACACCAGCAAGTGCTGGATGAGGTACATATAACCAAGGAGGAGGTGAAGAAGCTGCCATGCAAACTTGACACCTCAAAGGCGGTGGGACCAGACAACATCTCTCCATGGGTCCTTAAAGAGGGAGCAGATATATTGCGTGAGCCATTAACAAAGATCTTCAACACATCATTTGAAACTGGGCAACTCCCTGAGGTATGGAAAATGGCAAATGTAGTCCCAATTTTTAAAAAGGGAGACAGACATGAGGCACTAAACTACAGACCTGTATCACTAACGTGTATAGTATGCAAGGTCATGGAGAAGATCATCAGGAGGAGAGTGGTGGGGCACCTGGAAAGAAACAAGTGTATAATTGACAACCAGCACGGTTTCAGGGAAGGAAAATCCTGTGTCACAAACCTACTAGAGTTTTATGACAAGGTGACAGAAGTAAGACAAGAGAGAGAGAGGGGTGGATCGACTGCATATTTTTGGACTGCAAGAAGGCCTTCGACACAGTTCCTTACAAGAGGTTACTGCAAAAGCTAGAGGATCAGGCACACATAACAGGAAAGGCACTGCAATGGATCAGAGAATACCTGACAGGGAGGCAACAATGAGTCATGGTACGCGACGAGGTGTCAGAGTGGGCGCCTGTGACAAGCGGGGTTCCACAAGGGTCAGTCCTAGGACCTGTGCTGTTCTTGGTATATGTGAACGACATAACGGAAGGGATAGACTCAGAAGTGTCCCTGTTTGCAGATGATGCAAAGTTAATGAGAAGAATCAAATCGGATGAGGATCAGGCAGGACTACAAAGAGACCTGGGCAGGCTACAAGCCTGGTCCAGCAACTGGCTCCTTGAATTTAACCCTGCCAAATGCAAAGTCATGAAGATTGGGGAAGGGCAAAGAAGACCGCAGACACAATATAGTTTAGATGGCCAAAGACTGCAAACCTCACTCAAGGAAAAAGATCTGGGGGTGAGCATAACACCGAGCATATCTCCTGAGGCGCACATCAATCAGATAACTGCTGCAGCATACGGGCGCCTGGCAAACCTACGGATAGCGTTCCGATACCTCAGTAAGGATTCGTTTAAGACTCTGTATACCATTTACGTCAGGCCCATACTGGAGTATGTAGCACCAGTTTGGAAGCCACACCTAGTCAAGCACGTCAAGAAATTAGAGAAAGTGCAAAGGTTTGCAACAAGACTAGTCCCAGAGCTACGGGGATTGTCCTACGAAGAAAGGTTGAGGGAAATCGGCCTGACGACACTGGAGGACAGGAGGGTCAGGGGAGACATGATAACGACATATAAAATACTGCGCGGAATAGACGAGGTGGACAAAGACCGGATGTTCCAGAGAAGGGACACAGACACAAGAGGTCACAATTGGAAGTTGAAGACTCAGATGAATCAAAGGGATGTTAGGAAGTATTTCTTCAGTCATAGAGTAGTCAGACCGTGGAATAGCCTAGAAAGTGACGTAGTGGAGGCGGGAACCATACATAGTTTTAAGGCGAGGTATGATAGAGCTCATGGGGCAGGGGGAGAGAAGACCTAGTAGCAATCAGCGAAGAGGCGGGGCCAGGAGCTGTGAATCGACCCCTGCAACCACAAATAGGTGAGTACACACACACACACACACACACTCCCTCTCTCTAGGTCCACTCCCTAGATTCATTATTCACTTTTGTAATTTTTAAATTAGCTTATTACATTGGGATGAGTGTGGGGTGAAAACAAAACTACTAAATAAATACTTTTGCTACTTCTTCATCACTAATGTAACTCTCTCTGTATCTGCAGTCACTGCTGAGCAGAGACTTCACCGTGGAGACAGCAGAAGAGCTGCGTGAGGCCTTCGGAGTGTTCGACAAAGATGGCAACGGATACATCTCAGCCTCGGAGCTGAAGCACGTACTCATGACCATGGGTGAGAAGCTATCGCAGGATGAGGTGGATATCATGATCCGTGAGGCAGACATCGATGGTGAGGGACACATCCACTACGAGCAGTTTGTCCATTTGATGTCCCCGCCTAAGTAGAGGCAGACGATGCGAGGCATCAATCACCTTTTACAGAGAATAAGGAAGGGATGGGAGGTAATGCTGTCGAAGTAGAAGCACTCAAATATATGCAAGGTGTATGTTACTAATAGCCTTACAAGTTGAAGCACCTTACTAAGAATAATACGAAAAAAACGACTAGCATCAAAGTCTGTACAGTATAATGTAGAAACTAGCATTTAAAGTTGTAATGTAAACGAAGGCTTATGTTACTACATAATGCAAGAACCTTATTTGGATTTTATAGTGTAATAGACTTATCGAAGTAATTAATAAGGCAATGCTCAAGAGGAAACAAAATACATATTTTCATCTTGTAAACAGTTAGGTTATTAAGGCTTAATAAGGCCTATCAACTGCACGGGGATCATTAAGGCCATAATCCATCGACACTCAAGGACACTGGAGTCCCCAGACAAGGTCTTACAGTAAACTGAGTGCATATACACAGATATACACACTTTTAAGTGTATAGTATATACATGGAGACGAACACATTTTTTGTCCTGTGCACAGACGTATAAAACAAAAGAAAGTATCTGTGAGCAAAATACGTAGATCTCTTATCTGTCCCTGGACCCATTACGTACCTCTGTAATCTGTAAATACCTTCGTAACTTGTCATGATTGTGACCAGACCTACCTGGAGTTCATTACCTTTGTAAATTGTGAGTTCATTACCTTTGTAAATTGTGAGTTCATTACCTTTGTAAATTGTGAGTTCATTACCTTTGTAATTTGTGAGTTCATTACCTCTGTAACTTGCTCAGCTATCAAAACTTTGGAGTCCAGTCCCTGGACCAATTATGTACCTCTGTAATCTTTTGACTACCGCCCACAGGATGGGTATGGGGTGCATAATAAACATATTAAACTAACTCTTATCTGGTGTTTTATATTTCTGTCAGAGTAATTTTCTGCTTTGCAGGGACAGAAAATTATATGTGGCATGTTTGAGCTAGATACACTACAAGTGTGCTCAGCGTGCAACAGACTTATAAAGTGTATGGTGTACGCTAAACAACAACAACCTCTAACAATGATGCACCACTCGTATATCTCCCACTGATATGAAAGCGAAAAGAGAACAGACATGTATTCATCTCCTGTTCACAGCCAACATGATTTGATGAACAACTCAACATTTTAAAAGTTCCACTTCTTAGTTTTATCACATCTACAGGAAAATTTACAGGGTTATTTTAGGTCTTGTAACCCCAGAATAACCCAAGAGATCCATATAGTCTGGCTTATTTTCACACGTTCTTTATTTCCATCGAGATAGTAAGTTTATTTAGGTATAGGTATACATAAGTACAGTTACATAAATTTATGTGATTGCAATTATCATACATATTAACATACGTATGTGAAATTTATCTAGGATAACCCCAAAAAAATCAGACGAAGTGACTTATTTCCAATTGGGTCCTTGTAATATCGTATGTTTGTTTTAATGAAATTAATACGAATGTTTTACCTTAATAGAAAATAAGTTATTACAGTATGTAATTAAGTAATATTACAGTATGTAGCACTACAAATGATGATTTAACTAAAGCTAATCCAACAAATATACATTTAGTTTTATTTAGTTGCTCCGCTGATTACTTATTGTATTATACCTAAGTCACAAGAAAAGAAAACGGAGATGAGGTGTAGCCAAGCAAGCAGTGTGTTTGGTGGTGTGTGTGTGTGTGTGTGTGTGTAGTATGTGTGTACGTGTGTTTATCTGCAGTGCTTCCAGTGCTCCATAGAGCAGTACAGTGCACGTGTTGGGTGAGGGGTGTAAGTGTGCGTGTGTACTGTACTCCCACAGAAGTGTACAACGTACTGATGCTCTCAGTGTTTTAATTAGATTCACTGAAAAAGTCTATAAGTCTCGTGTCAACATCGGTTTTTTAATTCTATCATTTCTTGGAGTTGTTAAAGTTCAATGGACTGTTAAGTACTTCTCAAAGAAAATATGAGACTAGCGAATTAATACAATTAAGGTGAATATGTGATGATGGGGGAGAATGTGGCCCACTCGACTTATTTGTGCCAGTGAACATATGATGTATCTTCTGTCTTGATAAATTATTTTGACTGAAAGAAGAAGATTATGCAGCAGCATATTGAAGACCTACCTTCCTACCCCCTACACACACACACACACACACACACACCGGTTGCCTAGTAGCAACCGGTGAAGAGGCGGGGCCAGGAGCTAGGACTCGACCCCTGCAACCACAAATAGGTGAGTACAAATAGGTGAGTACACACACACACACACACACACACACACACACACACACACACACACACACACACACACTCATATTAGTTTCTGCAGTTAATTACGTTCTCAAGTTTCGTTAATATTATAAAAAATAAACAGATTTTTCTTTCCATAACATATTACTCTGTAAAATATTATCTATATGCTGGGGCGCCACGAGTACGCTAAGAGACGACACAATAAGTGTAAGATTGTTCAACTGCTTCCCAGCATACAAAATGGGGATTATCCATTGACCCCTGGGCTGTGATTCGTAACAGCCTGGTTAATCAGGCCCTGATCCACCGCGAGGCCTGGTGACGGTCTGGGCCGCAGGGGCGTGGACTCCCGACACCCCTCCAGGTATACTCCAGGTAGTATCACATGTAATATACACGAGTTCTGAGGGAAAGCTGGTTTTTAATGGAGCTGCGGGTCATCATACAGGGTATATACACCGAAGAACACATCTCTCAGTGTATATAATCTGACAATTTACTTTAATCCAATTTCTTTGTCCGTCAACTAAGCTAGGTGATGAGAGGTCAAAAAGTATGATTATCCAGCTGTATGACGAGTACAAACACGATTTATATTTCTCGTGATCGTTGTCTGGATCACCTTTAATGAACCCAGCTATTTCCACATACGTTACATGGCAGGTCTCCGGATAAATTCAATTACGAGATTGTTAAAAACACGTTATATTATATCGTGTTCTCCAAAACATATTGTATTATATCGTGCTCTCCTACCCAGAAACTCGTGTCCCCTCTGACTCGAAGTGTATTTAGAGCAGACACTTTTCATCTCGCTCTAGTAACTTGAGATAACATCAGTATATTTAAGAACCAAATTTTGAATAACGACTTTGACTCTCCGTGTCACTAAATGTTGTCTGATGACTGTTCCGTAGGTTGATAATTGTCGCACGTAGATGGAAAGCTGCTCCACAGCCGTTCCTCTCTCCACCTACTCTGGTTGCATACAAGTCATTTGTCAGGGAGAATCACCTGATACGGGTCTTCGTAATATGGTGGTCTGTTTGCTATTGTCCCTATAGTGAGGTCGTGGCTCAGTTGGTAGCGCCCTCAGCTCACATACTGAGGGTCCATGATCTGACCCCCAGCACGGGTGGAAACGCTGGGCATGTTGCCTTACACCTGCTTCCCTCGTTTACCTAGCAGTAAGTAGGTACCTGCGTGTTGGTCGACCGTTGTGAGTGACATCCTGGGTGGTGGCAGCTGTTATCCTACCTGAGGTAGGATAATAGCTCTTATCCTGTAAAACTGATCTGTGTTAAAAAAAAAAAAAACTGTCTTTTGATACAAATAGGAATGAAGTAGATGTTAGTGGCATGGTGGACCACGACAACGCCACTGTTGTTACACTGGTCTGACTCAGTGGCATGAGTGACAAGGGAAATTTGACTGATGGTTCCCACATAGGGGTGGACACGGAAGATTAAGGTGGATGTAGCGGCTCAACCACAGACTTAATCCTGTGGATTTCTACCCAAGTCTGATATATTGAGTATAATTTAGCTGTACATTACGTTAATTTTAGCAAAGTGTTATTAGGTTGTTAGTGAAAAAGTAAAATTAGAAATTTCCATACGTTAATGTGGATATATCTATTAATGAAACAAAGTCACAAAGACTTTGTGATATATATATATATATATATAAATATTCACAAGGAACACAGTGTTCCATGAAAATCATGAAAGAGCTTACAACTTTTTTTTCACTGTTGCCAAATTATAAACTATTATATTTATTTATATATTTTCTAAAAAATATCTGAGTGGTGTGGACTGAGGCTCCGCCATACACTCAGTGACACCCAGGGAAGTTTCCCTAATTATGGTGTTGACACTGCAATATACATAGCAAATGGTCATGAACCAGAGTGCAACCTGCACATTCATTATGTTCCTCAGGAACATAATGAATGTGCAACTTTGTTATATATATATATATATATATATATATATATATATATATATATATATATATATATATATATATATATATATATATATATATATATATATGCAAAATGCCCACACAGGGAGTTGCATGATAACTCTAGACCTTTCGTGTTGCAACAATCAACATATCATCAGGAGCTTGCAATGTTGCAGAAATGAGTAGGAGGTCCAGGGTAACAATACTGATAATTTTTTCAATAATAACAGATAAACCCAAAATGTGTGCAGAAATGAGTTGCATAACTTCTTCCACAAGTACGTCAATGTACGCGAAAGGAAAAGTGCAGAGTGCGGCTTAATTTTAATATTACAATTTCTTCAATAAACATGGGAAATTAGAGCATCCGCAGTCTAGGATTATATAAAACCTTCCGCTAAGAAACACCACTCTGAAGCCAAGCTGAAGGGGCATTCTCTTATTGCCTCAACTCAAGTTGAGACCCATCCCATCTGGAATAGGAAGCGCCTGCCACAAACTGTTAGATATTGTAGCCGAACATTTAGCAAAACTCTTGGTCACCATCAGGCAACCTTTAAAATGATCCCCTCCGGGAATACCTAATAAACACACTTGGCCCAAGTCTTGCACCTCAAGGCAATGTTCAGCTTTACAACCCCAATCTTCAGTGGACCAGACACTAGGGCGTGGTACCCCCCATTAGTGTTCAGAAAAAAGACTTCAATCTCCGACCAGTTCCTAGTATGGCCATCTCTCCATACCCTTTATTATGTTATCATCCAGACTTATTTGACTATACATTTTGGATTGCATGGGACCAAGTAAACGACTTGATGGAGCGTATCTTTTTCTTCTGGTCCATCCAGAGGTGTGCGTCTTCCAGAGTGCTCGTCATCCCTCCCGAGGATCCGGGATCACTCCTGGGAGAGTCACGATTTTCCTTGTACCTGCAACGAACACAATAAATGATCTCCATCAACGAACACCATCAATGAATCCCATCAGGAGCATCTAACCATCTTAACCGCTTGTCACTGTCTCCCCCCCCCCAAAAAAAAAAAAAAAATGTCCGTAAATCTATTGCACTTTAGGATAAAAACACGTATGTGGCTCATTACTTACACTTTGTTGTTGCATTGAGATCGATACGTGAAACAGAACTCTAGAGGGGGGGGGGGGTCACGAAAACGTAATTTTGCAGAACTTTCCAAAAATGGCTGACAGGCGGTGCTTGACTGATGACATCGCTCGTGGGAGGAACGGCTTCAGCGTTAAATACCTGTTATATATAGGGTGGAGACGTCCGCGGCACAGTTAACACGATCCTCATTTCCTCCTCCTCCTCCTCATTTCCCTCCCTCTTGCTTCTCTTCCCTTTTCTCATCTTATTCCAAGGGTATATGTACTTGATGGTGTTTGTGTGTTTCTGTATATTAGGTTGCTTTCTTTGACAGTTTTATTATGAACTCCTTATCCATTACGTGGGTGGTAGATGCCCCATATCCATCCTGTGGGTGGTAGATGCCCCATATCCATCCTGTGGGTGGTAGATGCCCCATATCCATCCTGTGGGTGGTAGATGCCCCATATCCATCCTGTGGGTGGTAGATGCCCCATATCCATCCTGTGGGTTGTAGATGCCCCATATCCATCCTGTGGGTGGTAGATGCCCCATATCCATCCCGTGGGTGGTAGATGCCCCATATCCATCCTGTGGGTGGTAGATGCCCCATATCCATCCTGTGGGTGGTAGATGCCCCATATCCATCCTGTGGGTGGTAGATGCCCCATATCCATCCTGTGGGTGGTAGATGCCCCATATCCATCCTGTGGGTGGTAGATGCCCCATATCCATCCTGTGGGTGGTAGATGCCCCATATCCATCCTGTGGGTGGTAGATGCCCCATATCCATCCTGTGGGTGGTAGATGCCCCATATCCATCCTGTGGGTGGTAGATGCCCCATATCCATCCCGTGGGTGGTAGATGCCCCATATCCATCCTGTGGGTGGTAGATGCCCCATATCCATCCTGTGGGTGGTAGATGCCCCATATCCATCCTGTGGGTGGTAGATGCCCCATATCCATCCTGTGGGTGGTAGATGCCCCATATCCATCCTGTGGGTGGTAGATGCCCCATATCCATCCTGTGGGTGGTAGATGCCCCATATCCATCCTGTGGGTGGTAGATGCCCCATATCCATCCTGTGGGTGGTAGATGCCCCATATCCATCCTGTGGGTGGTAGATGCCCCATATCCATCCTGTGGGTGGTAGATGCCCCATATCCATCCTGTGGGTGGTAGATGCCCCATATCCATCCTGTGGGTGGTAGATGCCCCATATCCATCCTGTGGGTGGTAGATGCCCCATATCCATCCTGTTTGTGGTAGATGCCCCATATCCATCCAGTGGGTAGTGGATGCCCCATATCCATCCTGTGAATGGCAGATGCCCCATATCCATCCTGTGGGTGGTAGATGCCCCATATCCATCCAGTGGGTAGTGGATGCCCCATATCCATCCTGTGAATGGCAGATGCCCCATATCCATCCTGTGGGTGGTAGACGCCCCATAATCATCCTGTGGGTGGTAGACACCCCATATTCATTCTGTGGGTGGTAGACGTCCCATAATCATCCTGTGGGTGGTAGACACCCCATATCCATCCTGTGGGTGGTAGACGTCCCATAATCATCCTGTGGGTGGTAGACACCCAATATCCATCCTGTGGGTGGTAGACGTCCCATAATCATCCTGTGGGTGGTAGACACCCCATATCCATCCTGTGGGTGGTAGACGTCCCATAATCATCCTGTGGGTGGTAGACACCCCATATCCATCCTGTGGGTGGTAGACGTCCCATAATCATCCTGTGGGTGGTAGACGTCCCATAATCATCCTGTGGGTGGTAGACGTCCCATAATCATCCTGTGGGTGTTAGACATTCCGTATCCATTCTGTAGATAGTAGTCACAAAAACTAAAGAGATACATAACAGATCCAGGGACTGGGCCCTAAATACGCTGAGAGATTATTTTGATATTCTTGTCTGGTGGTGTACAGCCTTAACGATCCTCGCGTAGTAGATAGTATCTAAACTTCATAAACCAACTAACCTTCTCCCCCTCTTCATAATTTCTTGTTATTTTTCCTCCATATCTTCCTCTTTTGTTATTTCTCTCCCCCTCTCTCTAGCCTTCTCCTTCGCTCTTGTTATTCCTCCTCCTCACCTCGTTACTCCTCCCGACCTTGCTGCTCACCAGTTCGCATCGCTTAGGAATTATATGTGGCATAGCATGACAGAACTACAGCCATAGCCTCACCAGACTGTAAAACCAAGTATAACTAGATTGAGTATCTCGCACTTTCCGGACGGAAGATCGAGCCTCCACCACACCTTGTACTAAATGCTCCACGCCCCCTACGGTTTTTCGGCCTCACCTAAATACAATAATAATTCTGTACATATGAACCATCATTGCATCACTCCCAGTGAAATTTTCACGTCTCAACCCTCAAAAGATTTTATATAAGGTTAAAGATCCCCCCCCCCAAAAAAAAAGAAGGCTTATGTGTAACTTTCGAACTAAATGATGAGAGTAGGTTTAAATTCCATAACTGGAATGTCGGGTCAGCAAAAATAAAAGTTGTACACATTATTTTTAACATGGGTCTTAGTCCGGAATTTCTGTTGGTGCTTAACTTTTCCAGAATCTGATCTCACTAACCTTCAAAATACACGTAACTTGACCTGACTTTGGTTTTCTCATCACTAGGAGAAAGTGTCTTTATTCTGATGACGTTTCGCCCTTTGTTGAGCTTCATCAACACTGAGTTACGTCGCCAGAATGAAGCCGTGCTCTGCGGTCAGTCTATCTACCATGCTTCTAGGCACAGTCTACCAGTTCCTCTCCGCTTGACGTATCTTTTGACTTTCTCACATTTTCTCTCGTATAGTGACTTTATACTGGTCCAGGACAGACCGAAACGACATCTAATATTTTACTTTCAAAAGTGTGGCTTGTGACATAGCTTTAATCCAAAAGCAGGAATTGAAACGACGAAAAAGGTTCTTCTTTCGATAATGTGGGAGCTTAGGCCTCCATCTTTAGTTATCATTTTCAGGGATTTATCACTAAAATTACTGTATAAGTGGTTCAGAAAAATGTATTATAGAAAAAATGCGCCTAAAATTGCTAGTTTATGGAGTCTATTGCGAGTGAATGAGTTCCGAAGGCCAAGATTATATTCTGGCTTCATATCTCTGGCGCCACTATAAAAGTATCCTCTCTCTCTTAAGTTTCTGTCTTGGATTGTTAGGAGACGCGAGAATATCCGTCTCCTAATATCATGTTTATTTTTCCCCTAATCTACCTTGTCCATAATTACTATCGCATTTGCTTTGTCTGCTTTCGTAACGTGCTGTTCTCCGCATCCCTGCTTTCTCTCCTGTCCATTCAACCTCTTCCTCCTCTACTTTGTCTTCCCTCTTTGTGCTATATGACTCCTGTCTTGCCGTCGTCACCCATGTAACTAAGAGCTGTGAAATACACCAGGAGGGTCGCCAGCCGTGATTCCACCCCAATTGCCAGGAGAGTACGGGTGTTTCACCTCTACAAACACCAACATATACACCACGTGTGTTGTCGGTCTGCTCAGCCAATCAGAAGTAAGATAGGTGACAGTCCTGCATGCCATTGGCTTCCTGCGACAGGTGCAGAGGAGTGTAGAGTTCGATGATCAGCAATTATTTACCAAAGCAAACCTGTGCAATGTGTCGAGAGCTGAGTGCCAACAGTCACAGTTGTGTGTTAGCACGAGCCAGTGGACGCTGGGACTCAGAGGAATCCAGGCATCTCTGCCCTGAGAGTCAAAATTAGCATTATCAGAGTCAAAAT
This sequence comes from Cherax quadricarinatus, assembly GCF_038502225.1. NCBI lineage: Eukaryota > Metazoa > Arthropoda > Malacostraca > Decapoda > Parastacidae > Cherax > Cherax quadricarinatus. The sequence continues at coordinate 18,179,195 of NC_091339.1, read as the reverse complement.
TAGGAATTTCGACTTTTGGGGTTCTTAAAATGTACTATATCTAGTTACAGTCTTTAATCTATTTTCTTTCACCCTCGAAATGTTATACGTCCATTTTCTTTCGTGCCTCGACATGTTAAACTTAAGAAAACATTCGAATTTGTCTTCGTCTTAAATCAACATATTTGATGAATTTAAATCTTTGTTTCTGCACTTAAAAACAGATGGGTAGTTTCACTGATTTGTTCATGATTTATATATATATAAAACTGACCTAAGGTTCTAATACATTTAGTTCCCCCAAGTTTGTGTTGTTCCTGCTGACTGGAAGTTTCTATTGTATCTACTTCCTTTAGAGTTGTAGCTCCTACTGACCCTCAGTGCATTACACCTAAAACACAATCTAATCTAACCAAACCTAATGTAACCTCAACAAAACGAATGTAATTTAACGTACATAAAAAAAAAGTATATGGAGGAATTTATTTAAAATCTTATGATCTTCATTGATGTAAATTTGTGTCATGAATATCTTACGTTTGTCTTTATCTTTGTTTCAGCAGGAGACAAGTGTGGAAAAATGTTGCGATGAACAACACAGTAAAATGCTACAATGCAGGCTGAACTAACACCTACTGCAGTAGTAGTAAGAATGGTAGCAACAGAACAGCAAGAAGAGTAGAAACAACAGTATCTGACATAGCAGCAGCGACAACAGCAACAGCTCATGCAGCCGCAACAACAGTAGCGTCAATAGTCCTCACAGCCACAACAGCAGTAGCAACAACAGCCCCTTAATCACCATCAAAACTTCACTATAATTCCGTCATATCAATACCAGCTAATATAGTTATAATGACAAAATTTATCATTCAAAGTGGGAATTTGGGCACTGAAAAAAGTCATAATGTATCCTAACTTGTGTGTAGAGTGACCACCGTTTATTTAATTGAAAATGAAAAATAATATTCAAGAAAAATGTCCAAATATTTCTTTTACCTTGACAGTGAAACTGTGTTTTAATAAACTGATAGGAAATGAACTTTAATCGCTAATTCAGTTTACTTGGAACACTTGTTGAACTGTATAGCGATTAGTAGGCTATAAGACGAGTGTATATCATTAGTAGGCTATAAGACGAGTGTATATCATTAGTAGGCTATAAGACGAGTGTATATCAGAGACCAGCCTTATGTTGTACGCTCATGTGATGCCAGGGACCAACATGGAGGAGACCAAGGGTTCAACCCCAGGCTCGGTGAAGTGGTTCGCAGCCAACTTCACCCAGACCAGGAAGTACGCCAGCCTCAGGAACGAGCATCGAGTTAAGGTACGTAAGTGCCTCTGATTGTTGTTATGAGAGTCTTTAGTATTGCGAGAACCTTTATGTTGTTGTTTGATGCTTGAGCTGTGTGTACTCGCCTATTTGTGGTTGCAGGGGTCGATACGTAGTTCCTGCCTCCGCCTCTTCACTGATCGCTACTAGGTCCTCTCTCCCCCCCTGCTGCGTGTGTGTGTATGTGTGTGCACTCACCTATTTACTCACCTATTTGTGGTTGCAGGGGTCGAGTCTTAGCTCCTGGCCCCGCGTCTGTGTGTATGTGTGTGTGTGTGTAAATCAGGAGTAAAATATGCTGACTGTAAGACGATGTTTGTAAGACTGACCTGCCATCTTACGTGTTCATGAGACAGAAGGTAACGGACCACCACGCCTGCCAGAGTGCAAAACCTTTACCAAATCTTTATGTGTGCTGTGTAGGTTCTCTGTACATTCTCCAGGTCAGCAATTTCACCTGCCTTGAAAGGCGCCGTTAGTGTGCAGCAATATTCCAGCCTAGAGAGAACAAGCGATTTGAAGAGAATCATGGGCTTAGCATCCCTAGTTTTGAAGGTTCTCATTATCCATCTTATCATTTTTCTAGCAGATGTGGTAGATACGTTGTTGTGATCTTAGAAAGTGAGATCCTCTGACATTATCACTCCCAGGTCCTCCACATTAGCTCTTTGCTGTATTATATGGCTAGAATTTGTTTCATACTTCAATATAGTTTTAATTTCCTCAACCTTCTCACATCGAAGTAATTGAAAAATATCTTCATTGAACTTCATATTGTTTTCTGAGGCCCATTTAAATATTTGATAGACGTCTACTTGGAGTCTAGAAGTGTCTACGACGGAGGTCACTGTCACGCAAACTTGGGTGTCATCCGCAAGGGAAGACATGGTTCTGTGGCTTACAATTAAAAAAAATAATATTAATTTAAGCAGTTGACTCTACATTTGACCGCCGAGTATCCACGGTTATTATGGGTACCTTATATCCGGTCAAGGACAGGAGCTATGTCAACATGATCACCCACCCGTTTAATAACTGAACCCAACGATCCTAGTAGGTCCGTTTATTCAGGTACAGGTACACATAAATACAGTTACATAAATTGTCATACACAGCAACATATGTGTAGATTACTTACTAAATTTACTTACCTAGTATAACCCAAAAAAGTCAGACAAAGTGACTTATTTCCATTGGGGACCTTGAAAATTAACCTTGTGAGGTCAAAAATCATTGCGGTTGGACAGAAAGTGGATGAATAACCACATGTACACCATAGACAGGTCAATTAAGAACTTAATGTACTTAAGTTCTTAACAATAAGCTGATCCTCTCTTTAATGTTAATGTAAATAACTCAGTTTACCTCATTCCTAGTACATCTCATTTTATTGTAATTGATTTCTGCAGTGTTGAGTTACTTAGATGTTTTAACTTGAAAGGTGTACACAATAAGACATTACAAGGACTCCAGTGGAAATAAGTCACTTTGACTTTTTTTTCGGTTATCCTTTGAAATTTACTCTGTGTATGATAATTATACTTAGGTGTACCTGTGCCTAAATAAGCTTACTTAGTAGGGAAACCCATTTTCTAATAAAATAAGTATTCCACGTTAAAAGTCATGTTTGACTTTTAATGATAATAATAATAATCTTTATTTCTACAAGTACATGATACAACTTTTTGTGATATTCTTGACTAAATCTACATAATGTACTATAAATATGCGTCCATAACATCTGTGTGCCATAAAGTTCATTGGAAAGTTTGAATATATGATTATATAGCCTAAATAAAACCTAACTTCAACTAAATGTGTACCAACCAATATTTATATTAAAGTTACCTCTCAAACCTTGTTTTCTGTAACGCAAGCTGATTCACATTTTCCATAAAATGTAGCATAAACTGAAATATCTTAAATATTTAAAAAATATCCATGGAAAAATTCTTTGCCGAAGTGCATTAAGTCTAACATTACATTTCCTGTGTAGAAAAATCGTAATGCAACGATGACTGTTATGAAGCTTTTATAAATTGAAGTTTCACCAAAGGAAACTTCAGGATTAGAATTTCACTCACAAGTCCTCCGCTGTGAAGCAATAATAATAATAATAATGATAATAATGATGATAATAATAATAATAATAATAATAATAATAATAATAATAATAATAATAATAATAATAATAATAATAATAACCTTTATTGCTACAAGTACGTGTACAAGGTACACAGATCATAGCTGACATCAATGACATAACTTAAGAAATCGTAAGAAATCGGGCTGGAGTTTTGAGACTTTATGACCGCGGGTTCAATCCCGGCCGGGGGTATGGTTTATCAATGACATACTACTACATAGAAAGCCCCTTGTTATCAGAGCATTTCGGGCATATTAGGACAATTTTGTCCCCAGGATGTGACTATGTCGACTAACACCCAGGTACCTATTTTATTTAGTAAATTATGTAGAATTTAACTTAGGATAAACAAATGAAGTCAAACAATGTGACTTTTTCGAGTGGTAGTTCATTAAGCTCACAAACAGGTCCATGGTTCGATCCCCGGTACGGGTGGAACATTAGGACGTGTTTCATCAAGACACCTGCTGTCCATGCTCACCCATCAATAAAATAGGTACCTGGGTGTTAATCGACTGGTGTGGATCACATCCTGGTGGCAAAATTGACCTACTTTGCCCGAAATGCTCTGCATAACAAGGGGCTTTCGAAGTAGTAGTGTGTCATTGATGTCATCTAGGACTGTATACCTTGTACTTGTAGAAATAAAGATTATTATTAAATGTATGGGAAGCTCTAAATCCGTACAAGTCATATATCACACAGTCCTTAATAACCCAACGGTTTTCTTCTCCAGAACTACGTTAGGTGGTTCTTATCTCCTGACTAACAATCTCCTCCTCCAGAACCACGTCAGGTGGTCATTACCTCTGACTAACCGTTTCCTCCTGACACAGGTGTGATCACCTGGCTATTGTCCTCCTCCACCCACCACTGACCCACTAGTCAATCAATATTGACTATATCTATCTGTTTATGTATTCTCAATACAAACTTTTAGAATTTTTGGTCACCATCTGGCCATTCAGGTAGCACTGCCACCACCTTTAACTCCCTGCTCGCTCGGTATGTAACCGTGTATTCTCCACCTCTCGTACAGCATCTTCGATAAATGGCATAATGACACGTTCTGCGGCTGTCCACGCAACATAGTTTTACATTTGTCCCCACAACACAGTTTCATATCTGTCCCCGCAACACATTTTACAGCTCTCCCTGCAACACATTTTTACAGCTGTCTCCGCAACACAGTTTTACAGCGTCCCAGCAACAGTTTCACAGCTGTCCCCGCAACACAGTTTTTACAGCTGTCCCAGCAACACATTTTACAGCTGTCCTCGCAACACAGTTTTACGCAAAAGCAGTTTTACACGGAGTGATAATTATTTCGCTTATTCGAACTTCATACGGTAAACAAGGGTTTATATATTTGTGTATCTTAGTTTACGTACCTGAGAGGTGTGTGTAATATACAATGAAAGGTGTAAATCTTTCAGTGTATATAGCACTGACCGAGTGGTTAGCGCACTGGCCGAGTGGTTAGCGCACTGGCCGAGTGGTTAGCGCACTGGCCGAGTGGTTAGCGCACTGGCCGAGTGGTTAGCGCACTGGCCGAGTGGTTAGCGCACTGGCCGAGTGGTTAGTGCACTGGCCGAGTGGTTAGCGCACTGGCCGAGTGGTTAGCGCACTGGCCGAGTGGTTAGCGCACTGGCCGAGTGGATAGCGCACTGGCCGAGTGGTTAGCGCACTGGGCGAGTGGTTAGCGCACTGGCCGAGTGGTTAGCGCACTGGCCGAGTGGTTAGCGCACTGGCCGAGTGGTTAGCGCACTGGCCGAGTGGTTAGCGCACTGGCCGAGTGGTTAGCGCACTGGCCGAGTGGTTAGCGCACTGGCCGAGTGGTTAGCGCACTGGCCGAGTGGTTAGCGCACTGGCCGAGTGGTTAGCGCACTGGCCGAGTGGTTAGCGCACTGATCGAGTGGTTAGCGCACTGGCCGAGTGGTTAGCGCACTGGCCGAGTGGTTAGCGCAGTGGCCGAGTGGTTAGCGCAGTGGCCGAGTGGTTAGCGCACGGGCCGAGTGGTTAGCGCACTGACCGAGTGGTTAGCGCACTGGCCGAGTGGTTAGCGCACTGGCCGAGTGGTTAGCGCACTGACCGAGTGGTTAGCGCACTGACCGAGTGGTTAGCGCACTGACCGAGTGGTTAGCGCACTGGCCGAGTGGTTAGCGCACTGGCCGAGTGGTTAGCGCACTGGCCGAGTGGTTAGCGCACTGGCCGAGTGGTTAGCGCACTGGCCGAGTGGTTAGCGCACTGGCCGAGTGGTTAGCGCACTGGCCGAGTGGTTAGAGCACTGGCCGAGTGGTTAGCGCACTGGCCGAGTGGTTAGCGCACTGGCCGAGTGGTTAGCGCACTGGCCGAGTGGTTAGCGCACTGGCCGAGTGGTTAGCGCACTGGCCGAGTGGTTAGCACACTGGCCGAGTGGTTAGCGCACTGGCCGAGTGGTTAGCGCACTGGCCGAGTGGTTAGCGCACTGGCCGAGTGGTTAGCGCACTGGCCGAGTGGTTAGCGCACTGGCCGAGTGGTTAGCGCACTGGCCGAGTGGTTAGCGCACTGACCGAGTGGTTAGCGCACTGGCCGAGTGGTTAGCGCACTGGCCGAGTGGTTAGCGCACTGGCCGAGTGGTTAGCGCACTGGCCGAGTGGTTAGCGCACTGGCCGAGTGGTTAGCGCACTGGCCGAGTGGTTAGCGCACTGGCCGAGTGGTTAGCGCACTGGCCGAGTGGTTAGCGCACTGGCCGAGTGGTTAGCGCACTGACCGAGTGGTTAGCGCACTGGCCGAGTGGTTAGCGCACTGGCCGAGTGGTTAGCGCACTGACCGAGTGGTTAGCGCACTGACCGAGTGGTTAGCGCACTGACCGAGTGGTTAGCGCACTGACCGAGTGGTTAGCGCACTGGCCGAGTGGTTAGCGCACTGACCGAGTGGTTAGCGCACTGACCGAGTGGTTAGCGCACTGACCGAGCGGTTAGCGCACTGACCGAGTGGTTAGCGCACTGACCGAGTGGTTAGCGCACTGGCCGAGTGGTTAGCGCACTGGCCGAGTGGTTAGCGCACTGGCCGAGTGGTTAGCGCACTGGCCGAGTGGTTAGTGCACTGGCCGAGTGGTTAGCGCACTGGCCGAGTGGTTAGCGCACTGGCCGAGTGGTTAGTGCACTGGCCGAGTGGTTAGCGCACTGGCCGAGTGGTTAGCGCACTGGCCGAGTGGTTAGCGCACTGGCCGAGTGGTTAGCGCACTGGCCGAGTGGTTAGCGCACTGGCCGAGTGGTTAGCGCACTGGCCGAGTGGTTAGCGCAGTGGCCGAGTGGTTAGCGCAGTGGCCGAGTGGTTAGCGCACTGGCCGAGTGGTTAGCGCACTGGCCGAGTGGTTAGCGCACTGGCCGAGTGGTTAGCGCACTGGCCGAGTGGTTAGCGCACTGATCGAGTGGTTAGCGCACTGGCCGAGTGGTTAGCGCACTGGCCGAGTGGTTAGCGCACTGGCCGAGTGGTTAGCGCAGTGGCCGAGTGGTTAGCGCAGTGGCCGAGTGGTTAGCGCAGTGGCCGAGTGGTTAGCGCACTGACCGAGTGGTTAGCGCACTGGCCGAGTGGTTAGCGCACTGGCCGAGTGGTTAGCGCACTGACCGAGTGGTTAGCGCACTGACCGAGTGGTTAGCGCACTGACCGAGTGGTTAGCGCACTGGCCGAGTGGTTAGCGCACTGGCCGAGTGGTTAGCGCACTGGCCGAGTGGTTAGCGCACTGGCCGAGTGGTTAGCGCACTGGCCGAGTGGTTAGCGCATTGGCCGAGTGGTTAGCGCACTGGCCGAGTGGTTAGAGCACTGGCCGAGTGGTTAGCGCACTGGCCGAGTGGTTAGCGCACTGGCCGAGTGGTTAGCGCACTGGCCGAGTGGTTAGCGCACTGGCCGAGTGGTTAGCGCACTGGCCGAGTGGTTAGCGCACTGGCCGAGTGGTTAGCGCACTGGCCGAGTGGTTAGCGCACTGGCCGAGTGGTTAGCGCACTGGCCGAGTGGTTAGCGCACTGGCCGAGTGGTTAGCGCACTGGCCGAGTGGTTAGCGCACTGACCGAGTGGTTAGCGCACTGGCCGAGTGGTTAGCACACTGGCCGAGTGGTTAGCGCACTGACCGAGTGGTTAGCGCACTGGCCGAGTGGTTAGCGCACTGGCCGAGTGGTTAGCGCACTGACCGAGTGGTTAGCGCACTGGCCGAGTGGTTAGCGCACTGGCCGAGTGGTTAGCGCACTGGCCGAGTGGTTAGCGCACTGGCCGAGTGGTTAGCGCACTGGCCGAGTGGTTAGCGCACTGACCGAGTGGTTAGCGCACTGGCCGAGTGGTTAGCGCACTGGCCGAGTGGTTAGCGCACTGACCGAGTGGTTAGCGCACTGACCGAGTGGTTAGCGCACTAGCCGAGTGGTTAGCGCACTGACCGAGTGGTTAGCGCACTGGCCGAGTGGTTAGAGCACTGACCGAGTGGTTAGCGCACTGGCCGAGTGGTTAGCGCACTGACCGAGTGGTTAGCGCACTGGCCGAGTGGTTAGCGCACTGACCGAGTGGTTAGCGCACTGGCCGAGTGGTTAGCGCACTGACCGAGTGGTTAGCGCACTGACCGAGTGGTTAGCGCACTGACCGAGTGGTTAGCGCACTGACCGAGTGGTTAGCGCACTGACCGAGTGGTTAGCGCACTGACCGAGTGGTTAGCGCACTGGCCGAGTGGTTAGCGCACTGACCGAGTGGTTAGCGCACTGACCAAGTGGTTAGCGCACTGACCGAGTGGTTAGCGCACTGACCGAGTGGTTAGCGCACTGGCCGAGTGGTTAGCGCACTGACCGAGTGGTTAGCGCACTGACCGAGTGGTTAGCGCACTGACCGAGTGGTTAGCGCACTGGCCGAGTGGTTAGCGCACTGACCGAGTGGTTAGCGCACTGACCGAGTGGTTAGCGCACTGACCGAGTGGTTAGCGCACTGACCGAGTGGTTAGCGCACTGACCGAGTGGTTAGCGCACTGGCCGAGTGGTTAGCGCACTGGCCGAGTGGTTAGCGCACTGACCGAGTGGTTAGCGCACTGGCCGAGTGGTTAGCGCACTGACCGAGTGGTTAGCGCACTGACCGAGTGGTTAGCGCACTGACCGAGTGGTTAGCGCACTGATCGAGTGGTTAGCTCACTGGCCGAGTGGTTAGCGCACTGGCCGAGTGGTTAGCGCACTGACCGAGTGGTTAGCGCACTGACCGAGTGGTTAGCGCACTGACCGAGTGGTTAGCGCACTGACCGAGTGGTTAGCGCACTGACCGAGTGGTTAGCGCACTGACCTGTGAGTTCTAGGACTCACTTGCCATGGTTCAAGCCTCACCTGTTCTTTGATTTGAATTGCCTAGAGTCAAGGCAACAGTGACTAGAGTCAAGGCAACAGTGACTAGAGTCAAAGCAACAGTGACTAGAGTCAAGGCAACAGTGACTAGAGTCAAAGCAACAGTGACTAGAGTCAAAGCAACAGTAACTAGAGTCAAAGCAACAGTGACTAGAGTCAAAGCAACAGTGACTAGAGTCAAAGCAACAGTGACTAGAGTCAAGGCAACAGTGACTAGAGTCAAAGCAACAGTGACTAGAGTCAAAGCAACAGTAACTAGAGTCAAAGCAACAGTGACTAGAGTCAAAGCAACAGTGACTAGAGTCAAGGCAACAGTGACTAGAGTCAAAGCAATGGTGACTAGATTCAAAGCAACAGTGACTAGAGTCACCTCTCATGGAAATGTCACGAAAAACAACAGATAAATGAGGTAAAATGGTCTTGGAAGTCTCCATAACACGGACACTCACTGGTGGAAGTCTCCATAACACGGACACTCACTGGTGGAAGTCTCCATAACACGGACACTCACTGGTGGAAGTCTCCATAACACGGACACTCACTGGTGGAAGTCTCCATAACACGGACACTCACTGGTGGAAGTCTCCATAACACGGACACTCACTGGTGGAAGTTTCCATAACACGGACACTCACTGGTGGAAGTCTCCATAACACGGACACTCACTGGTGGAAGTCTCCATAACACGGACACTCACTGGTGGAAGTCTCCATAACACGGACACTCACTGGTGGAAGTCTCCATAACACGGACACTCACTGGTGGAAGTCTCCATAACACGGACACTCACTGGTGGAAGTTTCCATAACACGGACACTCACTGGTGGAAGTCTCCATAACACGGACACTCACTGGTGGAAGTCTCCATAACACGGACACTCACTGGTGGAAGTCTCCATAACACGGACACTCACTGGTGGAAGTCTCCAAACACGGACACCTACTGGTGGAAATCTCCATAACACGGACACTCACTGGTGGAAGTCTCCATAACACGGACACTCACTGGTGGAAGTTTCCATAACACGGACACTCACTGGTGGAAGTCTCCATAACACGGACACTCACTGGTGGAAGTCTCCATAACACGGACACTCACTGGTGGAAGTCTCCATAACACGGACACTCACTGGTGGAAGTCTCCATAACACGGACACCTACTGGTGGAAATCTCCATAACACGGACACTCACTGGTGGAAGTCTCCATAACACGGACACCTACTGGTGGAAATCTCCATAACACGGACACTCACTGGTGGAAGTCTCCATAACACGGACACTCACTGGTGGAGAACACGGACACTCACTGGTGGAAGTCTCCATAACACGGACACTCACTGGTGGAAGTCTCCATAACACGGACACCTACTGGTGGAAATCTCCATAACACGGACACTCACTGGTGGAAGTCTCCATAACACGGACACTCACTGGTTGAGAACACGGACACTCACTGGTGGAAGTCTCCATAACACGGACACTCACTGGTGGAAGTCTCCATAACACGGACACCTACTGGTGGAAATCTCCATAACACGGACACTCACTGGTGGAAGTCTCCATAACACGGACACTCACTGGTGGAAGTCTCCATAACACGGACACTCACTGGTGGAAGTCTCCATAACACGGACACTCACTGGTGGAGAACACGGACACTCACTGGTGGAAGTCTCCATAACACGGACACTCACTGGTGGAAGTCTCCATAACACGGACACCTACTGGTGGAAATCTTCATAACACGGACACTCACTGGTGGAAGTCTCCATAACACGGACACTCGCTGGTGGAAGTCTCCATAACACGGACACTCACTGGTGGAAGTCTCCATAACACGGACACTCATTGGTGGAAGTCTCCATAACACAGACACTCACTAGTGGAAGTCTCCATAACACGGACACTCACTGGTGGAAGTCTTCATAACACGGACACTCATTGGTGGAAGTCTCCATAACACGGACACTCGCTGGTGGAAGTCTCCATAACACGGACACTCACTGGTGGAAGTCTCCATAACACGGACACTCATTGGTGGAAGTCTCCATAACACAGACACTCACTGGTGGAAGTCTCCATAACACGGACACCTACTGGTGGAAGTCTCCATAACACGGACACCTACTGGTGGAAGTCTCCATAACACGGACACCTACTGGTGGAAATCTCCATAACACGGACACTCACTGGTGGAAGTCTCCATAGGTTGGATAAGTACATGAGTGGGAGGGGTTGGATTTGAGTGGGACTTTTACACCAGAGCTTCTTTCTTGGGTAGCATTGAAAATTGGGTTGGGCAAATGTTTCGTTAGAGGGATGAATTGTAAAGGACCTGCCTAGTATGGGCCAACAGGCCTCCTGCACCGTTCCTCCTTTCTTATGTTCTTATGTTCTTATAACACGGACACCTACTGGTGGAAGTCTCCATAACACGGACACTCACTGGTAGAAGACTTCATAACACGGACACTCACTGGTGGAAGTCTCCATAACACGGACACCTACTGGTGGAAGTTTCCATAACACGGACACTCACTGGTGGAAGTCTCCATAACACGGACACCTACTGGTGGAAGTCTCCATAACACGGACACCTACTGGTGGAAGTCTCCATAACACGGACACTCACTGGTGGAAGTCTCCATAACACGGACACTCACTGGTAGAAGTCTTCATAACACGGACACTCACTGGTGGAAGTCTCCATAACACGGACACCTACTGGTGGAAGTCTCCATAACACGGACACTCACTGGTGGAAGTCTCCATAATACGGACACCTACTGGTGGAAGTCTCCATAACACGGACACCTACTGGTGGAAGTCTCCATAACACGGACACTCACTGGTGGAAGTCTCCATAACACGGACACTCACTGGTGGAAGTCTCCATAACACGGACACTCACTGGTGGAAGTCTTCATAACACGGACACTCACTGGTGGAAGTCTCCATAACACGGACACTCACTGGTGGAAGTCTCCATAACACGGACACTCATTGGTGGAAGTCTCCATAACACAGACACTCACTGGTGGAAGTCTCCATAACACGGACACCTACTGGTGGAAGTCTCCATAACACGGACACCTACTGGTGGAAGTCTCCATAACACGGACACCTACTGGTGGAAGTCTCCATAACACGGACACTCACTGGTGGAAGTCTCCATAGGTTGGATAAGTACATGAGTGGGAGGGGTTGGATTTGAGTGGGACTTTTACACCAGAGCTTCTTTCTTGGGTAGCATTGAAAATTGGGTTGGGCAAATGTTTCGTTAGAGGGATGAATTGTAAAGGACCTGCCTAGTATGGGCCAACAGGCCTCCTGCAGCGTTCCTCCTTTCTTATGTTCTTATGTTCTTATAACACGGACACCTACTGGTGGAAGTCTCCATAACACGGACACTCACTGGTGGAAGTCTCCATAACACGGACACCTACTGGTGGAAGTTTCCATAACACGGACACTCACTGGTGGAAGTCTCCATAACACGGACACCTACTGGTGGAAGTCTCCATAACACGGACACCTACTGGTGGAAGTCTCCATAACACGGACACTCACTGGTGGAAGTCTCCATAACACGGACACTCACTGGTAGAAGTGTTCATAACACGGACACTCACTGGTGGAAGTCTCCATAACACGGACACCTACTGGTGGAAGTCTCCATAACACGGACACTCACTGGTGGAAGTCTCCATAATACGGACACCTACTGGTGGAAGTGTCCATAACACGGACACCTACTGGTGGAAGTCTCCATAACACGGACACTCACTGGTGGAAGTCTCCATAACACGGACACTCACTGGTGGAAGTCTCCATAACACGGACACTCACTGGTGGAAGTCTTCATAACACGGACACTCACTGGTGGAAGTCTCCATAACACGGACACTCACTGGTGGAAGTCTTCATAACACGGACACTCACTGGTGGAAGTCTCCATAACACGGACAGCTACTGGTGGAAGTCTCCATAACACGGACACCTACTGGTGGAAGTCTCCATAACACGGACACTCACTGGTGGAAGTCTCCATAACACGGACACTCACTGGTGGAAGTCTCCACAACACGGACACCTACTGGTGGAAGTCTCCATAACACGGACACTCACTGGTGGAAGTCTTCATAACACGGACACTCACTGGTGGAAGTCTCCATAACACGGACACTCACTGGTGGAAGTCTCCATAACACGGACACCTACTGGTGGAAGTCTCCATAACACGGACACTCACTGGTGGAAGTCTCCATAACACGGACACCTACTGGTGGAAGTCTTCATAACACGGACACTCACTCGTGGAAGTCTTCATAACACGGACACTCACTCACGGACTCCTCACAATATTTATTTCTAAAATTTTAGATTAAAGGACAGAAAAAGAAAGTCTGCAAAATTAACTTATTTTGGCGCATTTCGGATAACAGACTAAGAGTTATTATCCTAACACAACTCATTAACAGGTTAATGTGGACTAAGAGGCTAAATGAGAATTTTTTCGGATTATTATTATAATCAAGGGGGAAGCGCTAAACCCGGAGGATTATACAGCGCCTGGGGGGGGGGGATGTGGAAGGCATTCAGGCTTAATTCGGGGAACTGGAGCACAGATCCAATTCCCTAAATCAAGAGCCCCTCACCAACATCAAGGAACCTTCCTTGAGGGGGATTTTTTCGGAATATATGAATCAAAATCAATTCACCTGGATGGTTAGCGGGGTTTGAAGACTGTCAACTGCACGACGGGTCGTTAACACTGCAGGTTAACATTGTCACCACCAGACAAGACTTAATCCCTAAAAATACGGACTAAAGTAGAAAACTCTCATCATATATACACTGAGAGACGTACATGTCTTATTTATATATATATATATATATATATATATATATATATATATATATATATATATATATATATATATATATATATATATATATATATATATATATATATATAACATGGCAATACCCAACTTATCATGAACAAATTTTAGAGTAATGAGCAATTCACACTTCCACACCCGGTCACAACTGTAGTGAGTGTGAAGCGAGAGCTTTAGCTACTAGGCCACACGGCACTGTATGGACGCTGTGACCTGGTAACACTGTATGGTCACTGACCTGGTAACACTGGCGTCTCTAACTCGATACTGTCTCACCAGGGTGTAAATTATGTCTCTCTCAAGCACTGACCTATGACCGTCACCCACCGCCACCACCACCACCACCCAGGCACCATCCTTCCCCATGGTGGCCACCACCACCACTACAACACCACCACCATTACAACAACACCACCATTACTACAATAATACCACCACCACCATCACCACCACTACAACATCACCACCACTACAACACCACCACTACTACAACACCACAAATACGATTACCTAACCAAGTGTCTAACCCTCATGTTATCACTTATCCCTCCAGTAACCCTTTCTTCCTCCTGCACAGCCTTCACAACAGCCTGCTCCTGCTCCTCCTCTATCCACCTCCTCCCACCTCGGAGTCTTGCTCCTCGTCAGTAGGCTACCCTCGTCATCTCACCATCTCTCCTCCTCTACCTCTCGTGGGTGTCGAAGCGTGCGAGTGTGGACGTTCTGAGTTGGTGGCTCACCATTTGCCTGTCCACTCGCTAGCGGGAACGGCGAAGTCTTCCCTATTCCGGTGTCAGAACAGATTCCCGGTGTCGGAACATTATTTCCTGGTGTCGGAATACTGGTGTCCGGTGGTCGAATACAGTACCTGGTGTCGGAATACAGTCCCTGGTGTCGGAATATAGTTCTCGGTGTCGGAATACAGTCTCTGGTGTCGGAATATAGTTCTCGGTGTCGGAATACAGTTCCCGGTGTCGGAATACAGTTCCACGGTGCCACTCCTTTATAAACTATATATTTTACTTGAGTATCAGTATTATTTATTTAGCGCAAGGAGTCCTGAGGACTCGATTCTCTGTCTGCTCATCATGAGATTCAAGTTGCTAGACTAGAGTGCCGAGCGGAAATTGAATTAGAAGCGACAAAAAGTTGAATACAAGCAATTAAAAAAAATACTAGAAGTGCCACTCAATAGATAGATAGATAAATTTATTGATAGATAGATAGTGGGATACGGACCAGGAATTAATAAAAAAGAAAGTGAAGTACAAATTATTAGAGTTGTGAATGACTTTCTTGTCGAGAATATTTTTTTCCGCGTGAAAATAGTCTTTCCCTGAAAGCTCCAGCACCGCCGGGGAAGAAATACTCAAAATTCACTGATTTCAAAAAGTCTCAATTCCTATATAATTCTGGTTCTCTGAAAACTGAGCGTGGAAGAGAAAATGGAAATTATAGTAAGAACATAAGTCAAGAAAGACTCCAGCTGGGGAAAGTAAAAGTCACACGATACTGGTTGCAATAATTCACAATAACGTGCTTGAAACAGTTCACAATACCGTGGTTGCAACGGTTCACAATACTGTGGTTGCAACGGTTCACAATACCGTGGTTGCAACGGTTCACAATACCGTGGTTGCAACGGTTCACAATACCGTGGTTGCAACGATTCACAATACCGTGGTTGCAACGATTCACAATACCGTGGTTGCAACGGTTCACAATACCGCGGTTGCAACGGTTCACAATACCGCGGTTGCAACGGTTCACAATACCGCGGTTGCAACGGTTCACAATACCGCGGTTGCAACGGTTCACAATACCGCGGTTGCAACGGTTCACAATACCGTGGTTGCAACGGTTCACAATACCGTGGTTGCAACGGTTCACAATACCGTGGTTGCAACGATTCACAATACCGTGGTTGCAACGATTCACAATACCGTGGTTGCAACGGTTCACAATACCGTGGTTGCAACGATTCACAATACCGTGGTTGCAACGATTCACAATACCGCGGTTGCAACGGTTCACAATACCGCGGTTGCAACGGTTCACAATACCATATTTGCAACAACTCACAACTAACCTACACTCTGGAAATAGAAACTAGACGAGGTGTGGCTCCGTCATGGTACATTAGAAATGACTGTGTATGAAGCCGCCATGTTTATCCTGAAGGAGGGACCACCTTTCCAAAACACTCAGTGACCTGGATTGAGGAGAAGACTGAAGATCACTCTTCACACGTCATCAATCTTATTCAACTTGCAGCAGCGGTGGCTTGGCAACTAACTGGATGATTCAGCACCGAATGAGGATTTTATTGCTCACGTATTGATGACAATTGTGCACCAGTGTCCTTGGAGGCGAGTTATAGAAAAAAAGAACATACACGAGAGGGAAATACAGTTACCAGGTGACAGTCTTTCAGTAATATAATGCGAGAAGTGATCTCTTGGGTGTACGGTATTATCACATGAGGAGCTACACTGTCCTGGCCCCGTGGATATGTTCTCGCATCGATAAGCCACGTTAAACACTTTCGTGCCTGTCAAATATATGGACGGGTGAAGGTGGTGGTACACCACGTCTCTCTCTCTCTCTCTCTCTCTCTCTCTCTCTCTCTCTAAAAAAAAAAGGGACCTCGACAAGACAAGGTCTTTCTGTACTCAAAACGGGTATACCCAGTCCTAAAACACTGCAATTAAAAAACAAAAGCTGATCCATGTGGATGTGAATAGTGATAAATCGCTTATGCACTGAGCTCCACCCATATAATTTGCTTTAATTTATGATATATAAGTTGGGTTATATTTTACGATTTCTTTCTTTTAACTTGGGGAAATAAATTCAATAACTAAAACAGATGTAAAGTGACTGAATCTCACTTAAGTCTCGGCTTGACTTGTTTTATAAAATAAAGGGCTGAAAAATGCAAAAAAATAATTATAAATAGCATTCAAATACACAGATCTGAATTTTAATTGACAAGGAATTAATGAAGAAAACTTCTGTTTATCCCGAAGACAATTTGACAGCAATCAAGATCTTGGAGAAATTACTTCAGATTGTAATTTGAACCCTAGAACAATGTTCTTAACGTCTACATAACTTGAACCGTAGAACAATGTTCTTAACGTCTACATAACTTGAACCGTAGAACAATGTTCTTAACGTCTACATAACTTGAACCGTAGAACAATGTTCTTAACGTCTACATAACTTGAACCCTAGAACAATGTTCTTAACGTCTACATAACTTGAACCGTAGAACAATGTTCTTAACGTCTACATAACTTGAACCCTAGAACAATGTTCTTAACGTCTACATAACTTGGATCTATTAATAAGACCATTAAATAAGGATTTTTTTTTTGACAGGACTACTAAATTAAGACCTTCTTGTAAGACTAAGTTTTTTAACATGACTCTCTTAGTAAGACTCAGGTTAATTAGGTGTCTTTTGACAAGATTATTAAATTAGAGCTTTTTGACAAGAGTATAAAATTAGGGCCTATTGAAATGGCTGGTTGTGAGATCAAGCTTGTTAATTATATCGTGACTGGGAGATATTCAGGCCAATCTCGTGGGAACTGAAAGTCAGTGATGACATACACAATGATAGGTAAATTTCTGGTATAACCTGCATTCAGGTCGTGAAACGAACAGTGAATATTCTTTAATACTGTATTTAGAAGACTACAAGAGGGTGAATTCCGGAAGCCACACCAAGACAGTGAAAATATCAGCATCCGCAAGAACTATCTGTAGTCACGTCACTCTCCCCTGCACCTACCAGAGCATATAAATTACGTTAATGGATTAACAGCCTAGTTCCTCTGCCGGTTAGGTGCACAATAATTACACAAATTTCTTTAAACGATTTGTGTGTGCGAGGGTGAGGTAGAGCTATAGCTACTGACTCCGTCGTCCGTGCTACTAACCTGCATTGCTGGTGTCTGTGTAGAACGAAATCTGTTTACACGGCGCAGCATCACGCCGGTGGAACTCAACGGAGGTGAACCTGTACTGTGGAAGTTACTGCCGAGGTAACTCAAGCACAAATGTGACCTTCGATACATATCAGGAAATAGGGAGCCATCACTCCTTTAACTTTTATAATAACTCACAGTGAAGTTATTTATTTCCACTGGGAGAATAACACTCTACTCCGGTAATAATATCGGGTTAATTAACGAAACGAAAGATGACCTGAATATAAAGAAAAACAAGATAAAAAAACTAGGAAACTGGTTGCTCTTGACGCCAGGAAAGTAGACTTTGTTTACTCGTACTGTCCGCTCATGCGTTACCCATCGCACTGATATTCGTTGTTACGTCTGTATTCGCGCTTACGCGTGTACTAGCGCTAAACCTTGCTGTGCGCGTTTGTACATTAGAAAAAACACAGTTCTTCGGGAAGACTGCTTTCTGTCACCCTGGTCAGTTCGTGAGGTCTTCAACAATGCCATAACTACGGCACTCAGACTACTGCTGTACATCCAGACTTGAGGTTACCTGACCCTTTAGTCGGAATATTATGAGTAGAGCAAATTTGTTGACTCCTCACTGGCTGGTATTCCACACTGAGTCTGCACCATCATACGAACTTATGAGTTTATTCGCATTATAGTTTCCAAGCGAAAATGGTAATCCTCAATGCGTCAGTGTTTTTTTTCACAGAAAATGAACCTGTGTAAGTAATCTACTATAGTACATATGTGTGTCAGCATGAGAAAGATGATTAAACACAAGGCAAGTGATGGGAAGATCAACGTGAAGGGAAAAGTAAATGAAAAGACAAAGAATAATGAACGTATGTGTAGAGGCGATATAGGGGTAAAGAAAGAGGAACAAGATGGAAAGTCTTTTATGAAAAAGGCCATCTCGGTGAAAAAGAAAGCCAAGGAAGAAAGTAACAAAGAGAAAACTGTAAAAAGATATGAAGATAAACTCAACAATCTCAATAAAAAGAGTTGGAAAAAGAAAAACAACAAGAAAACGAAAGAGAAGTCGAAGTGTGAGTTCCTGCCGTCATCAGAGAACACAGGTATTAAACTGCTCTACATCCACCATAACGAAGACAAGAAACTGCATTTGAAAACATCAAGTAACAAGTCAAACAACGCTGACAGACTAACGTCAGTTTACCGCGGCAATGGGAAAACTCCAGCCAAATTTACAAAAAACGCAGGTCCCTCCCTGCCCTGTTTTTCAACCTTTAGATCACTGAGTGACGAGGCTTCCCCGTCTTCTACCTCGAGCTCAGCATCAAGATTTACCTCCGCTCCCACAAGGGCCATGAATCATAAGAACAATACCAGAAACCAAACCTATGTCATTCAGGGGGACACAAGCGACTCCTCTTCATCTTCCTACAGCAACAGTGACAGATTAAAAGGATTTGAGATGTCTTTTGGCCAGTGCCAGATTTCTAGTGCTAAGTCTACTTTAGACTGTGGCTCAAGTTTCTCCTACGTGGATTACAGTGGCAAGAACCAAAGGGAAGATAGTCAGAGATATACCTCACCTTCCTACAATATCAGAACAGTGGAAGACGCCAGTTTCTTGAGAGACACGACGAAGGCTCAGCCATCTGCTTTCAGAACACCTTCCAGGTACCAAGACTCAAGAATAAAACCTCCCAGAATAATTTACAAGAACGATGATACGACTCTTCCCTCAAAATTTGAAGTTAACAGAAGGAAGAATCAGAGAAACAAGGATGAAAAACCCGTATCGAACTGGAATATGGCAAATGAAGCAAAAGATTTTTCACACAACAGAGAATTATATGGGATGACTGAATCTAGTCCAAGTACCGATAATTTTGTGATGAACTACAGAACAGAAGTGTCGTCGCTGTCGTCTCCGCAAAGTTCCAGTAATAATACCCTTGAGGTTTTTACAGTTCTCAACCCAATCTTCCAAGACGAAGAAACAGTTAAAAGAGGGGAAATTATCCAGACAGCTAAGTTCCTGAAGGATCACAATAAGGAAGTTCCAAACGAGTATGTCCTACACACTGTAGCAGAGGTCCACAGGTCGGAGACGGAGTATGAGAAGAGAGGCGCCGTGTCAAGCCTCTCACAAACTGATGGTAGTTTCAAAGATCAAATAAAGATGAAAGACTTCATCTTCAATCACAACAGCTTCACGATCGAGGAAGAAGATCGCAAAGAAGAGGAAGAGAAAGCCAGAATAGTCAGAACAGACAGCGATGATCCTTCATTGTCATCATTACAAATACCACTATCACCACACCAAGTACCACCACCACAAGTACCACCACCAATACTACAACCGCAACTACCTTCGCCACTCGTGGATTATTTCATTCCACTATCACCGTCATCTTTTCCTCTGCGTTCGCCACCGGAAATAATTTCCCGCAATTTAACTCCTGTACCATCAGCGTACTTTCAGATGCCTCTACATGATTATACACACGACTACAAAACATCAGGAGATGAAGATCATGATATATTATGTTCCAGCAAGTCAAATTTTTGTCAGACTGTTGAGGATCTGGATTCTGTTGTTGAAGAATCTCCGAGTTGGTTCGCTGCTTCAGGTTTTGGTGATTTTGATGACAAACGTCTAGGAACGAGTGAGACGCAGATAACTAGAAATAACAGACTTACAGACGTAAAACCCAAGAGTTTCGAAATCTTAATCTTAGACGGCAAGGAAAACGGGGAATCTTCTACAGATAACTGGATCCTGCGGCAGAATCCTCTAATTAGGATGTCTTTTCCCTCCTCGTCGCCTCCTCTCCTGAAGAAGATGAAGAAAGATAAAGGACGCGGATACGAAACTCTCTCGCGGGTTAAAACGTCATTAGAAAACTTTCTTCAAAATCAGAATTATAAATCCAAGCAAATTACTCACTCACGGAATGGTGCCCTTAACACGTTGAACAACACACTGGGAGAATGTAACAAGGATTCTGAGGATGACAGTATAAAAGAAAATTATAATATGAGGGAGAGAAACATTAGTCGACCGCTGCCGTTAACCGCTTCAATGGTGCATGAATTAGAAAAGAACCATGGTGAGGATGCAACAAGTGGGATTTATGACAAAACTTTATCACCTTGCGAGCGTTCTGAAGCCAGTGCTGCACACATGACGGAACTCAGCTCATGCGCAAAGAAATCCTTCTCGTCATATATCCTTCCTCAAGAGTGTCATGACGGTTGTGATAAATTGGACTGGGAACGCGGAAATCTTAATGCAAAACCAGTGAAAGAAAATTCAGTTACTTTACATACAACAGCAGACAACAACTGGACTCTGTCTTCTACAGACCATAACGGAACACAAATACAATCTGTTCCAGACTGTTTGAAGAAGTCAGCAAGACTTCAGGATAGCACAAAAGATTACGAAAGCTTCAGAAAACTCTATGCTTTTAGCAATTCAATTAAAAGCGTCAGTGGGCAAGCGACATTTCAAAATGAAACGCCAAAAGAATTGCAATACATCATTGAAACTCCAGCGCAAGTGGCAAAATTATTTGGTAGCCAAGTGAATCCCACAGAAACCTTAGAACTCCTAAGCAAAAATATCGAAAACATGAAAAATACCGAAGAAATGCACACTTCTGGAAATCCTCAAGAAAGAGATGTAGAAGAAAGAGCTGATGTTGATCCAAGCAGCGACACCAGACCTCGCAAAGGGATCTTGAAAAAAGACGCGGGAGGGGATGCGATTTCTTCAGCTCCGACGAAGACGCGATGCGAGCGAAAGACTTTTGTCAGCTACGATCTTTCCATCTCGGCCTTGCCTGTCGATGGTCACCAGCAATTCGAGGTCGACGCCGGGTATGAGTGCGACACTGAACCTTCCGTTGGGGAGGTCGAGTATTTGTGTAAGTCCTCGCAGGAGGAGAAGTCGACCTCCTCACACCTCCCACCACCACTGCCACCCAGAAAACCCATGAAGAGAATTATGGTGAGTATTGTCTTGTTGGTGCTCATCTTGTTGTTGCTGCCTCGGAAATCCTCAAAGTTATTCATCAGCACAATTTCTTGTTTCTCTTATTAAAACCAAGAGGCATTTAAGTTTTTTCAACAGACATCCATGTATGTGTGGAGAGCATGAATTACATATAGATAGCAATGGTGAAGTTATAGCTCGTTGATTATTGATAAAACGTATATACGTACTGTTAGTTATTGATAACAACACTGAAGTACGGCTTGCTAGTTATTAATAACAAAGGTTAAGCATAGCCACTTACATTTAACAACGGTGAAGTATAGCTTGTTAGTTATTGGAAGTTAAGGACGTTATAGTCGTAATTAAAATGGTGGGGAGTTGGCGAGGAGCTGGTTAGGCACTCAGGCGGCCCACACTCATCAGTCATGTGGGTCACACTCAGCCCACACTCATCAATCATGTGGGCCACACTCAGCCCACACTCATCAGTCATGTGGGCCACACTCAGCCCACACCCATCAATCAAGTGGGCCACACTCAGCCCACACTCATCAGTCAAGTGGGCCACACTCAGCCCACACCCATCACTCAAGTGGGCCACACTTGGTCCACGGTCCACATGGTTTCACTCCGCTATAGTAATGCAATGATTGGTAACATACAGTTATATACAACATATGCTTTTCTATGCAGTTTTCTTGAAACTCTGTTTTGAGCTGACTAGAAGGAGCGTCTGTATAACAGGCAAATCTATAGTCGAGAAATATTTACCAGGCTAGAGATGCTTAGAATCTCCCTCTCATTCTTCGAATACACAGCATTATTACAATAAAAGGAACCTTGTCTTGTAGATTAACACTTGATGGAAGTTGTTACTAGTGACTCCCCTGAGCAGTAATGTTGTTACTAGTGACTCCCCTGAGCAGTAATGTTGTTACTAGTGACTTCCCTGAGCAGTAATGTTGTTACTAGTGACTTCCCTGAGCAGTAATGTTGTTACTAGTGACTTCCCTGAGCAGTAATGTTGTTACTAGTGATTTCCCTGAGCAGTAATGTTGTTACTAGTGACTTCCCTGAGCAGTAATGTTGTTACTAGTGACTTCCCTGAGCAGTAATGTTGTTACTAGTGACTTCCCTGAGCAGTAATGTTGTTACTAGTGACTTCCCTGAGCAGTAATGTTGTTACTAGTGACTCCCCTGAGCAGTAATGTTGTTACTAGTGACTCCCCTGAGCAGTAATGTTACTAGTGACTCCCCTGAGCAGTAATGTTGTTACTAGTGACTCCCCTGAGCAGTAATGTTGTTACTAGTGACTCCCCTGAGCAGTAATGTTGTTACTAGTGACTCCCCTGAGCAGTAATGTTGTTACTAGTGACTCCCCTGAGCAGTAATGTTGTTACTAGTGACTCCCCTGAGCAGTAATGTTGTTACTAGTGACTCCCCTGAGCAGTAATGTTGTTACTAGTGACTCCCCTGAGCAGTAATGTTGTTACTAGTGACTCCCCTGAGCAGTAATGTTGTTACTAGTGACTCCCCTGAGCAGTAATGTTGTTACTAGTGACTCCCCTGAGCAGTAATGTTGTTACTAGTGACTCCCCTGAGCAGTAATGTTGTTACTAGTGACTCCCCTGAGCAGTAATGTTGTTACTAGTGACTCCCCTGAGCAGTAATGTTGTTACTAGTGACTCCCCTGAGCAGTAATGTTGTTACTAGTGACTCCCCTGAGCAGTAATGTTACTAGTGACTCCCCTGAGCAGTAATGTTGTTACTAGTGACTCCCCTGAGCAGTAATGTTGTTACTAGTGACTCCCCTGAGCAGTAATGTTGTTACTAGTGACTCCCCTGAGCAGTAATGTTGTTACTAGTGACTCCCCTGAGCAGTAATGTTGTTACTAGTGACTCCCCTGAGCAGTAATGTTGTTACTAGTGACTCCCCTGAGCAGTAATGTTGTTATATCAGCTAACATACACTTAGTAATAGTAACTGGTAGTGAAAATAACTGATCCACAAAGGTTATAATGAGTTTTACTTTTGTCGATTAGCAAGTGGAATTTTTAAATTTCTTGACGTAAATATTAGCACTCATATACACGACTATCAACACTTGCACCCAACCATCATCAGCATTCATATACACAAATGTCAACACTAGTATATAAATCTCTCAGCACTTAATTAAACAACCATCAACGCTCGTATACACGACACTTAACGCATTCACAACACACATTTTCATAGACGACTTAATGATGAAAATCGCATTTAACAAAGTTAAATGTGATGGCTAGCCACGTTCGCTCTGGCTTGCCTTGCCACAAACACAACAAGGGAACGCCCCAGCGTAACTTAATAATAATAATAACAACAACAACAACAACAACAACAACAACAACAACAACAATAATAATAATAATAATAATAATAATAATAATAATAATAATAATCTTTATTTCTACAAGTACATGCACAAGGTATACAGGCCTAGCTGACATCAATGACATACTAATATACAGAAAGCCCCTTGCTATGCAAAGCATTTCGGGCAAATTGAGTCAATGTTGTCCCAGGATGCGACCCACACCAGTCGACTCACACCCAGGTACCTATTATACTGATGGGTGAATACACATCATTATACTGATGGGTGAACATTGGACAACAGGTGTCTTAAGGAAATACGTCCTAATTTTCCAGCCGTACCGGGGATCAACCCGCAGACCTCAATGTGTGAGTTGAGTGCGATAGCAATCTAAGCTACAAGGTTCACGCTCCGACATAACTCAAGGTTCACAGTCCGGCGTA
>NC_091339.1:18087228-18152228 GCF_038502225.1 Cherax quadricarinatus | reverse complement strand
TAGATTCTAGTGTGACCATCTAGATTCTAGTGTGACTATCTAGATTCTAGTGTGACCATCTAGATTCTAGTTTGGCCATCTAGATACTAGTGTGACCATCTCGATTCTAGTTTGGCCATCTAGATTCTAGTGTGACCATCTAGATTCCAGTGTGACCATCTAGACTCCAGTGTGACCATCTAGATTCTAATGTGACCATCTAGATTCTAGTTTGGCCATCTAGATTCTAGTGTGACCATCCAGATTCTAGTGTGACTATCTAGATTTTAGTGTGACCATCTAGATTGTAGTTTGGCCATCTAGATTCTAGTGTGACCATCTAGATTCTAGTTTGGCCATCTAGATTCTAGTGTGGCCATCTAGATTCTAGTGTGACCATCTAGATTCTAGTGTGACCATCTAGATTCTAGTCTGAACCATCTAGATTCTAGTGTGACCATCTAGATTCTAGTGTGACCATCTAGATTCTAGTGTGATCATCTAGATTCTAGTCTGAACCATCTAGATTCTAGTGTGACCATCTAGATTCAGTGTGACCATCTAGATTCTAGTGTGACCATCTAGATTCTAGTCTGAACCACCTAGATTCTAGTTTGGCCATCTAGATTCTAGTCTGAACCATCTAGATTCTAGTGTGACCATCTAGATTCAGTGTGACCATGTAGATTCTAGTGTGACCATCTAGATTCTAGTGTGATCATCTAGATTCTAGCATGACCATGTAGATTCTAGTATGACCATCTAGATTCTAGTATGAACCATCTAGATTCTAGTGTGACCATCTAGATTCTACTGAGAACCATCTAGATTCTAGTGTGACCATCTAGATTCCAGTGTGAACCATTTAGATTCTAGTGTGAACCATCTAGATTCTACTGAGAACCATCTAGATTCTAGTGTGACCATCTAGATTCTAGTTTGGCCATCTAGATTCTAGTGTGACCATCTATATTCTAGTATGGCCATCTAGATTCTAGTGTGACCATCTAGATTCTAGTGTGACCATCTAGATTCTAGTTTGGCCATCTAGATTCTAGTGTGACCATCTAGATTCTAGTGTGACCATCTAGATTCTAGTTTGGGCATCTAGATTCTAGTGTGACCATCTAGATTCTAGTGTGACCATCTAGATTCTAGTTTGGCCATCTAGATTCTAGTGTGACCATCTAGATTCTCGTGTGACCATCTAGATTCTAGTGTGACCATCTAGATTCTAGTGTGACCATCTAGATTCTAGTGTGACCATCTAGATTCTAGTTTGGCCATCTAGATTCTAGTGTGACCATCTAGATTCTAGTGTGACCATCTAGATTCTAGTGTGACCATCTAGATTCTAGTTTGGCCATCTAGATTCTAGTGTGACCATCTAGATTCTAGTGTGACTATCTAGATTCTAGTCTGACCATCTAGATTCTAGTTTGTCCATCTAGATTCTAGTGTGACCATCTAGATTCTAGTGTGACCATCTAGATTCTAGTGTGACCATCTAGATTCTAGTGTGACCATCTAGATTCTAGTTTGGCCATCTAGATTCTAGTGTGACCATCTAGATTCTAGTGTGACTATCTAGATTCTAGTGTGACCATCTAGATTCTAGTTTGGCCATCTAGATACTAGTGTGACCATCTCGATTCTAGTTTGGCCATCTAGATTCTAGTGTGACCATCTAGATTCCAGTGTGACCATCTAGATTCCAGTGTGACCATCTAGATTCTAATGTGACCATCTAGATTCTAGTTTGGCCATCTAGATTCTAGTGTGACCATCCAGATTCTAGTGTGACTATCTAGATTTTAGTGTGACCATCTAGATTGTAGTTTGGCCATCTAGATTCTAGTGTGACCATCTAGATTCTAGTTTGGCCATCTAGATTCTAGTGTGGCCATCTAGATTCTAGTGTGACCATCTAGATTCTAGTGTGACCATCTAGATTCTAGTCTGAACCATCTAGATTCTAGTGTGACCATCTAGATTCTAGTGTGACCATCTAGATTCTAGTGTGACCATCTAGATTCTAGTCTGAACCATCTAGATTCTAGTTTGGCCATCTAGATTCTAGTCTGAACCATCTAGATTCTAGTGTGACCATCTAGATTCAGTGTGACCATGTAGATTCTAGTGTGACCATCTAGATTCTAGTGTGACCATCTAGATTCTAGCGTGACCATGTAGATTCTAGTGTGACCATCTAGATTCTAGTATGAACCATCTAGATTCTAGTGTGACCATCTAGATTCTACTGAGAACCATCTAGATTCTAGTGTGACCATCTAGATTCCAGTGTGAACCATTTAGATTCTAGTGTGAACCATCTAGATTCTACTGAGAACCATCTAGATTCTCGTGTGACCATCTAGATTCTACTGAGAACCATCTAGATTCTAGTGTGACCATCTAGATTCTAGTGTGAACCATTTACATTCTAGTGTGAACCATCTAGATTCTAGTGTGAACCATCTAGATTCTAGTGTGACCATCTAGATTCTAGTGTGAACCATTTAGATTCTAGTGTGAACCATTTAGATTCTACTGTGAACCATCTAGATTCTAGTGTGAACCATCTAGATTCTATTGTGACCATCTAGATTCTAGTGTGACCATCTAGATTCTAGTGTGACCATCTAGATTCTAGTGTGACCATCTAGATTCTAGTGTGAACCATTAGATTCTAGTGTGACCATCTAGATTCCAGTGTGACCATCTAGATTCTAGTGTGACCATCTAGATTCTAGTGTGACCATCTAGATTCTAGTGTGTACCATCTAGATTCTAGTGTGACCATCTAGATTTTAGTGTGACCATCTAGATTCTAGTGTGACCATCTAGATTCTAGTGTGACCATCTAGATTCTAGTGTGAACCATTTAGATTCTAGTGTGACCATCTAGATTCTAGTGTGACCTAGATTCTAGTGTGACCATCTAGATTCTAGTGTGACCATCTAGATTCTAGTGTGAACCATCTAGATTCTAGTGTGACCATCTAGATTCTAGTGTGAACCATCTAGATTCTAGTGTGACCATCTAGATTCTAGTGTGAACCATCTAGATTCTAGTGTGACCATCTAGATTCTAGTGTGAACCATCTAGATTCTACTGAGAACCATCTAGATTCTAGTGTGACCATCTAGATTCTAGTGTGAACCATCTAGATTCTACTGAGAACCATCTAGATTCTAGTGTGACCATCTAGATTCTAGTGTGAACCATCTAGATTCTACTGAGAACCATCTAGATTCTAGTGTGACCATCTAGATTCTAGTGTGAACCATCTAGATTCTACTGAGAACCATCTAGATTCTAGTGTGACCATCTAGATTCTAGTGTGAACCATCTAGATTCTACTGAGAACCATCTAGATTTTAGTGTGACCATCTAGATTCTAGTGTGAACCATCTAGATTCTAGTGTGACCATCTAGATTCTACTGAGAACCATCTAGATTCTAGTGTGACCATCTAGATTCTAGTGTGACCATCTAGATTCTAGTGTGACCATCTAGATTCTACTGAGAACCATCTAGATTCTAGTGTGACCATCTAGATTCTAGTGTGACCATCTAGATTCTAGTGTGACCATCTAGATTCTACTGAGAACCATCTAGATTCTAGTGTGACCATCTAGATTCTAGTGTGACCATCTAGATTCTAGTGTGACCATCTAGATTCTAGTGTGACCATCTAGATTCTAGTGTGACCATCTAGATTCTAGTGTGACCATCTAGATTCTAGTGTGACCATCTAGATTCTAGTGTGACCATCTAGATTCTAGTGTGACCATCTAGATTCTAGTGTGACCATCTAGATTCTAGTGTGACCATCTAGATTCTAGTGTGACCATCTAGATTCTAGTGTGACCATCTAGATTCTAGTGTGACCATCTAGATTCTAGTGTGACCATCTAGATTCTAGTGTGACCAGCAGATGTTGAAGTGAACCTTAGTTTTAACTCTGTCTCCCCTCCTCCCTCTTGTTTATCCGTGTCTCCCTCACTCCATTCCTCTCCCACCTCCACCATTTCTCTCTCTCTCTCTCTCTCTCTCTCTCTCTCTCTGCTTCCTTTAGTAAGCGTTGATACCCAGAAAATACAGTGTTAAACCGTCGAATATTCCATTTCACATCCAGAAAGAGGAGCTGTCTATGATAATATACCTCTTTTGATACCTGTGATCAACCTAGCTGTCAGACTAAGTTGGACAACATGATATTAGTACTAACAGCCTGATTGATCAAGCCAATAACCCACCCCCCAAACACACACACACTATATTTCCCATCATTTCCAAACGCACTTCCGTCTGCCCTGCTCATCTTCGCACCGCTCGTTGGTCAATATTCCAACAGTCAAATGGACGTCTTGCGAGCCTCAGTGAGGACAATAATTATACAGGAACTGCGAACGTGTCGGGTGAGAGAGAGAAAAAAAAAGAATTATAGTTTCTCTTCATATAAAGAGAGATTAAACCAGAACCGTAGGACATCAATCTTCACTAATTGTAAGTCTTTGGAACCTCTTGTGTCGTCACACGGTGATGCTGGTGACGCAGTCATGGCACGGTGATGTGCTGGTGACGGGCCTCATTACACGGTGATGCTGGTGAAGCAGTCATGACACGGTGATGTGCTGGTAACGAGCCTCATCACATGGTGATGCTGGTTACGGCGTCACACCTCCACTCACTACGTCACAGTTTACAGTAGGTTGGTTAGTTTGTTATCGTGGGAATGAATCTAAATTCTATTCGAAAGGGAGCTTCTGCCTATGATTTTACTGGGTTATCCTGGAGGTTATTCCGGGGATCAACGCCCCCGCGGCCCGGTCCATGACCAGGCCTCCCGATGGATCAGGGCCTGATCAACTAGGCTGTTACTGCTGGCCGCACGCAGTCCAACGTACGAGCCACAGCCCGGCTGATCCGGCACTGACTTTAGGTATCTGTCCAGCTCTCTCTTGAAGGCAGCCAGGGGTTTATTGGCAATTCCCCTAATGCTTGATGGGAGGTTGTTGAACAGTCTTGGGCCCCGGACACTTATGGTGTTTTCCCTTAGTGTACCAATGGCGCCCCTACTTTTTATTGGGGGCATTTTGCATCGCCTGCCCAGTCTTTTACTTTCGTAGGGAGTGATTTCCGTGTGCAGATTTGGGACCACTCCTTCCAAGATTTTCCAAGTGTAGATTATGATATATCTCTCCCTCCTGCGTTCCAACGAGTACAAGTCAAGTGCTTCCAAGCGTTCCCAGTAGTTAAGGTGCTTGACAGAATTTATACGTGCAGTAAAGGATCTCTGTACACTCTCTAGATCTGCGATTTCACCTGCTTTGAATGGAGATGTTAATGTACAGCAGTATTCCAGCCTAGAGAGAACATGTGATTTGAAAAGGATCATCACTGGCTTGGCATCTCTCGTTTTGAACGTTCTCATTATCCATCCTATCATTTTCTTTGCACGTGCGATCGTGGCACTGTTGTGATCCTTGAAAGTGAGATCCTCAGACATTACTACTCCCAGGTCCCTTACATTATTTTTCCGCTCTATTGTATGGCCAGAGTCTGTAGTATACTCTGTTCTAGTTATTATCTCCTCCAGTTTTCCATAACGGAGTAGTTGGAATTTGTCCTCATTGAACATCATATTCTTTACCGTTGTCCACTGGAAAACTTTGTTTATATCTTCTTGGAGGTTAACCGCGTCCTCAGCAGATGACAGCCTCATGTAGATCCTAGTATTATCCGCAAAGGATGGTACGGTGCTGTGATGTATATCTCTGTCTATGTCTGATATGAGGATAAGGAATAAGATGGGGCGAGTACTGTGCCTTGTGGAACAGAGCTCTTCACTATGGCAGCCTCCGATTTAACTCTGTTGACCACTACTCTTTGTGTTCGATTTGTTAGGAAGTTGAAGATCCATCTCCCCACTTTCCCAGTTATTCCTTTAGCACGTATTTTATGGGCTATTACGCCATGATCGCATTTGTCAAATGCTTTTGCAAAGTCTGTGTATATTACATCTGCATTCTGATTTTCTTCCAGTGCATCCAAGGCCATATCATAGTGACCCAGTAGTTGTGAGAGGCAGGAGCGACCTGCCCTGAACCCATGTTGCCCTGGATTGTGCAGATTTTGGGAATCCAGGTGATTTGCAATCCTGCTTCTTAGCACTCTTTCAAAGATTTTTATGATGTGGGACGTCAGAGCTATTGGTCTATAGTTCTTAGCTAATGCTTTGCTGCCACCTTTATGGAGTGGGACTATATCCGTTGTTTTAAGTGACTGGAATTTCACCCATGTCCAAGCTCCTCCTCCATAGTGTACTTAGGGCACGCGAGAGGGGTTTCTTGCAGTTCTTAATGAAAACAGAGTTCCACGAGTCTGGGCCCGGGGCTGAGTGCATGGGCATGTTGTCAATGGCTTTCTCGAAATCTATCGGAGTTAGGGTAATGTCGGAAATCTGGCATACATTTATGGAGCTTTGAGGCTCATTCATGAAGAAATCATTTGGGTCGCCGATCCTCAGACCGATTAGTGGTTCACTAAACACAGAGTCGTACTGGGATTTCAATATTTCACTCGTGTTCCTGATGACAGCTTCTCATGCTGAGTGAGTCTTATACCTGACGTCAGCTTCTCATGCTGAGTGAGTCTGATACCTGACGACAGCTTCTCATGCTGAGTGAGTCTGATACCTGACGACAGCTTCTCATGCTGAGTGAGTCTGATACCTGACGACAGCTTCTCATGCTGAGTGAGTCTGATACCTGACGACAGCTTCTCATGCTGAGTGAGTCTGATACCTGACGACAGCTTCTCATGCTGAGTGAGTCTGATACCTGACGACAGCTTCTCATGCTGAGTGAGTCTCATACCTGACGACAGCTTCTCATGCTGAGTGAGTCTCATACCTGACGACAGTTTCTCATGCTGAGTGAGTCTCATACCTGACGACAGCTTCTCATGCTGAGTGAGTCTCATACCTGACGACAGCTTCTCATGCTGAGTGAGTCTCATACCTGACGACAGCTTCTCATGCTGAGTGAGTCTCATACCTGCTGACAGCCTCTTCAGGCACAGAACAGTTCACTTACCTCAGACGTGAAGGTCATTAAAGTCACTTAAGTGACCAGAACCTGCATGGATTGTCTCAAAACTTAAACTCACTAACAGTCATCCTAACAATTTTTCCCATGGAGGATTGCAAAGCAGTTTCTTCTTGCAGAAATGCATGTGAAAGAAAAATCTTGAATAAGAACAGATTTCCTTGAAATCTATATAACATTTCTAATACGTAATTACAGAATGTGACAAGTTGATAAAAGTGACACTTGTGAAGTGGACTGAAGTAGCCACAAGGATCCCAGAAGTGGATCCAAATATACAGATCAATTAATCTTCTGTGTTTGTGTCTCCATATGAGTTATTATTGAACATTGACAATTGTTCATTACACTTTCGTTATCCATAATTACAGAAATATACATTTTATTATCCTAAAAACCATTATTCCAAATGTGTTTTAAGTATTTCCACTCAAGTGTTTTTGTATATGTGTTCAACTCAGGGCATTTTTGGCTTTTGATACAAAAAAGCAGATATGAAGAAGCAAGGGATATATATATACACATAGAGTTGCGTGTATCTGAGTATATACACTAAAAGATTACTTTAATCCCTATTTTAAGGATTAAAGTGGTTATCTCTGGTGATTAACAGGTGATATGGAGTCATTACTCTATTACCATTTTATTTGAATTAACAATCCCGGATGGTTAACAACCCATGTTAAAAATAAAAGTGACCAGTTAGCACCTACACACTCCAATAAAAGTTTTTAGTTTTTTATTAAAATGGTATAACCAAATCAACTAATTCTTTAACCTTACACCAAAAGGATTTTTTTTTCTAATTCGCGACACCATCACAGGTTCACACCAGAACATAGACGTAAAATGAATGATTTTTCTGTCTACCTTGTCAGTGTCATCTAGTTCTATGGCGTCCTGGTCATGTAAAACTGATTACACATTTAGGGACAATAAATCTGAAAAAAACTGTATTTCAGTAATTTCAAATTGTAGAACATGACCCTTGTGTTTAATACAGGACATTTATAAAATGTTCTTTAATAAATGTCTTGAATTGTATACAAGAGCCTTTTTCCATAGTTAGTCTACATCACCATGCCATTTACCTCCAAATCCAGCTTGACACTCTTGGCTGCTGCAGTGCTGTGTATTTCCTGCGTCAGAGTCAGCAGTGAGCCTTTATAATCCAGGGATAACGGGGATACCAAGAGCAACTACAGTAACTGGCGCCAATTACTTTCTTAACTCACTGGAAGATGACTCTTCCTGGACGGTTAATGAACGTGGCGATGATGAGAAGTTCGCGTGAACATATGAAAGTTCAAGTATTAGTAAGGAAATCTGATACAAGTCAGTGGCTGGAGAAAGTCAATAATTATTGACTGGTGACAATTGTAAATGATTTACAATGATCCCGTATATCTTATTTTCCTTATTTACGCCTCATATATAAATTTGAACTTTTTACAATGGTTTTATATTTTAAATTGTGCAGACTTAATTCTTGAATAATCCAATAAAGTCAAGCGTTGTGACTTATTACAATCGGGATTCAGAATAATTATTTTTGACTTCATCTGTGTTTTAATCAGTCAGTACCTGACCAGCCGGGCTGTGGTTCGTACGTTGGATTACATGCAGCAGGCAGTAACAGCCTACTTGATCAGGCCCTGATCCACAGCGCGAGGCCTGGTCATGGACCGAGCCGCGGGGGCGTTGACCCCCGGAACACCCTCCAGGTATACTCCAGTTTGTCTTCGCTGCTTCATTCTATACTCAAGGTTTAGTTATTTTTTCTTCCTCACTAACTACACACTGAAAAAGTTTTCTGAAGATTGAGATACTTATGCAACATATGAGAATCTTTATTAAGGAAGCGTTTCTCCACACAGTGGCTTCATCAGTCCAATACAAAGCAGAGAGGGGTAAGGAGAGGAGGTGTTTGAAGTAATTAGTCCCTCAGCCTGGAACTGCTGTGTTCAGTCCATCACAAGAGTGATGGACTGAACACATCGGTAAGACCGAACTCGTCGTTCGGTCTTATCGATTTTATCTAGCATGTTGATAAATTGATTCTCACAGTAAAACTGATTCCATATCATTTTAATTCCT
The DNA here is from genome assembly GCF_038502225.1 of Cherax quadricarinatus. NCBI lineage: Eukaryota > Metazoa > Arthropoda > Malacostraca > Decapoda > Parastacidae > Cherax > Cherax quadricarinatus. The sequence goes on along the minus strand of NC_091339.1, from coordinate 18,143,036 downwards.
TCCCAATACGACTCAGTTTTTAGCAAGCCGCTAACCAGACTGAGAGTCGAAGATCAAAATGAATTTTTTATGAGAGAGCCACAGAATTTGGTTAAACAAGCCTATCTGATGCTATCCTGACGCTAAATGACTTCGAACAGGCGATAAATGACATGCCCATGCACTCTGCCCCAGGGCCAGACTCATGGAACTTCGTGTTCATCAAGAACTGCAAGAAGCCCCTATCACGAGCTTTTACCATCCTATGGAGAGGGAGCATGGACACGGGGGTCGTCCCACAGTTACTAAAAACGACAGACTTAGCCCCACTCCACAAAGGGGGCAGTAAAGCAACAGCAAAGAACTACAGACCAATAGCACTAACATCCCATATCATAAAAATCTTTGAAAGGGTCCTAAGAAGCAAGATCACCACCCATCTAGAAACCCATCAGTTACACAACCCAGGGCAACATGGGTTTAGAACAGGTCGCTCCTGTCTGTCTCAACTATTGGATCACTACGACAAGGTCCTAGATGCACTAGAAGACAAAAAGAATGCAGATGTAATATATACAGACTTTGCAAAAGCCTTCGACAAGTGTGACCATGGCGTAATAGCGCACAAAATGCGTGCTAAAGGAATAACAGGAAAAGTCGGTCGATGGATCTATAATTTCCTCACTAACAGAACACAGAGAGTAGTTGTCAACAGAGTAAAGTCCGAGGCAGCTACGGTGAAAAGCTCTGTTCCACAAGGCACAGTACTCGCTCCCATCTTGTTCCTCATCCTCATATCCGACATAGACAAGGATGTCAGCCACAGCACCGTGTCTTCCTTTGAAGATGACACCCGAATCTGCATGACAGTGTCTTCCATTGGAGACACTGCAAGGCTCCAGGCGGACATCAACCAAATCTTTCAGTGGGCTGCAGAAAACAATATGAAGTTCAACGATGAGAAATTTCAATTACTTAGATATGGTAAACAAGAGGAAATTAAATCTTCATCAGAGTACAAAACAATTTCTGGCCACAAAATAGAGCGAAACACCAACATCAAAGACCTGGGAGTGATCATGTCGGAGGATCTCACCTTCAAGGACCATAACATTGTATCAATCGCATCTGCTAGAAAAATGACAGGATGGATAATGAGAACCTTCAAAACTAGGGATGCCAAGCCCATGATGACACTCTTCAGGTCACTTGTTCTATCTAGGCTGGAATATTGCTGCACACTAACAGCACCTTTCAAGGCAGGTGAAATTGCCGACCTAGAAAATGTACAGAGAACTTTCACGGCGCGCATAACGGAGATAAAACACCTCAATTACTGGGAGCGCTTGAGGTTCCTGAACCTGTATTCCCTGGAACGCAGGCGGGAGAGATACATGATTATATACACCTGGAAAATCCTAGAGGGACTAGTACCGAACTTGCACACGAAAATCACTCACTACGAAAGCAAAAGACTTGGCAGACGATGCAACATCCCCCCAACGAAAAGCAGGGGTGTCACTAGCACGTTAAGAGACCATACAATAAGTGTCAGGGGCCCGAGACTGTTCAACTGCCTCCCAGCATACATAAGGGGGATTACCAACAGACCCCTGGCAGTCTTCAAGCTGGCACTGGACAAGCACCTAAAGTCGGTTCCTGACCAGCCGGGCTGTGGCTCGTACGTTGGTTTGCGTGCAGCCAGCAGCAACAGCCTGGTTGATCAGGCTCTGATCCACCAGGAGGCCTGGTCACAGACCGGGCCGCGGGGGCGTTGACCCCCGGAACTCTCTCCAGGTAAACTCCAGGTAAACTCCAGGTAAACTCCAGACGAGTAAATCAAAATGAAGCCTTTTAAAGTTTACTGCACAAGTATTTTCATTGGCTGGATACCTTTTTTCTCCTGCTGAGTTAGTAATCAGAGTCAAATTTACTCCTCACGAGGAGTCGAAGCAGTATTATTTTATTCATCAGGAAAGAGGCCATGTGCCTCCCAGGTTATTCCCAGGTATCCAAGAAGCTTGGCACCAATTATTACTTCTGCCAACGGAACGACTGACTGTCTCTGCTATCCATCAATATCTATTTAACCAAATTTATTAGAGTTTGCATTATTTGAGGGTAAAAAAGAGGTCCCCATTCTTGAAAAGGATGGGAAGCACTCACACTCCATGGGCACACAGTTTATGTCTCAATTTATATTTGTTCTCGTAAGTCAGTAAAGAATTATACAGTTATTTTCGTATTAACTATTATGTGTGTTTCAGCAGCATTAAATGTTGGGAATTATAAACAATGCAATCAGAAAAAAATACAAATTAGTTCTACAGCAACGACTTTCACGCCAACTTCCTAACCTAATCTTTCGATTTTGGTTAGTCCCCTATATCATAGTTCATTTTCTCTCATGGACTGATCCAGATTCGTTTTCTTTAAAGCACTTCTTGAGTTGGTTTCGAGTCACACAATTCCACACACGCACACACACAAACACACACGAGCTGAGACTCGACCCATGCAACCACAAATAGGTGAACACACAAGGGAAAACTTGAGGTGCAGGCAGGCACAACGAGGGGCATAATCTGCTGGATCACAGAATACTTTAGAGGCAGGAGGCAAGGAGCGATTGTCCGGGAAGAGTCATCAGAATGGGGAAGTGTAACAAGCGGGGTGCCACAAGGATCTATATTAGAGCCGGTACTATTTCTGGTTTATGTGAATGATATTGCAGATGGGATTTTTCCATTTTGTTATTCTTGACTAATAATGCAGATGGGATTGAGTCAGATATATTCCTATTTTCTGATGACATTAAACTGATAAGAGGAATAAAACAGGCGAGGACAGGGAAAGGCTGCATATGGGTCTGGACAAACTGCAAGAATGATCAGATAAATGGTTGCTTTAATTCAGCTTCAGCAAATGCAAGGTCATGAAGATCGGGGAAGACAAAAGCCCAGACATGATGTATGGTCTCTAGGGACCGAAGTTGAAGACCTCACCCAAAAAGAAAGACCTAGGGGTGAGCATAGTGCTTAGCATGTCGCCAGAGGCTCAAATCAACCAAATAACCTCTGCAGCCAATGCTTGCTTGACAAATCATAGGACTATCACCACTTCATAAAACATATGTCAGGCCGATATGCCTAACATAAAACGTTTGTCAGGCCCATCTTTAAGTATGCAGCACGGGTATGGAACGTACACCTGAGGAAGAATAATAAAAACTGAAAAAAGCGCAGAAGTAGCAAAACTAGTGCCTGAGTTAAGAGGCATGAGTTATGAGGAGAGGCAAATGGAAATGAATCTGACGACACTGAAGAACAGAAGAACCAAGGGAGATAAGATAACATACAAAATACTCACTGCAATTGACAGGGTAGAGAGGGAGAGACTGTCTGAGAGGCAAGAAAGGGGAACTTGGGGACATAGCTGGAAGTTAAAGATACAGATAAGCCACAGGGATGGCAGGAAGTAAGAATCGGAAAATGCAATGATTTCAGTGAAGACGTGATGGGGGCAGGCTCCATACACAGCTTTAAAAGCAAGTACGATAAGGCCCATGAGACAAGTTGAGAGGTGAGGCTATCAGGTAAGACTCGATCCTTTCAGCTACGTATAGGTGAGAACATACAGACGAGCACGAACACTCTATCATACCTGATCCTTTGGTTTTAGTTAAGGTTCCCTACAACGTAGTTCATTTTCTCTGATGAACTGGTCTAGATTCGTTTTCTTTAAAGTGTTTCTTGAGTCACTTTAGACAAACAGATAGGTATTTACTTACATACACCAGAGCAAGCAAGTAAGTAAGTTTATTCAGGTATACATAAATACAGTTACATAGATTATCATACATAGCAGCATATGTGTAAAGTACCTGGGATAATCCCAAAAAGTCAGACAGAGTGACTTATTTCCACTGGGGTCCTTTTATTTTATTTATTTATTTATTTATTTAGAAATTTTAGCATACAAACAGAGGTACAAAAAATACAGGTAAGAGCAGCATGCCAAAGCCACTTATATGCATACCTCATATACCTTATATACCTCTTATTATTATAATATAAAGGTGATAATATCTTATTATTATTCTATAATGGAGATAACATCTTATTATCATACTATTAAGACTATCGACTACACGAGGATCATTAACACTACTACACGAGGGTCATTAAGACTACTACACGAGGGTCATTAAGACCACTACACGAGGGTCATTAAGACTACTACACGAGGGTCATTAAGACTACTACACGAGGGTCATTAAGACCACTACACGAGGGTCATTAAGACTATCTACAATACGAGGGTCATTACTAGGAATAAGGTAAAATTACACGCGTGTTAGCTAAAAAAATAAAAAAAATCATTCCCCTCCCTTTCTGTAGCTACATGCATCAGGCACCTTTTGGCACTCTTCTTGAACTGGTTCATGCTATGACTGGCTTTGACACGTGCAGGTAGTCTGTTTAAAACACAAGTTTAAAACACAAACACAAGTTTAAAACACAAACACAGATGAGTCACAGGGATGCTAGGAAACACTTCTTTAGCCTTAGTGAGGTCAGCAAGTGGAACCCAGACAGTGAAGTGGTAGAGGCGAGATCCATATATAATTTTAAGAACAGGTATGACAGGACTCTCGAAACCAGGAGAGAGTGAACCTAGTACTAGGTGGCCGACAGAGAGGCCGAGATCTTAGATTCGATACCTTCAGCAACAAATACGCGAGTACAAACCTACTGGAATTCTATGAGGGAATAACGGCAATCAAGGAAGAAAGACAAGGATGGATCGATTGCGTATTCTTGGACTGTAGGAAAGCACTTGAGACTGTACCCCAAAGAGAAACTGATTCACAAATTAGACGAGCAGGCAGGAAACAAGTTACAATCTTACAGTAAATGATGGAATGACTAACAAATAAAGCACAGAGTGCAGCTGTTTCAGGATGAGAAACTTTAACAAATGAAGCAACCAAAGATCAGTGCCAGAATTCTTGATAAACATAATTAACCAGCCAGAGAGACGTGTATAATATGTGCCATTGTTTATGATGACTCTAAGTTAATACCCAGGTGTAAAGTAAATACCCGGAGTATTAACCAGATGTTTTTGGCATTAACTTAATACACGGAGTATTAAGTTAAAACAGGGGGTATTAATTTAATTCCCGGGGTATCAGCTTAATACTAAGGGTATTTACTTAATACCCAGGCATTAAATTAATACCGTGGCGTTTAATTTGTGAAGAGAAGGCTGTGTGAACATGCGTGGTCCACGCCTTTTTGCACCTGCCAGCAGCAGTTATAAGAACGTCGTTGTCAAGGGCACAATAACGCCGTCTTCAAGGACACACTAAACGTCGTCTTCAAGGACACACTAAACGTCGTCTTCAAGGGCACACTAAACGTCGTCTTCAAGGGCACACTAAACGTCGTCTTCAAGGGCACACTAAACGTCGTCTTCAAAGCCACACTAAACGTCGTCTTCAAGGGCACACTAAACGTCGTCTTCAAAGCCACACTAAACGTCGTCATCAAGGGCACACTAAACGTCGTCTTCAAGGGCACACTAAACGTCTTCAAGGGCACACTAAACGTCGTCTTCAAGGACACACTAAACGTCGTCTTCAAGGGTACACTAAACGTCGTCTTCAAGGGCACACTAAACGTCGTCTTCAAGGACACACTAAACGTCGTCTTCAAGGGCACACTAAACGTCGTCTTCAAGGGCACACTAAACGTCGTTTTCAAAGCCACACTAAACGTCGTCTTCAAGGGCACACTAAACGTCGTCTTCAAAGCCACACTAAACGTCGTCATCAAGGGCACACTAAACGTCGTCTTCAAGGGCACACTAAACGTCGTCTTCAAGGGCACACTAAACGTCGTCTTCAAGGACACACTAAACGTCGTCTTCAAGGGTACACTAAAAGTCGTCTTCAAGGGCACACTTAACGTCGTCTTCAAGGGCACACTAAACGTCGTCTTCAAAGCCACACTAAACGTCGTCTTCAAGGAAACACTAAACGTCGTCTTCAAGGGCACACTAAACGTCGTCTTCAAGGGCACACTAAACGTCGTCTTCAAGGGCACACTAAACGTCGTCTTCAAGGGCACACTAAACGTCGTCTTCAAGGACACACTAAACGTCGTCTTCAAGGACACACTAAACGTCGTCTTCAAGGGCACACTAAACGTCGTCTTCAAGGGCACACTAAACGTCGTCTTCAAGGACACACTAACCGTCGTCTTCAAGGGAACACTAAACGTCGTCTTCAAGGACACACTAAACGTCGTCTTCAAGGGAACACAACGTCGTCTTCAAGACACACTATACGTCGTCTTCAAGGGCACACTAAACGTCGTCTTCAAGGACACACTAACCGTCTTCTTCAAGGGAACACTTAACGTCGTCTTCAAGGACACACTAACCGTCGTCTTCAAGGGAACACTTAACGTCGTCTTCAAGGACACACTAACCGTCGTCTTCAAGGGAACACTAAACGTCGTCTTCAAGGGCACACTAAACGTCGTCTTCAAGGGTACACTAAACGTCGTCTTCAAGGACACACTATACGTCGTCTTCAAGGACACACTAAACGTCGTCTTCAAGGACACACTATACGTCATCTTCAAGGACACACTAAACGTCGTCTTCAAGGACACACTAACCGTCGTCTTCAAGGGAACACTTAACGTCGTCTTCAAGGACACACTAACCGTCGTCTTCAAGGGAACACTAAACGTCGTCTTCAAGGGCACACTAAACGTCGTCTTCAAGGGTACACTAAACGTCGTCTTCAAGGACACACTATACGTCGTCTTCAAGGACACACTAAACGTCGTCTTCAAGGACACACTAAACGTCGTCTTCAAGGACACACTAAACGTCGTCTTCAAGGACACACTAAACGTCGTCTTCAAGGGTACACTAAACGTCGTCTTCAAGGACACACTATACGTCGTCTTCAAGGACACACTAAACGTCGTCTTCAAGGACACACTAAACGTCGTCTTCAAGGACACACTATACGTCATCTTCAAGGACACACTAACCGTCTTCTTCAAGGGAACACTTAACGTCGTCTTCAAGGACACACTAACAGTCGTCTTCAAGGGCACACTTAACGTCGTCTTCAAGGACACACTTAACAAATATAGTAGTTTTACTTACAAAGCTCCTCCATGTAATGTAATTTTCTGAAAAGGCGATTAAAAAAAATAATTTCCAAAATTGAAGAGCGCGAGAAAGTCTGCCACAGTTTGTGGCAGACTTTTAGATGCGCTTTTTTCAATCGGATTTATATTTTTTTTTTTATAAATAGTGGAGCTTTATAAGAGTTAATAGTATCAAATACCTTTCTTCCACTGCTTTATAAAGTATCAAATACCTTTCTTCCACTGCTTTATAAAGTATCAAATACCTTTCTTCCACTGCTTTATAAAGTATCAAATACCTTTCTTCCACTGCTTTATAAAGTATCAAATACCTTTCTTCCACTGCTTTATAAAGTATCAAATACCTTTCTTCCACTGCTTTATAAAGTATCAAATACCTTTCTTCCACTGCTTTATAAAGTATCAAATACCTTTCTTCCACTGCTTTATAAAGTGTCAAATACCTTTCTTCCACTGCTTTATAAAGTGTCAAATACCTTTCTTCCACTGCTTTATAAAGTGTCAAATACCTTTCTTCCACTGCTTTATAAAGTGTCAAATACCTTTCTTCCACTGTTTTATAAAGTGTCAAATACCTTTCTTCCACTGCTTTATAAAGTGTCAAATACCTTTCTTCCACTGCTTTATAAAGTGTCAAATACCTTTCTTCCACTGCTTTATAAAGTGTCAAATACCTTTCTTCCACTGCTTTATAAAGTGTCAAATACCTTTCTACCACTGCTTTATAAACAGTGTCAAATACCTTTTTATATTGCTTGTAAGCAATGACAAATACCGTTGTTCCACTGCTTGTAAACAGTGCCAAATATGTATGCTGCACTGAACAAGCAGTGCCAGATATCCTGGCTGCACTGCTGGATAAACTGTGACACGGAGCCGCCTCTGCCTCAACACATGCAGATTACTTGAGTTTTTCCTTCTACTACCCACCATGACGCTGATTCCGTGTTACACGTAAAGCAAAAACCCGAGTAAACACGACAAGAGAGGCGGCAGGGAGGCAGGCAAGCAAGCAGGGCGGCAGGGAGGCAGGGAGGCAGAGAGGCAGAGAGGCAGAGAGGGGGCTGAGGAACCAGCGGTGGTGTTATCAACGCCTCAGTGTACTGCTCACACCACCACGGGCAGGTGTATGTGTGTGTGTCTTGCAACGTGCCGCTCTTCTCTTATAACGTACACCTGTGAGTGTTACGTGCACGGCGTTACGATCAGTGTTGCACGTACATCCTGGTGGTTAGTGTTACAGTGTGACTAGTTTAGTGAGTTACATCATGAGGAAATTACTACCCAGAAGTTTGATCATGTCCAGAATTTATTGTCTGAGGAAAAATGCAAGGTAAGAAACGTGTATATATATATATATATATATATATATATATATATATATATATATATATATATATATATATATATATATATATATATATATATATATATATATATATATGAGAGAGAGAGAGAGAGATGTATATGACAGTCCCTGCCAAGATGTGAATGGCACTCACTGGTTCCCGTGGCACTCTGCAAGACACTTCCTTCCTTTAAGGGTAAGACCTCAAAGCCTTGAATTGGACCCTAATTATCCAGAGCGGACCTGGTCTGTGACCAAGACAACAGCCGCACTATGAACCACGCTGCTACAACTACCATATACGGCTGTATATACATACAATATTGTATATTGTATCACGAAACGTTAATTTAGGTCATCTTTTTTATCTTTACTCTCATTTTCGCTACCAACTAAAAATCTATACTTTCGTCACGACACCACCACCACAGATACCACCACCACCACCACCACAGGCACCACCACCACCACAGGCACCACCAACACAGGCACCAACACCACCACCACAGGCACCATCACCATCACCACAGGCACCACCACCACCAACAGACACTACCGTCACTAGCACCACCACAATACCACTGCCACCACCAATATGGCACCACCGTCATCAGTATCAGGACAGCGCTTCTACCACAACACTACTGCCATAACACCACCACAACGACAACACTACCACTACTACGACAACAATACCAATGCCATGACAACAACACCACTACCATAACAATGCCACTGCCACGATAACAATACCACTGCCACGACAACATTACCACTGCAACAACAACAATACCACTGCCACGATAACAATACCACTGCCACAACAATACCACTGCCACGACAACAATACCACTGCCACGACAACAATACCACTGCCACGACAACAATACCACTGCCACGACAACAATACCACTGCCACGACAACAATACCACTGCCACGACAACAATACCACTGCCACGACAACAATACCACTGCCACGACAACAATACCACTGCCACGACAACATCAACTAGTGAGTTTCAGGAGCCGGAGAACCTGACCATGGGTGGATTCCCTGACCATATCTCAGGAAGACGGCTCGTAGCCCTTAAACTCAACCATACTACTGCAGGAACAACACCTGGGTCCCTTCTAGGTGGTGGTGGTGAGCCGTCTTGATGCCGCTGATGGGGTCACTGATCAAGGGAATTAGCACCAACCTTCCCTTCCTCGGATTAAACCTGATTACTTTCCAATCCCTCGTACTGTATGATCCTTTCGGATTACGAATTTCCCCAAGACCAAAAAAAAAAGAAAAAGGACTCAAGGTAACAGAAAGTGTAATGTTAAACCTCTTTATGCTAAACAATAGAAGAGAGAGAGGCAGGCGCACGAGGACACCAACAAGACCATCATAATCATCATTTTGACAGCAAAAGTTAAAAGAAGAAATATCAACGAAAAGCAAATGCTCATAAGAAGCTTCATTCAAATGACCTTTTTGGAATAAATGTGATCCACACATCTGAGTGGCAGCGTGCAGAACTACATTGACGGAAACTGCATTGGTAAATTTCATGAGTCATCGTGTAAAAGAAACCACAAGAATGTAAGAGATGAGATGAACCATCACGACCGAACCTGGTTTTTACTCTAACATAATGAAATTTAAAATAAATCGACACCAGAGCATAAAAAAGGAAGCACAGACAACACTGCTAAGATTTAAATATTTGGTAGATATGGGATAGAAGAAAAGAGGAGGAGAGATAAGCACAACACTGTACTGCAGGAGAGAAGACTATTCCGGGAAAAAATTTCCAGAATAAAGTATAAAGGAAGAAGGAATGGAAGGAGAGACAACCCAGGGTATGATGGAGGGACTAAGAAGAATACGTCAGCAATGCCACATAAACATACATATCAATAAAGAAGAATAGAATGGAAAAATAGAGAGAGATTCCACTATTCAACCAGAAGTATAGAGAGCCCGAGGAACTAAATGAGAGTGTTAAAACTGAAGATAAAGGTGGGAGAGAGAGAGAGAGAGAGAGAGAGAGAGAGAGAGAGAGAGAGAGAGAGAGAGAGAGAGAGAGAAGAAGAAGAAGAGGAAGGCAAGTAAAAGAATTAGTAATATTGTAAATATGCTAGGATAAGAAGAGAGGGAGAATGGCACCTTGAGAACGACATAGTGTCAGAGGTAAAATCGATATTAACACTTGAAGAGAGACAGGAGTAAGAACCAAGGAAGAGGATCACTTACACAAGGAGACAACAGTGATGTGTTAGTAACCACTGAGGAAAAACAACTGACTCCACGAGATAATGGTATGACATTATAGTCTATATCATCATGACACCACTATCCCTACATCACCATTACTGGGTAAACACCACCACTGGCACTCAATCATGACCACAATTAAAATCACTACGTCACTATACCATGACTACCACGACACCACCATTGCCATTACCATCATATCAATACCATCGATGCCACCATCACATCACCACCATCGTTGCCACCACCATCACATCAACACAAATGTCTCATTTTTCACCACCACCATCACATCACTACCATGACCATGACCAGCATCACCATCTCATCACCACCACCACACCATCACCCCCAACCGCTACCACCATCAGAGGAGTACGCCAGCTTCCTACACAGTCACTCCGCTACACTGTACACAGCTGCACGTCAGTTTAATAATAATAATCTTTATTTCTACAAGTACATGTACGTGGATACTGTAGCACTGAACATAATAGACTGTGACTACTGTAGTATACAGTACAACGGACTGTGGCCGTCGTATTTAAAATCGGATATTTAAACTTGCATTAAATAATAAAGAGCTAGTGAAGAACTTATGATATCCAGGAATTAAACCTAACCTGCCCCTTCACTACCAACAAAAGAAAGGGCACCGTACGTCGTCCATGATAAAACTATCAAAGTAGGAGAACTTTCTCTTCCACTGTGTTAGGTAAACAACTGTCACTTCTTTCACTTCTGGTCACGATGAGAGTGTAACTGATGCGGGGAGACTGAAGGGGAATATTATATATATATATATAATGTCGTGCCGATACGTAAAACTGGTCAATTAGCAAGAACTCATTCAAAATTAAGTCCTTTCTTAAATTTTCTCTTATGCGTTTAGAGATATATTTTTTTATTTATGTTAATGAAAAAAATAATAGTTTTGTACCAAAAGTACCTTAGAAAACTTACCTAACCTTATTATAACAAGCGCAATTTAATTAAGCAAAATCCAACTAAATATATTTTAGATAAGTTTAGAATAATTTAATAATAAACAAACACTATGAAATATATTTTTTTCGTTAGGTTCAGAATGATTTTTGCAAACTTATTGCATACACAAATTTTCGCTTGCCGTTTTCGGCAAGACGAGCGTTGCTATTTAAGCCAAAATAGCAAGTTTTACCTATTCGGCACGAGACACACACACACACATTTTAAATATATATGCTTCAGAGTGTGTCAGGGAAGGATAGAGCCCGCCTCCTGGCAATGAGAGCCCCTCATGCAGGGGACTTTCTGTTGGCTGTTCCCAACTCCAGCCTTAGCACACGCCTCGACCCACAGACCATCCGCATCGGTGTTGCCCTTCGACTTGCCGTATTTGTGGCAGTGAAGCAGCAGACCAATTCGGGTACCATGGTCTTGTGTGCCGTAAATCCGAGGGAAAGATTGCAAGACATGAGGAGGTTAATAACATTATCAAGAGGAACCTCACAACAGCCGGATGCCCAGCAGTAAGGGAGCCACCCCAGCTATGTAGATCTGTTGGCAGCCAGAAGCGTCCAGATGGTATCACCCTTCAAGCCTGGACAGACGGGAAGCAGGTGATGTGGGACTATACAAGTGCATCTACCCTGGCTGATACCTATCTCCAATACACCAGGGAGGAAGGAGGGGCAGCTGCCAGCTTCAGGGAGTCCCAAAAGTTTAGAAAATATGGAGAACTTGCCCATCACTATATGTTTGTTCCCATAGGCTCAGAGACCCTTGGCTCATGGGGAAAGAATGCATCTAAATTCCTTAAGGAGCTGGGAAAAAGACTCATCAAGGTAACTAGGGATCCCAGGGCAGCTAGTTTTCTGTTCCAGCTGCTCAGTGCGGCTGTTCAAAGGGGTAATGCCTGCTGTATTTTGGGCACATGCCCCAGCTCTGAGGAGCTGGATGAGATTTTCGCCTTATAATCGGTGATATACACGTAACAACATGTACCGTATATGCCACCTTTATATCAACAATGTATCTCTTAAATCTTCTGTACCATATTATGTAATAATATATATATGTATATATATATATATATATATATATATATATATATATATATATATATATATATATATATATATATATATATATATATATATATATATATATACTCTTCCTCGTTCTGGCTCCTCGCCGTGATGAGCCGTCCACGATCGTTAGTCAAACGCTAGAGTGATTACCGTGTCTCATTCGTAAATGTACGTTCATCGCCTCATGGTAGTCACCCAAGCCGAAGCCACCGTCACAAGCCCTCGTCTCTGACACTAGCGTATTTCACACCATCTACTCTCTAAATTGCCATTCACTTGCTCAAGATATAATTAGATCCCTGTAGAAACTACAAAGATCATTCAACCGTTTTTTATGCAAGTTGGAAAGATCTTCACTTTCTCAGATCCCGTTTTAGAATAATTTCTCTTAGGCTTCCGTTAGCACCAAAAATTGGCAAGCTTTCCAACGAACAGTGACGAAGGTGTTCAGGATTTCTCTTAAGCTTCGACTAACTCCATAAATTGGCAAGTTCATCAACCAGCAGTGACGAAGGTGTTCAGGCAGGGAATAAACACATTAAAATTACCTCTTCACGTTTTCTGCTGTCTCTCAGGTACTGAGGTCACCTCTGCATTCCAGTGAAGCAGCCTGCTGAGCAGGCGAAACGTTCCAGTAACAAAGTAGTGAGAACGAGGAACTTGTCAGTACACAGGCGACCACTCTTGATGAGTCGAGTGGGGAGAACCCCCACTCAACTTGCATCTATAATCTTAGACAACAATTTTCTGTCCGCAGGAAAAACCCAGAATTCAAGATGTTGATGACTAGATAACACCAGGAACCTTTTATGTCCATCATGGATTACATTACCTCAATTTATGGAGACTTCTTGTTCAAGTTCCCAACTATTACATTTCCCCATGTAACATGTGCACACCTACCATGGGAGGACACCACCTTTGAAGCAGCTGAGCTGGTCAGCATCTCCAGACTGGAACCGACTTATATCCATCGCCTTGCTATTGTCGTAACCTACGCTCTGCAGTCGCGAAAAAAAAAAATATATATATAAAAACGCAATTGCAAATGGTATATCTCTTGCCAACTCAATCCTATGCAGATATATTTTCTTATACCTGTGTGGCCCTGATGGGTAAGTGTCATATCCTTTTAAATTAAATAATTTTCATTAATGACACTAAACACACACACACACACACACACACACACACACACACACACACACACACACACACACACACACTAACCCATCCTTCTTCCCTTCCCATCTTACCAAAGCTCTGGTCGAAAAGTTGAAGGTGAAGATACCCAAGTGTTGCACATGTATCTTATTCATCACGTTACCAAAGTTGACGGGATGCGGTACTTAGTTTCTCCGCCACCCAGAGACAGGAGCAACACCCGCGATGTGAACCACAGGTCAGCCAACAAGAGGGAAGATATGATACAACGTTGCAGAAAAGGTTTTCACTGGGGCAAGATTTCACGCTGTAGAGCGAAGTACTGTCCAAGAATTTTTTCTGCAACGTCTCTCTTTCACCTTTCTTCATCAGTGCATCGTTTGGATTTAACCAGCAATTCCAAGAGGAGGAGAATTCGAAGGAGATAGAAAAGAAAAAAAGGCGCATAAAAATACAGTAAAAAACCCGAGAAACTAGCAGGAGGGAAAGAAAATAACAGAGATCAGGAGGGATGCAAGGAAACCAAAAGTGACATAGGAGCAAAGGAGAAGACTGAAAAGGAGAAATACTATAGCCACACTGTAAGAAAAATGATGGATATGGACCAAGTGATAAGGAAGAGAGGAAAGTGCAGACAGAGAATGACGAAGAGGTATGTGAATAACTCATTAGAGAAACATGATGATGAAGAAGACTATGAATAACTCAGGTGAGAAAAAAAGAGGATGACGAAGATGTACGTGAATAACCCAACCATATCATCCGGACACTCAGTGGTAAACAAAGTTGCAGTAACCTTGACACTGGCAACTTGCACTTCATTGATTCCTTGTTGAACATTGGTGAATCCACCCACACCTGCTACACACCTGCATGCTGCTTCATTGTACAGTATCCATTCACACCTGCATACTGCTTCGTTGTACAGTATCCCTTCCGAAACACACACCAAGACTGAAACCTCACCTACTGAAACACACACCAAGACTGAAACCTCACCTACTGAAACACACACCAAGACTGAAACCTCACCTACTGAAACACACACCAAGACTGAAACCTCACCTACTGAAACACACACCAAGGTTGAAGCCTTACCTACTGAAACACACACCAAGACTGAAACCTCACCTACTGAAACACACACCAAGACTGAAGCCTCACCTACTGAAACACACACCAAGACTGAAACCTCACCTACTGAAACACACAGCAAGACTGAAACCTCACCTACTGAAACACACACCAAGATTGAAGCCTCACCTACTGAAACACACACCAAGACTGAAACCTCACCTACTGAAACACACACCAAGACTGAAGCCTCACCTACTGAAACACACACCAAGACTGAAACCTCACCTACTGAAACACACACCAAGACTGAAACCTCACCTACTGAAACATACACTAAAACTGAAACGTCACCTACTGAAACACACACCAAGACTGAAACCTCACCTACTGAAACACACACCAAGACTGAAACCTCACCTACTGAAACACACACCAAGATTGAAGCCTCACCTACTGAAACACACACCAAGACTGAAACCTCACCTACTGAAACACACACCAAGACTGAAACCTCACCTACTGAAACACACACCAAGGTTGAAGCCTTACCTACTGAAACACACACCAAGACTGAAACCTCACCTACTGAAACACACACCAAGACTGAAACCTCACCTACTGAAACACACACCAAGACTGAAACCTCACCTACTGAAACACACACCAAGACTGAAGTCTCACCTACTGAAACACACACCAAGACTGAAACCTTACCTACTGAAACACACACCAAGGTTGAAGCCTTACCTACTGAAACACACACCAAGACTGAAACGTCACCTACTGAAACACACACCAAGGTTGAAGCCTTACCTACTGAAACATACACTAAGACTGAAACGTCACCTACTGAAACACACACCAAGGTTGAAGCCTTACCTACTGAAACATACACTAAGACTGAAACGTCACCTACTGAAACACACACAATACCGAAAATTAAAAGTCTATCAGCAGAGACACTCTCGAATTATCTCACGAATTTTTAACAATTCCATGAATTTGTAATTTAATATATTGACAGATCTGTCCACACCTAAACTTAATGGACTTTATCATCTTCTTAAAAGGCTTCAGTTATTAAATACTGAAGCCATTTAGAAAAGGTGAACTTAGTTATATTTAATGTCTTGATAAGAATGAACATTTCACACCATCTGACTGGTAATACTGACAGCTGTATAACAAGACACATGAACTTCGCTCTTCCACCGTCGTAGAATTAGGAAGCATCTTGTTTAAACGTTTAAAACTGCACCACTGAGGCTTTTGGAAGTTATCCGAGAAGTTACAGGATGGGTATGACGTTAACAATAGTGGTAGTATGAAGGTCTGGTCACAGACGAACCTGCACACAACTGGACCAAGAATCTTGACCTAGTTATCCTAAACCACTTTGGGAAGACCTGAAAAAAAATCATTTGACATGCAGACACGCACACACACATGCAAGCAGGAGGCACTTGAGGTCAGATTTCACACACAGCTTTAGGGCTAGGTACGATAATCGAATAGGCCCAACCAGAAATGAAACTTAGTGAAATCTGACCTATTTGTTAAAATGCGGGGACAAGAGCTGGAGACTACACATGAATTCATAATTAGGTGTACACACACATACATACACACATACACACATATCACACACATACACACATCACACACATTATTATATAATCGCTCTTGTTATAATTTCCAGATGTATATTTTTAGCAATGTAACTCGCTGATTATCAGATAATTTGAGCTTCCTGAAAAATAATCGTTACTATGACAACGTAAATAACAAAACTGAATCACGCTCCCTCTCTCTCTCTCTCTCTCTCTCTCTCTCTCTCTCTCTCTCTCTCTCTCTCTCTCTCTCTCTCTCTCTCCCTCCACAATGCATTTGATCCATCATCCTGAGAGCAGGAATCTTGGTATAATTAGTTATAATTACATAATTATAATTACAGTTATAATTACATAATTGTAATTACCCAAAGGAATTTGTGGGTTTCGAGCCGGAGTGACTTGAATACTCGCGTACTGTACTTGGTTTCACTGTCGCTCAGTTCTTAGTCCACCGTCTCCACTACTTCAAGGTTCTCAGAGTGTTGTCTGTCGTGTGTGCCGGTCAGGTGTGTGTCCAGTTTTCATGCATCCCCTTGTAGTGCTGATGCTAAGTATCGTGTATGTTGTGATTGTGTCTCCTCACTCTCTCCGTTGTTCTAGAAATGAAATCCATGAATGAGTAATATTCTTGGAGCACTGCTGTGTGTGTGTGTGTGTGTGTGTGTGTGTGTGTGTGTGTGTGTGTGTGTGTGTACTCACCTATGTGTGGTTGCAGGGGTCGAGTCTTGGCTCCTGGCCCCGCCTCTTCACCGGTTGTGTGTGTGTGTGTGTGTGTGTGTACTCACCTATTTGTACTCACCTATTTGTGGTTGCAGGGGTCGAGTCTTAGCTCCTGGCCCCGCCTCTTCACCGGTTGCTACTGGGCCCTCTCTCTCCCCGCTCCATGAGCTTTATCAAACCTCGTCTTAAAACTGTGTATGGTTCCTGCCTCCACTACGTCATTTTCTAGGCTATTCCACTGCCTTACAACTCTATGACTGAAGAAATACTTCCTAATATCTCTCTGACTCATTTGTGTCTTCAACTTCCAATTGTGGCCTCTTGTTTCTGTGTCCCCTCCCTGGAACATCCTGTCTTTGTCTACCTTGTCTATTCCACGCAGTATTTTATATGTCGTTATCATGTCTCCCTTGACCCTCCTGTCCTCCAGTGTCGTCAGGCCGATTTCCCTTAATCTTTCTTCATAGGACATTCCCTTTAGCTCTGGAACTAACCTTGTCGCAAACCTTTGTACTTTCTCTAGTTTCTTGACGTGCTTTATCAAGTGCGGGTTCCAAACAGGTGCTGCATACTCCAGTATGGGCCTGACATACACGGTGTACAGTGTCTTGAACGATTCCTTACTAAGGTATTGGAATGCTGTTCTCAGGTTTGCCAGGCGCCCATATGCTGCAGCAGTTATCTGATTGATGTGTGCTTCCGGAGACATGCTCGGTGTTATACTCACCCCAAGATCTTTCTCCTTGAGTGAGGTTTGCAGTCTTTGGCCACCTAGCCTATACTCTGTCTGTGGTCTTCTGTGCCCTTCCCCTATCTTCATGACTTTGCATTTGGCAGGATTAAATTCGAGAAGCCATTTGCTGGACCAGGTGTCCAGTCTGTCCAGGTCTCTTTGAAGTCCTGCCTGGTCCTCATCTGATTTAATTCTCCTCATTAACTTCACATCATCTGCAAACAGGGACACTTCTGAGTCTAACCCTTCCATCATGTCGTTCACATATACCAATAATAGCACTGGTCCTAGGACCGACCCCTGTGGGACCCCGCTCGTCACAGGTGCCCACTGTGATACATCATTACGTACCATGACTCGTTGTTGCCTCCCTGTCAGGTATTCTCTGATCCATTGCAGTGCCCTTCCTGTTAAATGCGCCTGATGCTCTAGCTTCTGCACTAATCTCTTGTGAGAAACTGTGTCAAAGGCCTTCTTGCAGTCCAAGAAGATGCAATCAACCCACCCCTCTCTCTCGTGTCTTACTTCCGTTATTTTATCATAAAACTCCAGAAGGTTTGTGACACAGGATTTGCCTTCCATGAATCCGTGCTGGTTGGCATTTATACTCTTGTTCCGTCCCTGGTGCTCCACCACTCTCCTGATAATCTTCTCCATAACTTTGCATACTATACACGTCAATGACACAGGTCTATAGTTTAGTGCCTCTTTTCTGTCTCCTTTTTTAAAAATGGGAACTACATTTGCCGTCTTCCATACCTCAGGTAGTTGCCCAGTTTCCAGGGACGTGTTGAAGATTGTGGTAAGTGGCACGCACAACATATCTGCTCCCTCTCTAAGGACCCACGGGGAGATGTTGTCCGGTCCCATTGCCTTTGAGGTATCGATGTCCCTTAGCAGTTTCTTCACCTCCTCCTCATCTGTATGTATGTCGTCCAACACTTGTTGGTGTATTCCTTGCTGGTGTCCCCATCTGGTCTGTCCCCGCAGAGTCCTTCCTGTCTCTACTGTAAATACTTCCTTAAATCTCGTGTTGAGCTCCTCACATACCTCTTGATCGTTTCTTGTGACTTCTCCACCTTCTTTCCTCAGCCTTATCACCTGGTCCTTGACTGTTGTCTTCCTCCTAATGTGGCTATACATCAGTTTCGGGTCAGATTTGACTTTCGATGCTATATCGTTTTCATACTGTCGCTGGGCCTCCCTCCTTATCTGTGCATACTCGTTTCTGGCTCTTCTACTAATCTCCTTGTTTTCCTGGGTCCTATGCCTCCTGTACCTTTTCCATTCTCTGTTGCACTTAGTTTTTGTCTCCCTACACCTTCGGGTAAACCAAGGACTCGTTTTGGTCTTCCTATTATTTCTGTTTCCCTTGGGAACAAACCTTTCCTCTGCCTCCTTGCACTTTGTTGCCACATATTCCATCATCTCGTTTACTGATTTTCCTACCATTTCTCTGTCCCACTGAACCTCCTGCAGGAAGTTTCTCATACCTGTGTAGTCCCCCCTTTTATAGTTTGGCCTGTCCCCTTCAGTTCCTGATACCTTCTCCACTTGTAACTCTACTATATAATCAAAACTCAGAACCACGTGATCGCTAGCTCCAAGGGGCCTCTCGTAAGTGATGTCCTCAATGTCTGAACTGCTCAGGGTGAACACAAGATCCAGTCTTGCTGGCTCATCCTCCCCTCTCTCTCTGGTTGTGTCCCTGACATGTTGATGCATGAGGTTTTCAAGTATCACATCCATCATCTTTGCTCTCCATGTTTCGGGACCCCCATGTGGCTCCATGTTTTCCCAGTCGATCTCCCTGTGGTTGAAATCGTCCATTACCAGTAACTTTGCTCTGCTCGAATGAGCTCTTCTTGCCACCTCAGCCAATGTGTCTACCATCACCCTGTTGTTTTCTTCGTACTCCTCTCTTGGCCTCCTGCAGTTCTGTGGTGGGTTATACATCACTCCAATGACTACTTTATGTTCTCCGGACTGAATTGTACCTACAATGTAGTCTCTTTCTCCAATCATGTCCATGCCTTCCATTTCCTCAAATCCCCATCGGTGTTTTATGAGCAATGGAACCCCTCCTCCCCCTCTACTTCTATCTTTCCTCAGGATCTGATATCCCGTTGGGAAGATTGTGTCTGTTATTGTCTCAGCGAGTTTTGTTTCTGTGATTGCTATGATGTCTGGGGATTTCTCACTGATTCTTTCATTCCACTCCTCATGTTTATTCGTTATTCCATCCGCGTTTGTGTACCAAACTTTCAGTTTCTTTTCTATCATTGTGGTCATGCAAGAATATTGGGGTTGGGGGAGCGAGAGCCTTGGTGGGGGCCTATATGGGGCTGTGGTGTGTGTGTGTGTGTGTGTGTGCGTATTATATATATTTGTGTGTATACATACACACATAAAATATCAGAGATTATAAGGTGTTAATTTGGTTATAATCCGGGTTAAAACAGCAAGATGAACAAGGTAACAGAAACACCACTTACAACACAACACACCTTTATTTACAAGACGTTTCGCTCACAGGAGTTCAAAACGTCATCTAACAAAACCTTCCTCTGGCAAAGGGGTCATCACAGTCCTAGTGAAACATGACATAAACTCTGCAGACACATCCACCAGCACACATCCACCAGCACACATCCACCAGCACACATCCACCAACACACATCCACCAACACACACCCACCAGCACACATCCACCAACACACATCCACCAGCACACATCCACCAACACACACCCACCAGCACACATCCACCAACACACATCCACCAGCACACATCCACCAACACACATCCACCAACACACATCCACCAGCACACATCCACCAACACACATCCACCAACACACATCCACCAGCACACATCCACCAGCACACACCCACCAGCACACATCCACCAACACACATCCACCAACACACATCCACCAGCACACATCCACCAACACACATCCACCAGCACACATCCACCAGCACACATCCACCAGCACATATCCACCAGCACACATCCACCAGCACACATCCACCAACACACATCCACCAGCACACATCCACCAGCACACATCCACCAGCACACATCCACCAGCACAGATCCACCAGCACACATCCACCAGCACACATCCACCAGCACACATCCACCAGCACACATCCACCAGCACACATCCACCAACACACATCCACCAGCACACATCCACCAGCACACATCCACCAGCACACATCCACCAGCACACATCCACCAGCACACATCCACCAGCACACATCCACCAGCACATATCCACCAGCACACATCCACCAGCACACATCCACCAGCACACATCCACCAGCACATATCCACCAGCACACATCCACCAGCACACATCCACCAGCACACATCCACCAGCACACATCCACCAACACACATCCACCAACACGCATCCACCAGGACACATCCACCAGCACACATCCACCAGCACACATCCACCAACACACATCCACCAGCACACATCCACCAGCACACATCCACCAGCACACATCCACCAGCACACATCCACTAACACACATCCACCAGCACACATCCACTAACACACATCCACCAGCACACATCCACTAACACACATCCACCAGCACACATCCACTAACACACATCCACCAGCACACATCCACTAACACACATCCACCAGCACACATCCATTAACACACATCCACCAGCACACATCCACTAACACACATCTACCAGCACACATCCACTAACACACATCCACCAGCACACATCCACCAACACACATCCACCAGCACACATCCACTAACACACATCCACCAACACACATCCACTAACACACATCCATCAGCACACATCCACTAACACACATCCACCAGCACACATCCACTAACACACATCCACCAGCACACATCCACTAACACACATCCACCAGCACACATCCACTAACACACATCCACCAGCACACATCCACTAACACACATCCACCAGCACACATCCACTAACACACATCCACCAGCACACATCCATTAACACACATCCACCAGCACACATCCACTAACACACATCCACCAGCACACATCCACTAACACACATCCACCAGCACACATCCACCAACACACATCCAACAGCACACATCCACTAACACACATCCACCAGCACACATCCACCAACACACACCCATCAACACACATCCACCAACACACATCCACCAACACACACCCACCAACACACATCCACCAGCACACATCCACTAACACACATCCACCAGCACACATCCACCAACACACACCCATCAACACACATCCACCAACACACATCCACCAACACACATCCACCAACACACATCCACCAACACACACACACCAACACACATCCACCAACACATCCACCAACACACATCCACCAACACAAATCTACCAACACTCACCTACCAACACACATCCACCAACACACATCCACCAACACACATCCACCAACACACACCCACCAACACACACCCACCAACACACATCCACCAGCACACATCCACCAACACACACCCATCAACACACATCCACCAACACACATCCACCAACACACACCCACCAACACATCCCACCAACACACATCCACCAACACACACCCACCAACACACATCCATCAACACACATCCACCAGCACACATCCACCAACACACACCCATCAACACACATCCACCAACACACATCCACCAACACACATCCACCAACACAAATCTACCAACACTCACCTACCAACACACATCCACCAACACACATCCACCAACACACATCCACCAACACACACCCACCAACACACACCCACCAACACACATCCACCAGCACACATCCACCAACACACACCCATCAACACACATCCACCAACACACATCCACCAACACACATCCACCAACACAAATCTACCAACACTCACCTACCAACACACATCCACCAACACACATCCACCAACACACATCCACCAACACACACCCACCAACACACACCCACCAACACACATCCACCAGCACACATCCACCAACACACACCCATCAACACACATCCACCAACACACATCCACCAACACACACCCACCAACACATCCCACCAACACACATCCACCAACACACACCCACCAACACACATCCACCAACACACATCCACCAACACACATCCAACACACATCCACCAACACACACCCACCAACACACATCCACCAACACACATCCACCAACACACATCCACCAACACACATCCACCAACACATGCCCAACGAAAAAACACCCACCAACACACACCCACCAACACACATCCACCAACACCCACCCACCAACACACATCCACCAACACACATCCACCAACACACATCCACCAACACACGCCCACCAACACACACCCACCAACACACACCCACCAACACACATCCACCAACACCCACCCACCAACACACATCCACCAACACACATCCACCAACACACATCCACCAACACACATCCACCAACACACACCCATCAACACACATCCACCAACACACACCCACCAACACACATCCACCAACACACATCCACCAACACACACCCACCAACACACATCCACCAACACACACCCACCAACACACATCCACCAACACACATCCACCAACACACATCCACCAACACACACCCACCAACACACATCCACCAACACACATCCACCAACACACACCCACCAACACACATCCACCAACACACACCCACCAACACACATCCACCAACACACATCCACCAACACACATCCACCAACACACATCCACCAAAACACACCCACCAACACACATCCACCAACACATATCCACCAACACACATCCACCAACACACATCCACCAACACACACCCACAAACACACATCCACCAACACACACCCACCAACACACATCCACCAACACACATCCACCAACACACATCCACCAACACACATCCACCAACACACGCCCACCAACACACACCCACCAACACACACCCACCAACACACACACACCAACACACATCCACCAACACACATCCACCAACACACATCCACCAACACACATCCACCAACACACACCCACCAATACACATCCACCAACACACACCCACCAACACACATCCACCAACACACATCCACCAACACACATCCACCAACACACATCCACCAACACACACAAACCAACAAACACCCACCAACACATCCACCAACACACATCCACCAACACACATCCACCAACACATCCACCAACACACACACACCAACAAACATCCACCAACACACATCCACCAACACACATCCACCAACACACATCCACCAACACACATCCACCAACACACACACACCAACAAACATCCACCAACACACATCCACCAACACACATCCACCAACACATCCACCAACACACACACACCAACAAACATCCACCAACACATCCACCAACACACATCCACCAACACACACAAACTAACAAACATCCACCAACACATCCACCAACACACATCCACCAACACACATCCACCAACACACATCCACCAACATACACCCACCAACAAACATCCACCAACACACATCCACCAACACACATCCACCAACACACATCCACCAGCACACATCCACCAACACACATCTACCAACACACATCCACCAACACACACCAACAAACATCCACAAACACACACCCACCAACACACATCCACCAACACACATCCACCAACACACACAAACTAACAAACATCCACCAACACATCCACCAACACACATCCACCAACACACATCCACCAACACACATCCACCAACACACACCCACCAACACACATCCACCAACACACATCCACCAACACACACCCACCAACACACATCCACCAACACACATCCACCAACACACATCCACCAACACATCCACCAACAAACATCCACCAACACACATCCACCAGCACACATCCACCAACACATCCACCAACAAACATCCACCAACACACATCCACCAACACACATCCACCAACACACATCCACCAGCACACACCCACCAACACACATCCACCAACACACTTCCACCAGCACACACCCTCCAACACACATCCACCAACACACATCCACCAACACACACCCACCAACACCCACCCACCAACACACATCCACCAACACACATCCACCAACACACATCCACCAACACCCAACCACCAACACACATCCACCAACACACATTCACCAACACACATTCACCAACACACATCCACCAACACACATCCACCAACACACACCCACCAACACACATCCACCAACACACATCCACCA
The DNA here is from genome assembly GCF_038502225.1 of Cherax quadricarinatus. Taxonomy (NCBI): domain Eukaryota; kingdom Metazoa; phylum Arthropoda; class Malacostraca; order Decapoda; family Parastacidae; genus Cherax; species Cherax quadricarinatus. The sequence goes on along the minus strand of NC_091339.1, from coordinate 18,117,590 downwards.
ACACACATCCACCAACACACATCCACCAACACACATCCACCAACACACATCCACCAACACCCACCCACCAACACACATCCACCAACACACATCCACCAACACACATCCACCAACACCCAACCACCAACACACATCCACCAACACACATCCACCAACACACATTCACCAACACACATCCACCAACACACATCCACCAACACACACCCACCAACACACATCCACCAACACACATCCACCAACACACACCCACCAACACACATCCACCAACACACACCCACCAACACACATCCACCAACACACATCCACCAACACACACCCACCAACACACATCCACCAACACACACCCACCAACACACATCCACCAACACACACCCACCAACACACATCCACCAACACACATCCACCAACACACACCCACCAACACACATCCACCAACACACACCCACCAACACACATCCACCAACACACACCCACCAACACACATCCACCAACACACACCCACCAACACACATCCACCAACACACACCCACCAACACACATCCACCAACACACATCCACCAACACACACCCACCAACACACATCCACCAACACACACCCACCAACACACATCCACCAACACACATCCACCAACACACATCCACCAACACACACCCACCAACACACATCCACCAACACACATCCACCAACACACACCCACCAACACCCACCCACCAACACACATCCACCAACACACATCCACCAACACACATCCACCTTCAATAGCTTCACGAGTCACAGCGTTAACAATGAATGTCTTAAGATATTAACTGAAACTCAGTTAACTTTCTGGAAGATTAAAGTTTGGAATCACAGAAGCGGAACCAACGACACCAATCACAAGTTACAACTATCAAACAGAAGAAAACAGAAGAAAACAGTAGAAAACATAAGAAAACAGTGAAAAAAGAAAAAAGAAACCAAGAAAACAGTAGGAAACATAAGAAAACAGTGAAAAAAGAAAAAAGAAACCAAGAAAACAGTATAGAACAGAAGAAAACAGTAGAAAACAGAAGAAAACAGTAGAAAACAGAAGAAAACAGTAGAAAACATTAGAAAACAGAAAACAGTAGAAAATAGAAAACAATAGAAAACAAAAAACAGAAAACAGAAGAAATCAGAAGAAAACAGTAGAAAACAGAAGAAAACAGTAGAAAACAAAAGAAAACAGAAGAAGAAAACAGTAGAAAACGGAAGAAAACAGTAGAAAACAGAAGAAAACATAAGAAAACATAATTTAAGAAAATATAAGAAAACAGAAGAAAACAGAAAAAATTATAAGAGAACCGGTTGAATTATATATCAATTAAACTGCATGACGCCAACGTAAACGAAATATAATTCTAACAGAAAGTGTCAAAAATCGAAGAGAATTAAAATTACGGAAGTAATGACCTGACCAGCAAATCAAAATCAATACAAGAAATTTCTTGAAGTTATTGAGCTGAATTTTTTTCTAATAACAAAATTATTAAATAAAATTGGCAACCTGGGACCTACAAAACTATACATCTGTACTTAAGAGTTTGAAGTCGATCGGAAGAGATGTTATGTTTTAATGAAAACCTTGGAAAAAGAGGGAATAGAAAAAAAGAACGACAATCATTATAGGTATTCCCAGTGTCGGGGGATACCTACCCCCGTGTCTGGGGGATACCTACCTCCGTGTCTGGGGGATACCTACCCCCGTGTCTGGGGGATACCTACCCCCGTGTCTGGGGGATACCTACCCCCGTGTCTGGGGGATACCTACCCCCGTGTCTGGGGGATACCTACCCCCGTGTCTGGGGGATACCTACCCCCGTGTCTGGGGGATACCTACCCCCGTGTCTCGGGGATACCTAACACTTAATTGTAACTCATGAATTAAGCACAATTCCAGGCTATTTCCCGGTATCCACGTGTAATAGCTCTCTAGGATATATATATATATATATATATATATATATATATATATATATATATATATATTATATAAATATATATATATATATATATATATATATATATATATATATATATATATATATATATATATATATATATATATATATATACACAATATGTATATATATACACAATATGTATATATATACACAATATATATATATATATATATATATATATATATATATATATATATATATATATATATATATATATATATATATATATATATATATATATATATATGACACAAGACAGTGGAGTGATGGGAAAGACGCTGAGGAGGACAGTAGACAAGCGTCCGGAAGTGCACGTATCAAGCATTGTATGTGTTCACTCACCGAGAAAATTACCTGGGGCCAGTGACAATGCCACTGTCCTTACCTATACGTCTATACAGAGGGGTTGATTCACAGCTCCTGACTCTTGGTATTAGCAGTGACGGAAAGAAATGGGGGGGGGGGATTGATGGGAGGCTGACTGCAACATGCACACAAGATAATGGAGGAACGTGAAGCTACGCTGGAATGGATGAAGTAAGTGGAAAGTTACGGCGGTGACTTGTAGGTCAGAAGTAGAACACTCCGCCCACAATCGAAAGGACACGGGTTCAATTACCGGGCGACGTGAGATCCTTGGGTAAGTTTTCTTTAACATCTGCTACCCCTGAAAAGGACGTCCCCAGAGGTTAAGTCCCAGCAGGTATTCATCAAGACCACACAGTACCTGCAGGGTAGGATGTGCAGGACCGCAGGATCGTCACAGAGTTTGTCACAGTAGTCAGAGCCTCACCAGATCTAAGACCAAAGAAGACTTTACAGGTTAGGTCCTTCAAAATAGTTTATCAACCTCCCTAGAGTCACACAAACTGGGTGGCGCTCGTTTTGAGCTCAAACAACCGCTGATACATCTCAATCACACCAGATCAGAATCCACGACGCTGTTCTCAAACCACGACGTTATTCTCAAACCACGACGCTGCTCTCGAACAACAACGCTATTTCAAAACCACGACGTTGCTCTCAAAACCACGACGCTGTTCTCAAAACCACGACGCTGTTCTCAAAACACAGATGAGGAAACTCTTGGCTGGCTTCACACGGTTCAGAAACCAATTAAGGCTTACTGATTCAAAACGAGCGTCATCTAGCTTCCTCAGTGACTGCTGACCCGTCTTCTGTAATAGCTCCTAACGAGGGTCATTTCCAAGACTTGCTTGTTTAAGTCTCCTCACAGCTGCGTATATTGCAACTTGCTGCCATCCACATGAACTAAAACAACTTCAGCACCAGTGTCAGGGCACTGAGGCACTCCAATTAGAGAGGCACTTCGGTCAGCTCTCCTGGCACTAGTCGTAGTATGAGAGGTGTCATTCTCTCTCTCTCTCTCTCTCTCTCTCTCTCTCTCTCTCTCTCTCTCTCTCTCTCTCTCTCTCTCTCTCTCTCTCTCTTGCAACTCACATAAATTACTCTTGATCTTCATATGAGAAAAGTATGTAAGGCCAGTGAGGAGTATTCTCAACATGCCAGCTAGGTGAATGTGAAACAAGACCAGCTAGGTGAGTGTGAAACAAGACCAGCTAGGTGAATGTGAAGTAAGACCAACTAGGTGAATGTGAAACAAGACCTGCTAGGTGAATGTGAAACAAGACCTGCTAGGTGAATGTGAAACAAAACCTGCTAGGTCAATGTGAAACAAGACCATCGAGGTGAATGTGAAACAAGACCACCTAGGTGAATGTGAAACAAAACCAGCTAGGTGAATGTGAAACCAGACCTGCTAGGTGAATGTGAAACAAGACCAGTTAGGTGAATGTGAAGTAACACCTGCTCCCATAACCTCAGTGCTGTGCGAGTACATGTGTCTGAGTGTGACAATTCCAAGTTCTGAGTGCAAGAACCCCAAGCTCTGAGTGTGACAACTCCAGGCTCTGAGTGTGACGACCCCAAGTTGTGAGTGTGACAAATGCAAGCTCTGGGTATGACAACTCGAAGCTCTGAGTGTGCAGCAACCCACCAGGGCGACTTGAGTGCGACCCAAGCCATTTGGCGCTCCAAAACATCGGCATCGTTGTGCGAGAAACACTCGTCGAGTTACGACTCCCCCGAGTTACGACTCCACGCTCTGCTTGCTACAACCTATTCAGCCTTGTCATGTTCTACTGAAGGTTTCCGCCATGCAAATCGCTATTCGAGGATACGGTACCACTGCCACACACACCAACACAGCCTCTGTTGGTCTGTACCCGTACGAGGCACTATGGGCACGTCAGTTCCTAATTGTGTTGCAGAGCTCAGACCTCTGCAACACAATTGTCCTTAAAGATTTGTTAAGTTATACCATGAATTAAGGAAAGATCCTAGACTTCACCTTAGGAAAGCAGACAAGGTAAATGTGATAGTACTTATGGACAAGGTAGATTATAGGGAATAAAATAAACATTATATTAGGAGACAGAGAAACACATGCGCTTCTTAATGCAGTCTATATGGTATATAATTTTAAATGCCAGGCACTGAATACAAAATATCTAAAACATTCGAATGTGTTTTTGATTCCAAATCAAGAAGGGTTGGATTCAAAATTCCCTCCATTCCCGGAAAATTATTTGTGAATGAAGACTTACAAGGAGACTCCATTCTCATCCTCTCTCTCAAATACTTGTCAGCCACTTCATGTTTACAGTGCCACTCTGGCAGTGAATGGCTGGGTCAGCGTGGCACTCTACTTCTGGAAATCTACAAATACACACTTAACGACGGTGTTGTGGCCAAGGCGAGTGTGTCCTCTGGACTATACGAGATCTGATTGTGTCCAGGTGACAGGTGTACTGGCTTCCATCTAGTGATGTCCACTCCTAGCTTACTGTGTCCAGGTGACAGGTGTACTGGCTTCTAAGTCTGCCGGAGTGTCGTATTCTGTGTAAGACAACACTCCAGTTCCTGTGTGTAAGAAATTCCAGTCCCTACTGAAAATATATCTGTGTAGAATCTTATCCCATGTACCCCTTTTTTGCCCCTCTCAATACACTTTTCTTTCCTTTTCTCTGCAACGCCTTATCCCTTTCTCTTTTATTTCCTTTTTCATTACCTGCTCCTCTTTTCTAAAACTGTAGCTTATAACCCTTATTCTACACCTTTCTTATATTCCCTTTTCCCTTCTTTGCATTATCATCCCTTGCCTTGCATTATCCTCCCTTCCCTTTCATTATCCTCCCCTCCATTCCCTTCTACGTTGCTAGTTTGTTGCGTTTATGACCTATCGACTGCACGAGGGTCAAAATGGCTGCAATTCTTCTATGCACTAACATCAATATTATACATTAACATCAATGTATAGTTATACACCAGTTATACTGGTGTATAACTATACCAGTTATACTGGTGTATAACTATACCAGTTATACTGGTGTATAACTATACCAGTTATACTGGTGTATAACTATACCAGTTATACTGGTGTATAACTATACCAGTTATACTGGTGTATTGATTATTCTGTCACGTCACCCCGGTCTCCCCTAAGCTCCCAGGTAAACATTGCTTGTGGCAGGATAGACAATAGTCTATTCGCTAAGAGCCTGATAGCTCAACGTCTATTAACCTCAGTCTCCCTTGAACACAGGCGGGATAGACCACGCTCTATTTGCTTGAGGCAGGTAAAAATAATGTGCTTGCAGTAGCATAGAAGCACCATCTATTTCTTTGTATGAGTATAGAAAACTATTTGCTTACGGTAGGACAGAATACTCTATATACTGTTGTCAAAGATGCACGTTGCAAGAATGCAATTATATGGTGTACCAACTGCCGTGAGTGCTCCCCGCCACAGACACCAGTGTGTGCCAACTACACCTGAATTATAGACCATCAATGTATAATCTGGCCCACGGCATTATAGACGCAAACAGTTGTGCAACTGAAATCGATAATTATCCTTACTTTCACATTTGGTAAATTACGTGATTATATCAGGCAAATGTTGAATGATTACGTTTAGTGTTATAACTGTGTTGGTTTATATATATATATATATATATATATATATATATATATATATATATATATATATATACCTCCTAATTGGTTTCTGTTTCCATAAAAGCTATATTTCTCTTTTGTAAATGTTAGTGAAGAAAATTGTTTTGAACACTGAACTACCGGAATAAATATATTTAATGGAATTTGTCAGGTTCAACGCACATAGAACCGCAGATCCGCTTTTATTGAGGAAATATTAGTTGAGTGTCTGCATGCTTCACAGGTGGTGGATACGAGGGCAGGGACCAGCTGGTTGCTGGGTTCGATTCCGGGAACCAGCTGGTTGCTGGGTTCGATACCGGGAACCAGCTGGTTGCTGGGTTCGATACCGGGAACCAGCTGGTTGGGGGTTATCCCGGGGAACCGCTGGTTGTGCGATACCAACCAGCTGGTTGCTGGGTTCGATACCGGGAACCAGCTGGGGGGGTTGATCCCGGGGAACCCACTGGTTGGGGGCTGCCGGAACCAGCTGGTCCAAGGCATCTTATTCAAACCACAAATTCAAACCACCTTCTTGATGAGCTCAAATCACGTTGAAAATGAGCACATCTTTTCACGCGAACACAACTCACCTTGAAAATGAACATAGACCACTGAAAAATTTAAGCTTACATCATTTTCTTGGAACTTAGAGGCTAAACCTTAAGTTCCACTACCTTCCTTTGCTTCCAAACACTAACACATAAACTCGCGTCTTGCTTTTTCTCGTTTTATTTTTGGTTTGTGTTTCAAATTGTTCCTGTCGTGAGTTTCTTGCGTCTAGACGTCAGAGTTGACCTCATGTTCACCATGATAGAACATGTGTGTTCTTCTAACATGTTCTCCAGGGAAGGATATATGTGAACATTTTCTTCCTCACTTATGAACAGAAAAATATCATTGGTGTGTGTGTGTACTACCAATTTTGTGCAGTCGATTCAACTTCGGGCCCCCGCCTTTTCGTTGGTTGCTCAGGAAAATTTTTCCTGCTCCGAGTTTTATCGTATCTCTTTTTAAAGCATTTTGGGATCCTGCCTCCATTTCCTCCCGACTGTTCCACTTCCTGACAACCTTATGACTGAAAAATATTTCCCAACACCCCTGTAACTCATCTGAGTCTTCAGCTTAACGTGCCCCCTTTTTCTGTGTCCCATCTCTAAAAAATCCTGCCCCTATCCACCTTGGAAATTTCCTCCATTTTATATTTCGTTATCATACCCACATATCCTCCTGCCCCCAAAAATTTCAAAGTTTTCCCCAACCCTTTTCCTAAAAGGACATCCCCCTCAGCTCTGGGAATTTGTTGCAAACTTTTCACTTCTAATTTTTTGATCCCCAAGGGGGAAAAACGGGCTGCAATTAGATGAACGGAACACGGTTACAAAGTCTTAACGTTTCCTTCCCAAAGTATGGGGCGCATTCTGTTTTCCAGGCGCCCATATTCGCAGATTATTTGGGTTGATACCCAAATGTGCTAGGTATTATACTCACCCCATTGTCTTTTTCACTGAGTGAAGTTTGAAGTTTTGGACCTCCTAGCTTGTACTCTGTCTGCGGTCTTCTTTGCCCTTCCCCAATGTTCATGAATTTGCAATTGGTGGGGTTAAACTCCAGGAGCCCCAGTTTCTGGACCAGGTTTGCAACCTGTCCAGATCCCTCTGTAGTCCTGCCTGATCCTCATCCGACTGAATTCTCATGAGCTTCACATCGTCTACAAACAGGGACACTTCCGAATCTATCCCTTCCGTTATGTCATTCATAAGTACCAGAAACAGCACCGGTCATAGGACTCACCCCTGTGGAACCCCGCTCGTCACAGGCGCCCACTCTGACAACTCATCACACCGCCTGTTGTTGCTTTCCCTTTTCAGGATTCTCTGATCCACGCAGGCCTTCCGTTATGCGTGCCTGATCCCCAGTTTTGGGCACTAATATCTTGAAAAGGAACTGTGTCGGGGCCAACACACGGTGTGTGTTTGTGTGGTACCCCCCAACGTGGCTAAAGGGTGATTTGGCCCGGGCCCGGGGCGTCGATTGTCGGGAAGGGAAAAGGGCCAGTGCGCTTCTGGGTGCCTGTGTGTGCCTTTGATACCTGCATTTCCCCCGGGCGCCGGGTTGTGGGGTGGTGCCCATGTGTGCGTGTGGTGCTTGCGTGTGCGTGTAATGCCTGCGTGTGCGTGTGGTGCCTGCGTGTGCTGTTGCATCAGGTGCCTGCGTGTTCAGTTTCCCCTTCACTTCACAACTAAAAATATAACCCCACGACCATATCAAACATTAATCAGAGAGGTTATACATAAAAGTATATCCAGACATGCAACATATTACCTGGAATATACCCCCAAGGGTCACCTGGAATATACCCCCAGTGGTCACCTGGAATATACCCCCAGTGGTCACCTGGAATATACCCCCAGTGGTCACCTGGAATATACCCCCAGTGGTCACCTGGAATATACCCCCAGTGGTCACCTGGAATATACCCCCAGTGGTCACCTGGAACATACCCCCAGTGGTCACCTGGAACATACCCCAGTGGTCACCTGGAAAATACCCCCAGTTACCGGGAAACATACCCCCAGGGTCACCTGGAAAACCCCAGTGGTCACCTGAACATCCCCAGTGGTCACCTGGAACTACCCCAGGGTCACCGGGAAAAAACCCCAGGGTCCCCGGGAACATCCCCCCAGTGGTCACCGGGGAACATCCCCAGTGGTCACCGGGAACATCCCCCCCCAGGGGCCCCCGGGAACATCCCCCAGTGGCACCGGGAACATACCCCAGTGGCACCTGAACATCCCCAGTGGTCACCTGAAATCCCCCCCAGTGGTCACCGGGAACATACCCCATGGCCCCCGGGAACATACCCCAGTGGCCCGGGAAACATACCCCAGGTCACCGGGAACATATCCCTTTTCCCCGAAAAACCCCCTGGCACCAACATACCCCAGTGGCCCTCGAATATACCCCAGTGGTCACCTGGAACATACCCGCAGTGGTCACCTGGAACATACCTCCAGTGCTCACCTCGAATATACCCCAGTGGTCACCTGGAACATACCCCCAGTGGTCACCTGGAACATACCCCCAGTGGTCACCTGGAACATACTCCCAGTGGTCACCTGGAACATACTCCCAGTGGTCACCTGGAACATACTCCCAGTGGTCACCTGGAACATACCCCCAGTGGTCACCTCGAATATACCTCAGTGGTCACATGGAACATACCCCCAGTGGTCACCTGGAACATACCCCCAGTGGTCACCTGGAACATACCCCCAGTGGTCACCTGGAACATACCCGCAGTGGTCACCTCGAATATACCCCAGTGGTCCCCGGGAAACAACCCCATTTCACCTAACATCCCCCAGTGGTCACCTGGAAATCCCGTGGTCACCGGAAAAAACCCCCAGTGGTCACCGGGGAACATACCCCGGGGTCACCGGGAAAATCCCTTTCCCCCGGGGAAACCTAGGGGAAAGGCAACCCGGGGTATGCCCCCCCCAAAACCCTTTAAAACCCCCCAGGGGTCCCTGAACATACCGCAGTGGTCACCTCGAATATACCCCAGTGGTCATCTGCAACATACCCCCAGTGGTCACCTGGAACATACCCCCAGTGGTCACCTGGAACATATCCCCAGTGGTCACCTCGAATATACCCCAGTGGTCACCTGGAACATACCCCCAGTGGTCACCTGGAACATACCCACAGTGGTCACCTTGGACATAATCTAAGTGGTTACCTGGAACATACCCCCAGTGGTCACCTGGAACATACCCACAGTGGTCACTTGGGACATACTCCCAGTGGTCACCTGGAACATACCCCCAGTGGTCACCGGAACTACCCCAGTGGTCATTCAATATCCCCCCAGTGGTCACCTAGATCCCCCAGGGTCATGGAACATACCCCAGTGGTCCCCTGGAAACCCCCCCTGTCATCAATATCCCCCTTGGTCACCTAGAACATACCCCCCAGTGGTCACCTGGAACATACCCCCAGTGGTCACCTGGAACATACCCCCCAGTGGTCACCTCGAATAAACCCCAGTGGTCACCCACTCTAAAACACCAACTTAAGTTTACATTAAAGGTGTTAGTTTTGGGATCAAGCAAGTTGTTTATTTTGGGAGGAATTAAGGTGTTTTGGGATCAAGGAAAGTGTTCGTTTTGCCCGGGGAATTGTTTTTTTCGGGGCTTGGGGGTTGGTTTGGAATTGGAAAGTGTTTTTTTTAGGGGGGGGGGTTTCATTTTGGCTGAAGTGTTCTTTTCGGGGGAAAAGTTTTCCCCCGGGCTTGGGAAGGATCTGACTTTTTGGCTGAGTGAAGTTCCGCTCCTCACTGAACCAGTAAGTGTTGTGTGCTGGTCATAGATTGGTTTTTTCCCAGTCAGTGTTTAAGTCCTGTCAGGAAAAACATCAGGTGGTGGTGGTGGTGGTGGGTGCTGTGGTGGTGGTGGTGGTGGTGGGTGCTGTGGTGGTGGTGGTGGTGGGTGCTGTGGTGGTGGTGGTGGTGGTGGGTGCTGTGGTGGTGGTGGTGGTGGTGGGTGCTGTGGTGTTGGTGGTGGTGGTGGGTGCTGTGGTGGTGGTGGTGGTGGTGGGTGCTGTGGTGGTGGTGGTGGTGGTGGTGGGTGATGGTGGGTTGTTGGGGGGAGGTTTTGAGTATGGGTGGTGGCGGGGGAGTTTCAGATGGGTAAAATATGAGAATGTGTTTAATTTTTTTTAACAGGTTAAGGGTTAAAAAGAAATTTTTTTTGGTGTGTGTGTGTGTGTGTGTGTGTGTGTGTGTGTGTGTGTGTGTGTGTGTGTGTGTGTGTGTGGTATTCAATAACTCAGGGGTTTCAATATACCGAAGTTTGAAAATAACAAAATTTTTTTTGTTTTTTTTTGGTTTTCCCCACCAGGCAAACATCGCCACAATAAACTACCATAAGAGACACTGTGTCCTTTTTTAGTATGTTTTTATTTTTTAATTCCCATTCCCCCCTTCATTTCCCGGGCCAGAATGTTGAGCACTGTTTTCCCCCCCAGTGGGTTCTCCCAGCCCAGGAACTAGTTCTCCCCCGCCAGGGAAATAGTTACTCCCCGCCCAGGAACAGTTATAGCCCAGGGAAATAGTTTCTCCCCGTCCCGGAACATTTCTCCCAGCCCGGGGAAAAGTTACTCCCGCCCCAAAAGTTACCCCGCCCCGGAACTATTCTCCCCGCCAGAACAGTTACTCCCCGCCAGGGAAAAGTTACTCCCCGCCCCGGAACATTATCCCCAGCCCAGGAAATTGCTCCCACCCAGGAACTTTTACTCCCAGCCCAGGAATAGTTACTCCCAGCCCAGGAACTAGTTATCCCCGCCCAGGAACTAGTTACTCCCAGCCCCGGAACAGTTACTCCCCGCCCCGGAACTATTACTAAGGAACTAGTTCTCCCGACAGGAACAGTTACCCAGCCCAGGAACTAGTTACTTCCCCGCCCGGGAACAGTTACCCCCACCCAGGAACTATTTCTCCGCCCCGGGAAATAGTTAAGGGAGGGGAAAAGTTCCCCAGTCCAGGAACTGTTCTCCCAGCCCCGAACTAGTTACTCCCCGCCCAGGAACAGTTACTCCCAGCCCAGGGAAAAGTTACTCCCAGCCCAGGAACCAGATCCCCGCCCCGAAAAGTTACTCCCAGCCCAGGAACTAGTTACTCCCAGTCCAGGGAAAAGTTACCCCGCCCCGGCTGTTCTCCCCGCCCCGGAACTAGTACTCCCAGCCCCGGGAAAAGTTCCCCCAGCCCAGGGAACAGTTCTAGTCCAGAACAGTTTCTCCCAGCCCAGGAACAGTTACCCCAGCCCCGGGAAATAGTTTCTCCCAGCCCGGGAAAAGTTACCCCAGCCCAGGAACAGTTACCCAGCCCCGGAACAGTTACCCCAGCCCAGGAACAGTTACTCCCGCCCCGGAACTGTTCTCCAGCCCCGGAACAGTTCTCCCCGCCCCGGAACTAGTTACCCCCGCCCCGGGAAAAGTTCTCCCAGCCCAGGGAAAAACTCCCCGCCCCGGAACAGTTACCCCCCAGGAACTAGTTAAGGCCCGAAAAGGGTTCTCCCAGCCCAGGCCGTTTCTCCCAGCCCAGGAACTAACTCCAGCCCAGGAACTAGTTACTCCCGCCCCCGGGAAAAGTTCTCCGCCCCGAAACCGTTACTCCCAGCCCAGGGAAATAGTTACTCCGCAAAGGGAAATGTTCCAGCCCAGAAAAAAGTTCTCCCAGCCCAGGGAAAAGTTCCCCCAGCCCAGGGAAAAGTTCTTCAGCCCAGGAACTGTTACCCCAGCCAGGAACTAAACCCCAGCCCGGGGGCCAGTTACTCCCAGCCCCCGGGAAATAGTTTCCCCGCCCAGAACAGTTAAGCCCCCGGGAAAAGTTCCCCAGTCCAGAACAGTTACCCCAGCCCAGGAACATTCTCCCGCCCAGGCAGTTACTCCCCGCCAGGAACTAGTTACTCCCAGCCCCGGGGAAATATTCTCCCACCAGGGAAATGTTATAGCCCAGGAACATTAACCCCCGTCCCGGAACTGTTACTTTGGCCAGGAACAGTTTCTCCCAGCCCCGGGAAATACCCAGCCCCGGAACAGTTACCCCGCCAGGGAAATAGTTACCCCAGCCCGGGAAAAGTTACTCCCTCCCGGGAACAATTCTTCCCCCCCAGAACCAGTTCCCCCGCCCCGGAACTAGTTACCCCGCCCCGAACAGTTACTCCCCGCCCCGAAAAATTCTCCCAGTCCAGAAATAGTTACCCTGTGCCCGGAACTAGTTCCCCTGGGAACAAATTACTCCCAGTCCCGGAACTAGTTACTCCCAGCCCGGAACAAACCCCAGCCCAAACTAGTTCTCCCAGCCCAGGAACCCCGTTCTCCCAGTCCAGGAACTAGTTCCCCGGGCCCAGGAACTAGTTCCCCGCCCAGAACCATTCCCCCAGCCCCGGAATAGTTATCCCCCCCAGGAAATATTACTCCAGCCAGGAACCCAAAATTACCCCACCCCGGAACTATTACCCCGGGGAACAGTTACTCCCAGCCCAGGAACTACTCCTTGGGGCCCCGGGGAACCCCTTATCCCCAGCCCAGGGGAAACCGTTACCCCAGCCCGGAACCAGTTTCCCCAGCCAGGAACCAGTTTCCCGCCCAGGAACAGTTCCCAGTCCAGGGAACGTTACTCCCCGCCCGGAACGTTACCCAGCCCAGGAACATTTCCCCGCCCAGGAACTAGTTACTCCCAGCCCGGAACTAGTTATAGCCCAGGAACTAGTTTCCCAGCCCCGGAACTGTTTCTCCCAGCCCAGGAACTTGTTACTCCCAGCCCAGGAACTAGTTACTCCCAGCCCAGGAACTAGTTACCCCAGCCCCGGAACAGTTTCCCCAGCCAGGAACAAATTACCCAGCCCCGGAACCAGTTACCCCCCAGCCCGGGGAAAAGTTACTCCCCGCCCCGGAACAGTTACTCCCAGCCCAGGAACAGTTTCTCCCAGCCGGAATAGTTACTCCCACCCAGGAACCATCCCAGCCCCGGGAAACCACTCCCAGCCCAGGAATAGTTACTCCCAGCCCAGGAACTAGTTTTCCCCGCCCCGGAACCAGTTACTCCCAGCCAAAGGGAACAGTTACTCCCAGCCCAGGGCTATTTCCCCAGTAGGGAAATAGTTACCCCAGCCCCGGAACAGTTACCCCAGCCCAGGGAAAAGTTCTCCCAGCCCAGGGAAATAGTTACTCCCAGCCCAGAACATTTCTCCCAGCCCAGGAACAGTTACCCCAGCCCAGGAACAGTTACTCCCAGCCCGGGAAATGTTTTCTCCCAGCCCAGGGAAATAGTTTCTCCCAGCCCCCGGGAAAGTTACTCCCGCCCCGGGAAAAGTTCCCCAGCCCGAACAGTTCTCCCAGCCCCGGGAACCAGTTACCCCAGCCCAGGAACTAGTTACTTTTCCCCGCCCAGGGAAATAGTTACTCCCAAGGAACAGTTACTCCCAGCCCCGGGAAATAGTTCTCCCAGCCCAGGAAAAATAGACCCCAGCCCCGGAACTAGTTTCCCCCGTCCAGGGAAAAGTTACTCCCAGCCCAGGGAAAAGTTCCCCAGCCCAGGGAAAAGTTTTCCCAGCCAGGAACATTCTCCCAGCCCCGAAATAGTTACTCCCAGCCCAGGAAAAGTTACTCCCCGCCCAGGAACAGTTACTCCCAGCCCGGAACAGTTACTCCCAGCCCAGAACAGTTACCCCAGCCCGGAACTAGTTACCCCAGCCCCGGAACAGTTACCCCAGCCCCGGGAAAAGTTACTCCCAGTAGGAACAGTTACCCCGCCCAGGAACAGTTACTCCCGCCCCGGAACTGTTACTCCCAGCCCAGGAACTAGTTATCCAGCCCAGGGAAAAGTTATACCCCGGAACTAGTTACCCCAGCCCCGAACAGTTCCCAGCCCAGGAACTGTTACTCCCCCGCCCAGGGGCTAGTTTCCCAGTCCAGGAACTAGTTCTCCCAGCCCAGGCAGTTACCCCAGCCCAGAACGTTACCCCACCCCGGGAAATAGTTACCCCAGCCCAGGAACTGTTCTCCCAGCCCCGGAACTAGTTACTCCCAGCCCAGGGAAAAGTTATCCCCTAGAACCATTTCTCCCAGCCCGGAACAGTTACTCCCAGCCAGGAACCAGTTACCCCCGCCCAGGAACTGTTACCCCAGCCCCGGAACAGTTACTCCCAGCCCAGAACTAGTTACTCCCAGCCCAAACAGTTACTCCCAGCCCCGGAACTAGTTATAGCCCCGGAACTAGTTACTCCCCGCCCAGGAACAGTTACTCCCAGCCAGGAACAGTTACTCCCAGCCCAGGAAATGTTCTCCCAGCCCCGGGAAATTTTTTACTCCCGCCCCGGAACTAATCCCCGCCCAGGAACCAGTTTCCCAGCCCCGGGAAAAGTTACCCCAGCCCAGGAACAGTTACTCCCGCCCCGGAACAATCCCAGCCCAGGAACATTATAGCCCCGGGAAAAGTTACTCCCCGCCCAGGAAAATTTTCTCCCAGCCAGGAACGTTCTCCCCGCCCAGGAACAGTTACTCCCAGCCCAGGAACCAGTTACTCCCAGCCAGAACATTACTCCCAGCCCAGGGAAAAGTTACCCCCCCCAAAGGGAAATAAAATCCCAGCCAGGGAAAAGTTCTCCCCGCCCAGGAACAGTTACTCCAGCCAGGAACTAGTTACCCCAGCCCAGGGAACAGTTACTCCCAGCCCAGGAACAGTTACTCCCCGCCCCGGAACTGTTACTCCCCCCCAGGAACTAGTTAAGCCCAGGAACCAGTTACCCCGCCCAGGGAAATATTACTCCCCGCCGGAACCAGTTACTCCCAGCCCCGGGAAATGTTACTCCCCGCCCAGGCCCCCTTCCCCCCGCCAGGAACAGTTACTCCCGCCCAGAACAGTTCTCCCCGCCCCGGGAAATGTTACCCCAGCCCGGAATAGTTACTCCCCGCCAGGGAACGTTACCCCAGCCCGGGGAAATGTTACTCGCCGGGGAAAAATTTTCTCCCAGGGAACTAGTTACCCCCAGCCAGGGAAATAGTTATCCCAGCCCAGGGAAAAGTTACTCCCGTCCAGGGAACAGTTACTCCCAGCCCAGGAAAAATTCCCCAGCCCAGGGAAATGTTCTCCCAGCCCCGAAAAGTTCCCCAGCCCAGGAACTGATCCCCGCCAGAACTGACCCAGCCCGGAACTAGTTCTCCCACCCAGGCAGTTTCTCCCCGCCCAGGAACGTTACTCCCAGAGGAACAGTTACTCCCAGCCCAGGAAAAAGCCCCAGCCCCGGAAAGTTACTCCCAGTCCAGGAACTAGTTACTCCCAGCCCAGGAACTAGTTACTCCCAGCCCAGGAACTAGTTACTCCCAGCCCAGGAACTAGTTACTCCCAGCCCAGGAACTAGTTACTCCCAGCCCAGGAACTAGTTACTCCCAGCCCAGGAACTAGTTACTCCCAGCCCAGGAACTAGTTACTCCCAGCCCAGGAACTAGTTACTCCCAGCCCAGGAACTAGTTACTCCCAGCCCAGGAACTAGTTACTCCCAGCCCAGGAACTAGTTACTCCCAGCCCAGGAACTAGTTACTCCCAGCCCAGGAACTAGTTACTCCCAGCCAGGAACTAGTTACTCCCAGCCCAGGAACTAGTTACTCCCAGCCCAGGAACTAGTTACTCCCAGCCCAGGAACTAGTTACTCCCAGTCCAGGAACTAGTTACTCCCAGCCCAGGAACTAGTTACTCCCAGCCCAGGAACTAGTTACTCCCAGCCCAGGAACTAGTTACTCCCAGCCCAGGAACTAGTTACTCCCAGCCAGGAACTAGTTACTCCCAGCCCAGGAACTAGTTACTCCCAGCCCAGGAACTAGTTACTCCCAGCCCAGGAACTAGTTACTCCCAGCCCAGGAACTAGTTACTCCCAGCCCAGGAACTAGTTACTCCCAGCCCAGGAACTAGTTACTCCCAGCCCAGGAACTAGTTACTCCCAGCCCAGGAACTAGTTACTCCCAGCCCAGGAACTAGTTACTCCCAGCCCAGGAACTAGTTACTCCCAGCCCAGGAACTAGTTACTCCCAGCCCAGGAACTAGTTACTCCCAGCCCAGGAACTAGTTACTCCCAGCCCAGGAACTAGTTACTCCCAGCCCAGGAACTAGTTACTCCCAGCCCAGGAACTAGTTACTCCCAGCCCAGGAACTAGTTACTCCCAGCCCAGGAACTAGTTACTCCCAGCCCAGGAACTAGTTACTCCCAGCCCAGGAACTAGTTACTCCCAGCCCAGGAACTAGTTACTCCCAGCCCAGGAACTAGTTACTCCCAGCCCAGGAACTAGTTACTCCCAGCCAGGAACTAGTTACTCCCAGCCCAGGAACTAGTTACTCCCAGCCCAGGAACTTGTTACTCCCAGCCCAGGAACTAGTTACTCCCAGCCCAGGAACTAGTTACTCCCAGCCCAGGAACTAGTTACTCCCAGCCCAGGAACTAGTTACTCCCAGCCCAGGAACTAGTTACTCCCAGCCCAGGAACTAGTTACTCCCAGCCCAGGAACTAGTTACTCCCAGCCCAGGAACTAGTTACTCCCAGCCCAGGAACTAGTTACTCCCAGCCCAGGAACTAGTTACTCCCAGCCCAGGAACTAGTTACTCCCAGCCCAGGAACTAGTTACTCCCAGCCCAGGAACTAGTTACTCCCAGCCCAGGAACTAGTTACTCCCAGCCCAGGAACTAGTTACTCCCAGCCCAGGAACTAGTTACTCCCAGCCCAGGAACTAGTTACTCCCAGCCCAGGAACTAGTTACTCCCAGCCCAGGAACTAGTTACTCCCAGCCCAGGAACTAGTTACTCCCAGCCCAGGAACTAGTTACTCCCAGCCCAGGAACTAGTTACTCCCAGCCCAGGAACTAGTTACTCCCAGCCCAGGAACTAGTTACTCCCAGCCCAGGAACTAGTTACTTCCCAGCCCAGGAACTAGTTACTCCCAGCCCAGGAACTAGTTACTCCCAGCCCAGGAACTAGTTACTCCCAGCCCAGGAACTAGTTACTCCCAGCCCAGGAACTAGTTACTCCCAGCCCAGGAACTAGTTACTCCCAGCCCAGGAACTAGTTACTCCCAGCCCAGGAACTAGTTACTCCCAGCCCAGGAACTAGTTACTCCCAGTCCAGGAACTAGTTACTCCCAGCCCAGGAACTAGTTACTCCCAGCCCAGGAACTAGTTACTCCCAGGAACTAGTTACAGGGAACTAGTTACTCCCAGCCCAGGAACTAGTTACTCCCAGCCCAGGAACTAGTTACTCCCAGCCCAGGAACTAGTTACTCCCAGTCCAGGAACTAGTTACTCCCAGCCCAGGAACTAGTTACTCCCAGCCCAGGAACTAGTTACTCCCAGCCCAGGAACTAGTTACTCCCAGCCAGGAACTAGTTACTCCCAGCCCAGGAACTAGTTACTCCCAGCCCAGGAACTAGTTACTCCCAGCCCAGGAACTAGTTACTCCCAGCCCAGGAACTAGTTACTCCCAGCCCAGGAACTAGTTACTCCCAGCCCAGGAACTAGTTACTCCCAGCCCAGGAACTAGTTACTCCCAGCCCAGGAACTAGTTACTCCCAGCCCAGGAACTAGTTACTCCCAGCCCAGGAACTAGTTACTCCCAGCCCAGGAACTAGTTACTCCCAGCCCAGGAACTAGTTACTCCCAGCCAGGAACTAGTTACTCCCAGCCCAGGAACTAGTTACTCCCAGCCCAGGAACTAGTTACTCCCAGCCCAGGAACTAGTTACTCCCAGCCCAGGAACTAGTTACTCCCAGCCCAGGAACTAGTTACTCCCAGCCCAGGAACTAGTTACTCCCAGCCCAGGAACTAGTTACTCCCAGCCCAGGAACTAGTTACTCCCAGCCCAGGAACTAGTTACTCCCAGCCCAGGAACTAGTTACTCCCAGCCCAGGAACTAGTTACTTACCCCAGCCCAGGAACTAGTTACTCCCAGCCCAGGAACTAGTTACTCCCAGCCCAACTAGGAACTAGTTACTCCCAGCCCAGGAACTAGTTACTCCCAGCCCAGGAACTAGTTACTCCCAGCCCAGGAACTAGTTACTCCCAGCCCAGGAACTAGTTACTCCCAGCCCAGGAACTAGTTACTCCCAGCCCAGGAACTAGTTACTCCCAGCCCAGGAACTAGTTACTCCCAGCCCAGGAACTAGTTACTCCCAGCCCAGGAACTAGTTACTCCCAGCCCAGGAACTAGTTACTCCCAGCCCAGGAACTAGTTACTCCCAGCCCAGGAACTAGTTACTCCCAGCCCAGGAACTAGTTACTCCCAGCCCAGGAACTAGTTACTCCCAGCCCAGGAACTAGTTACTCCCAGCCCAGGAACTAGTTACTCCCAGCCCAGGAACTAGTTACTCCCAGCCCAGGAACTAGTTACTCCCAGCCCAGGAACTAGTTACTCCCAGCCCAGGAACTAGTTACTCCCAGCCCAGGAACTAGTTACTCCCAGCCCAGGAACTAGTTACTCCCAGCCCAGGAACTAGTTACTCCCAGCCCAGGAACTAGTTACTCCCAGCCCAGGAACTAGTTACTCCCAGCCCAGGAACTAGTTACTCCCAGCCCAGGAACTAGTTACTCCCAGCCCAGGAACTAGTTACTCCCAGCCCAGGAACTAGTTACTCCCAGCCCAGGAACTAGTTACTCCCAGCCCAGGAACTAGTTACTCCCAGCCCAGGAACTAGTTACTCCCAGCCCAGGAACTAGTTACTCCCAGCCCAGGAACTAGTTACTCCCAGCCCAGGAACTAGTTACTCCCAGCCCAGGAACTAGTTACTCCCAGCCCAGGAACTAGTTACTCCCAGCCCAGGAACTAGTTACTCCCAGCCCAGGAACTAGTTACTCCCAGCCCAGGAACTAGTTACTCCCAGCCCAGGAACTAGTTACTCCCAGCCCAGGAACTAGTTACTCCCAGCCCAGGAACTAGTTACTCCCAGCCCAGGAACTAGTTACTCCCAGCCCAGGAACTAGTTACTCCCAGCCCAGGAACTAGTTACTCCCAGCCCAGGAACTAGTTACTCCCAGCCCAGGAACTAGTTACTCCCAGCCCAGGAACTAGTTACTCCCAGCCCAGGAACTAGTTACTCCCAGCCCAGGAACTAGTTACTCCCAGCCCAGGAACTAGTTACTCCCAGCCCAGGAACTAGTTACTCCCAGCCCAGGAACTAGTTACTCCCAGCCCAGGAACTAGTTACTCCCAGCCAGGAACTAGTTACTCCCAGCCCAGGAACTAGTTACTCCCAGCCCAGGAACTAGTTACTCCCAGCCCAGGAACTAGTTACTCCCAGCCCAGGAACTAGTTACTCCCAGCCCAGGAACTAGTTACTCCCAGCCCAGGAACTAGTTACTCCCAGCCCAGGAACTAGTTACTCCCAGCCCAGGAACTAGTTACTCCCAGCCCAGGAACTAGTTACTCCCAGCCCAGGAACTAGTTACTCCCAGCCCAGGAACTAGTTACTCCCAGCCCAGGAACTAGTTACTCCCAGCCCAGGAACTAGTTACTCCCAGCCCAGGAACTAGTTACTCCCAGCCCAGGAACTAGTTACTCCCAGCCCAGGAACTAGTTACTCCCAGCCCAGGAACTAGTTACTCCCAGCCCAGGAACTAGTTACTCCCAGCCCAGGAACTAGTTACTCCCAGCCCAGGAACTAGTTACTCCCAGCCCAGGAACTAGTTACTCCCAGCCCAGGAACTAGTTACTCCCAGCCCAGGAACTAGTTACTCCCAGCCCAGGAACTAGTTACTCCCAGCCCAGGAACTAGTTACTCCCAGCCCAGGAACTAGTTACTCCCAGCCCAGGAACTAGTTACTCCCAGCCCAGGAACTAGTTACTCCCAGCCCAGGAACTAGTTACTCCCAGCCCAGGAACTAGTTACTCCCAGCCCAGGAACTAGTTACTCCCAGCCCAGGAACTAGTTACTCCCAGCCCAGGAACTAGTTACTCCCAGCCCAGGAACTAGTTACTCCCAGCCCAGGAACTAGTTACTCCCAGCCCAGGAACTAGTTACTCCCAGCCCAGGAACTAGTTACTCCCAGCCCAGGAACTAGTTACTCCCAGCCCAGGAACTAGTTACTCCCAGCCCAGGAACTAGTTACTCCCAGCCCAGGAACTAGTTACTCCCAGCCCAGGAACTAGTTACTCCCAGCCCAGGAACTAGTTACTCCCAGCCCAGGAACTAGTTACTCCCAGCCCAGGAACTAGTTACTCCCAGCCCAGGAACTAGTTACTCCCAGCCCAGGAACTAGTTACTCCCAGCCCAGGAACTAGTTACTCCCAGCCCAGGAACTAGTTACTCCCAGCCCAGGAACTAGTTACTCCCAGCCCAGGAACTAGTTACTCCCAGCCCAGGAACTAGTTACTCCCAGCCCAGGAACTAGTTACTCCCAGCCCAGGAACTAGTTACTCCCAGCCCAGGAACTAGTTACTCCCAGCCCAGGAACTAGTTACTCCCAGCCCAGGAACTAGTTACTCCCAGCCCAGGAACTAGTTACTCCCAGCCCAGGAACTAGTTACTCCCAGCCCAGGAACTAGTTACTCCCAGCCCAGGAACTAGTTACTCCCAGCCCAGGAACTAGTTACTCCCAGCCCAGGAACTAGTTACTCCCAGCCCAGGAACTAGTTACTCCCAGCCCAGGAACTAGTTACTCCCAGCCCAGGAACTAGTTACTCCCAGCCCAGGAACTAGTTACTCCCAGCCCAGGAACTAGTTACTCCCAGCCCAGGAACTAGTTACTCCCAGCCCAGGAACTAGTTACTCCCAGCCCAGGAACTAGTTACTCCCAGCCCAGGAACTAGTTACTCCCAGCCCAGGAACTAGTTACTCCCAGCCCAGGAACTAGTTACTCCCAGCCCAGGAACTAGTTACTCCCAGCCCAGGAACTAGTTACTCCCAGCCCAGGAACTAGTTACTCCCAGCCCAGGAACTAGTTACTCCCAGCCCAGGAACTAGTTACTCCCAGCCCAGGAACTAGTTACTCCCAGCCCAGGAACTAGTTACTCCCAGCCCAGGAACTAGTTACTCCCAGCCCAGGAACTAGTTACTCCCAGCCCAGGAACTAGTTACTCCCAGCCCAGGAACTAGTTACTCCCAGCCCAGGAACTAGTTACTCCCAGCCCAGGAACTAGTTACTCCCAGCCCAGGAACTAGTTACTCCCAGCCCAGGAACTAGTTACTCCCAGCCCAGGAACTAGTTACTCCCAGCCCAGGAACTAGTTACTCCCAGCCCAGGAACTAGTTACTCCCAGCCCAGGAACTAGTTACTCCCAGCCCAGGAACTAGTTACTCCCAGCCCAGGAACTAGTTACTCCCAGCCCAGGAACTAGTTACTCCCAGCCCAGGAACTAGTTACTCCCAGCCCAGGAACTAGTTACTCCCAGCCCAGGAACTAGTTACTCCCAGCCCAGGAACTAGTTACTCCCAGCCCAGGAACTAGTTACTCCCAGCCCAGGAACTAGTTACTCCCAGCCCAGGAACTAGTTACTCCCAGCCCAGGAACTAGTTACTCCCAGCCCAGGAACTAGTTACTCCCAGCCCAGGAACTAGTTACTCCCAGCCCAGGAACTAGTTACTCCCAGCCCAGGAACTAGTTACTCCCAGCCCAGGAACTAGTTACTCCCAGCCCAGGAACTAGTTACTCCCAGCCCAGGAACTAGTTACTCCCAGCCCAGGAACTAGTTACTCCCAGCCCAGGAACTAGTTACTCCCAGCCCAGGAACTAGTTACTCCCAGCCCAGGAACTAGTTACTCCCAGCCCAGGAACTAGTTACTCCCAGCCCAGGAACTAGTTACTCCCAGCCCAGGAACTAGTTACTCCCAGCCCAGGAACTAGTTACTCCCAGCCCAGGAACTAGTTACTCCCAGCCCAGGAACTAGTTACTCCCAGCCCAGGAACTAGTTACTCCCAGCCCAGGAACTAGTTACTCCCAGCCCAGGAACTAGTTACTCCCAGCCCAGGAACTAGTTACTCCCAGCCCAGGAACTAGTTACTCCCAGCCCAGGAACTAGTTACTCCCAGCCCAGGAACTAGTTACTCCCAGCCCAGGAACTAGTTACTCCCAGCCCAGGAACTAGTTACTCCCAGCCCAGGAACTAGTTACTCCCAGCCCAGGAACTAGTTACTCCCAGCCCAGGAACTAGTTACTCCCAGCCCAGGAACTAGTTACTCCCAGCCCAGGAACTAGTTACTCCCAGCCCAGGAACTAGTTACTCCCAGCCCAGGAACTAGTTACTCCCAGCCCAGGAACTAGTTACTCCCAGCCCAGGAACTAGTTACTCCCAGCCCAGGAACTAGTTACTCCCAGCCCAGGAACTAGTTACTCCCAGCCCAGGAACTAGTTACTCCCAGCCCAGGAACTAGTTACTCCCAGCCCAGGAACTAGTTACTCCCAGCCCAGGAACTAGTTACTCCCAGCCCAGGAACTAGTTACTCCCAGCCCAGGAACTAGTTACTCCCAGCCCAGGAACTAGTTACTCCCAGCCCAGGAACTAGTTACTCCCAGCCCAGGAACTAGTTACTCCCAGCCCAGGAACTAGTTACTCCCAGCCCAGGAACTAGTTACTCCCAGCCCAGGAACTAGTTACTCCCAGCCCAGGAACTAGTTACTCCCAGCCCAGGAACTAGTTACTCCCAGCCCAGGAACTAGTTACTCCCAGCCCAGGAACTAGTTACTCCCAGCCCAGGAACTAGTTACTCCCAGCCCAGGAACTAGTTACTCCCAGCCCAGGAACTAGTTACTCCCAGCCCAGGAACTAGTTACTCCCAGCCCAGGAACTAGTTACTCCCAGCCCAGGAACTAGTTACTCCCAGCCCAGGAACTCGTTACTCCCCGCACAGGCACTAGTTACTCCCAGCCCAGGAACTAGTTACTCCCAGCCCAGGAACTAGTTACTCCCAGCCCAGGAACTAGTTACTCCCAGCCCAGGAACTAGTTACTCCCAGCCCAGGAACTAGTTACTCCCAGCCCAGGAACTAGTTACTCCCAGCCCAGGAACTAGTTACTCCCAGCCCAGGAACTAGTTACTCCCAGCCCAGGAACTAGTTACTCCCAGCCCAGGAACTAGTTACTCCCAGCCCAGGAACTAGTTACTCCCAGCCCAGGAACTAGTTACTCCCAGCCCAGGAACTAGTTACTCCCAGCCCAGGAACTAGTTACTCCCAGCCCAGGAACTAGTTACTCCCAGCCCAGGAACTAGTTACTCCCAGCCCAGGAACTAGTTACTCCCAGCCCAGGAACTAGTTACTCCCAGCCCAGGAACTAGTTACTCCCAGCCCAGGAACTAGTTACTCCCAGCCCAGGAACTAGTTACTCCCAGCCCAGGAACTAGTTACTCCCAGCCCAGGAACTAGTTACTCCCAGCCCAGGAACTAGTTACTCCCAGCCCAGGAACTAGTTACTCCCAGCCCAGGAACTAGTTACTCCCAGCCCAGGAACTAGTTACTCCCAGCCCAGGAACTAGTTACTCCCAGCCCAGGAACTAGTTACTCCCAGCCCAGGAACTAGTTACTCCCAGCCCAGGAACTAGTTACTCCCAGCCCAGGAACTAGTTACTCCCAGCCCAGGAACTAGTTACTCCCAGCCCAGGAACTAGTTACTCCCAGCCCAGGAACTAGTTACTCCCAGCCCAGGAACTAGTTACTCCCAGCCCAGGAACTAGTTACTCCCAGCCCAGGAACTAGTTACTCCCAGCCCAGGAACTAGTTACTCCCAGCCCAGGAACTAGTTACTCCCAGCCCAGGAACTAGTTACTCCCAGCCCAGGAACTAGTTACTCCCAGCCCAGGAACTAGTTACTCCCAGCCCAGGAACTAGTTACTCCCAGCCCAGGAACTAGTTACTCCCAGCCCAGGAACTAGTTACTCCCAGCCCAGGAACTAGTTACTCCCAGCCCAGGAACTAGTTACTCCCAGCCCAGGAACTAGTTACTCCCAGCCCAGGAACTAGTTACTCCCAGCCCAGGAACTAGTTACTCCCAGCCCAGGAACTAGTTACTCCCAGCCCAGGAACTAGTTACTCCCAGCCCAGGAACTAGTTACTCCCAGCCCAGGAACTAGTTACTCCCAGCCCAGGAACTAGTTACTCCCAGCCCAGGAACTAGTTACTCCCAGCCCAGGAACTAGTTACTCCCAGCCCAGGAACTAGTTACTCCCAGCCCAGGAACTAGTTACTCCCAGCCCAGGAACTAGTTACTCCCAGCCCAGGAACTAGTTACTCCCAGCCCAGGAACTAGTTACTCCCAGCCCAGGAACTAGTTACTCCCAGCCCAGGAACTAGTTACTCCCAGCCCAGGAACTAGTTACTCCCAGCCCAGGAACTAGTTACTCCCAGCCCAGGAACTAGTTACTCCCAGCCCAGGAACTAGTTACTCCCAGCCCAGGAACTAGTTACTCCCAGCCCAGGAACTAGTTACTCCCAGCCCAGGAACTAGTTACTCCCCCAGCTAGTTACTCCCAGGATCTAGTTACTCCCAGCCCAGGAACTAGTTACTCCCAGCCCAGGAACTAGTTACTCCCAGCCCAGGAACTAGTTACTCCCAGCCCAGGAACTAGTTACTCCCAGCCCAGGAACTAGTTACTCCCAGCCCAGGAACTAGTTACTCCCAGCCCAGGAACTAGTTACTCCCAGCCCAGGAACTAGTTACTCCCAGCCCAGGAACTAGTTACTCCCAGCCCAGGAACTAGTTACTCCCAGCCCAGGAACTAGTTACTCCCAGCCCAGGAACTAGTTACTCCCAGCCCAGGAACTAGTTACTCCCAGCCCAGGAACTAGTTACTCCCACCCAGGAACTAGTTACTCCCAGCCCAGGAACTAGTTACTCCCAGCCCAGGAACTAGTTACTCCCAGCCCAGGAACTAGTTACTCCCAGCCCAGGAACTAGTTACTCCCAGCCCAGGAACTAGTTACTCCCAGCCCAGGAACTAGTTACTCCCAGCCCAGGAACTAGTTACTCCCAGCCCAGGAACTAGTTACTCCCAGCCCAGGAACTAGTTACTCCCAGCCCAGGAACTAGTTACTCCCAGCCCAGGAACTAGTTACTCCCAGCCCAGGAACTAGTTACTCCCAGCCCAGGAACTAGTTACTCCCAGCCCAGGAACTAGTTACTCCCAGCCCAGGAACTAGTTACTCCCAGCCCAGGAACTAGTTACTCCCAGCCCAGGAACTAGTTACTCCCAGCCCAGGAACTAGTTACTCCCAGCCCAGGAACTAGTTACTCCCAGCCCAGGAACTAGTTACTCCCAGCCCAGGAACTAGTTACTCCCAGCCCAGGAACTAGTTACTCCCAGCCCAGGAACTAGTTACCCAGGAACTAGTTACTCCCAGCCCAGGAACTAGTTACTCCCAGCCCAGGAACTAGTTACTCCCAGCCCAGGAACTAGTTACTCCCAGCCCAGGAACTAGTTACCAGGAAATAGTTACCTAGTTACTCCCAGTCAGCCCAGGAACTAGTCCAGGAACTAGTTACTCCCAGACAGGAACTAGTTACTCCCAGCCCAGGAACTAGTTACTCCCAGAGAACAGCGTCCAGGAACTAGTTACTCTCAAGTAAGAGTCGCCGGTGTGGTGTATACCTGGAAATACTTATATACACGGAAGACCTTGAATATTTACCCGTGACGACGATTATGCCCGGGCTTTTTACTCTCCACGGATTTTTTTGGGGTCCAGGTGACTGTCTGATGCAAATTGTTGTCATTAGTTTGTTCTTACGAGATTTGGAAATTATATTATCTGGTTATGCTGGAGGTGTTCGCTTATGTTGGAGGTGTTGACTTATACTTTTGGAGGTGTCTACTTAAGTTGGAGGTATCAGGTTATGCTGGTGGTGTCCAGTTATGTTAGAGGTAACAAGTTATGATGGAGGTGTCCGATTGGCCGTGAGCGTGAGGGCCGACCAACGCCGTGCTTGTGAAAGTTGTTGCCTCTGAGCCGCCTCTCGACCTCCACCTCCGTGACACAGAGAGAAACCCAGCCGGAGAAACGGAACACCTGAGGAACAATCAAGGCTCCACTTACCTGCATTACTGGATCCCAGTGTCGCACTCTCACCAATACTGAGGACAAAACACGCGTTAACGAGCATTTATCGGGAGAACCGTTTCACTTTATGTAGAGCTTTATGCAGTAAAGGCTTTATAAAGCTCTATACAGAGAAAAACGTTGTTCCAAGAAGAGCTCATGCACAGGATGAGCCTTACATGACGTCTAAATGAACACTTCAACCAGCACTTGAGGGAACACTTACGTGAACACTTGAGCGAACACTTGAGAGAACACGTAAGTGAGCACAAATTTACAATTAAGATGAGGCCCATCTACAAGCGAAAATGTGATAAATATGACGTACGGAGCCCTGTTGTAATGACGTGCGTATGAGAGAGAGAGAGAGAGAGAGAGAGAGAGAGAGAGAGAGAGAGAGAGAGAGAGAGAGAGAGAGAGAGAGAGAGAGAGAGAGAGAGAGAGAGAGAGAGAGAGAGAGAGAGCGCACCTATCTGCAGTTACAGTCGATGTTCTCCAGTTTGTTGATGATAACTGCTGTCCTGTTTCCTGACAAACTTCACCTAACCTAACCTGAGGACAACTAGGTAAGCACAACCAGCCAAGTAAAACTAGGCGAGGACAACGTGAGTACAACCCCTCCTCCACCGTGTGTACAACCAGGCAGAGTACAACCCCCAGGTGAGTAAACACGGTCTCAGACGAACACACACACAACCACAAAAGTTATCACGCACCACCACACGATATCTCAGTCAGGTAGAGAGAAGCTTGACTGATTTCAGTAACGAATATGGAAAAACCTGGCCAAGTGGAGCAGGACTGTGTGTAGCGACGCCTGGCAACCTTGTTGATGTTCTCTTGCACCCATACACACCTGTACAATCCTACACCTGTGCTCCTCACACCTGCCAAGCCTGTGTCTCTCACGCATACAGTTCCTGCAGCTGCACATCACTCCGTATCATACCTGTGTAACTTTAACATTCACTCGCTTCCACACCTGTACCCTCCACACCTGTGCCCTCCACACCTGTACCCTCCACACTTATACCCTCCACACCTGCACCCTTCACACTTGTACCCTTCATACCTGTACCTTTCACACATGTACTCTCCATATCTTTACCCTCCAAACTTGTACCCTCCACACCTGTACCCTCCACACCTATGCTCTCCACACCTGTACCCTTCGCATCTGTATCCTTCACACCTGTACCCTCCACATCTGTACTCTCCACACCTGTGCCCTCCACAACTGTACCCTCCACACTTGCATCCTCCATACCTGTACCTTCAATTTCCCACATCTCTTAAACTTGTACTCCCACACTTACATCTCCCACAACTATACATACACTTACATCTCCCACTCATCACTTCCTCTCTACTTCTCAACCTTGAATTCTCACATGCTCTTCCTCACGCCCTCCCCCTATCTACTCCCCTGTCCTTATTTATTCTTCCCCTCTCTTTCTCCCTACTCCTCCCTTCCTACTCCTCCCTCCCTACTCCTCCCTTCCTAATTAGTAGGTAGGCTGGATACATCCTTTTTCTCCCCCTACTCTTACACGTGTTGCTTTATACGTTAAGTAGATGGCGCTGTGTGTGTGTAACTGTACTCGCCTATACATTCAAGCGATGGTTCTGGCTCATCAACCCGGGCTACGCCCCACAAACTTCGACCGATTTATTCAATTTCTAACCTCCGAGGTCACTGTCGTTCCTGCTTTTGAAACTGTGCAAGGAATCTACCTTCCACCACTACTTAATCCAGATCGTTTCACTTGTTCATTGTACTCACAGTGAAGAACTATTTCTGAACATCTGTGGTCTCTCTGTGTGTTCAGTTATGCAATCTGGTGCCTGTTTCTCCCCATATACGTTTGTTCTTGTTCACTATGTTCGTCACTAAGTATCTCTTATGTTGTGGTCATATCTACCCCGATTCTTCGTTCTTCCAATGATCTGAAGTTTAGTTTTTCTTCAAAGAATCACATTCATCCCAGCTCCTGGATCGGGAGGGTTCCAGCTCCTGGATCAGGAGGGTTCCAGCTCCTGGATCGGGAAGGTTCCAGCTCCTGGATCGGGAGGGTTCCAGCTCCTGGATCGGGAGGGTTCCAGCTCCTGGATCGGGAAGGTTCCAGCTCCTGGATCGGGAGGGTTCCAGCTCCTGGATCGGGAGGGTTCCAGCTCCTGGATCGGGAGGGTTCCAGCTCCTGGATCGGGAGGGTTCCAGTTCTCTGGATCGGGAGGGTTCCAGCTCCTGGATCGGGAGGGTTCCAGCTCCTGGATCGGGAGGGTTCCAGTTCTCTGGATCGGGAGGGTTCCAGCTCCTGGATCGGGAGGGTTCCAGTTCTCTGGATCGGGAGGGTTCCAGCTCCTGGATCGGGAGGGTTCCAGCTCCTGGATCGGGAGGGTTCCAGTTCTCTGGATCGGGAGGGTTCCAGCTCCTGGATCGGGAGGATTCCAGCTCCTGGATCGGGAGGGTTCCAGCTCCTGGATCGGGAGGGTTCCAGCTCCTGGATCGGGAGGGTTCCAGTTCTCTGGATCGGGAGGGTTCCAGCTCCTGGATCGGGAGGGTTCCAGTTCTCTGGATCGGGAGGGTTCCAGTTCTCTGGATCGGGAGGGTTCCAGCTCCTGGATCGGGAGGGTTCCAGTTCTCTGGATCGGGAGGGTTCCAGTTCTCTGGAACTTCTCGAATTCGTGAAGTGGCAGTGATGGTGGTGGTGACAGTGGTGATGATGGTGGTGGTGGTGATAATGGTGATGATGGTGGTGGTGGTGATAGTGGTGATGGTGATTATGACAGTGACAGTGGTGGTGGTGTTGGCGGTGGTGACAGTGGTGGTGGTGTTGGTGGTGGTGATAATAGTGATGATGGTGGTGGTGGTGGTGATAATGGTGATGATGGTGGTGGTGGTGATAATAGTGATGGTGATAATGACAGTGACAGTGGTGGTGGTGTTGGTGGTGGTGGCAGTGATGGTGGTGTTGGTGGTGGTGATAGTGATGGTAGTGTAGTGTTGGTGGTTGTGATAGTGATGGCAGTGTTGGTGGTGGTGATAATGATGGCAGTGTTGGTAGTGGTGGTAGTGCTGGTGTTGGAGGTTGTGATGGTGATAGTGGTGATGGTGGTGATAGTGATGGTGTAGGAGACAGGAACAGGCAATAAATGACTCAGCTCCAGAATGTACCTGATAGTGACCTTGAGAATGTCATTCACAGATACGATGATAATGATGATGATGATGATGATGGCAATGATAATAATGATAATGGTGATAATAATGATAGAGATAAACATCAGTAACAACAACAACAAATACAGTAACGATGGTGGTAATGATGATGGTATCAACAACAACAACAATGACACGTAATTGCAGTGAAGGTGACGATAATTATAGTGAGGGTAACGATAATAATAATAATGATGATGATAACCAAGGTAGGTAGGGAAGGGCTGGTTCTCTCAGACCACGTAGTTACGAGCAGTGAACCGTGACTCGACACACGCAATTCTCAGCGCATTTACCCACGAAGTTGAGAAAGAATTATATATATATATATATATATATATATATATATATATATATATATATATATATATATATATATATATATACTCTCCACACCTGTGCCTTCCACACCTGTACCCTCCATACCTGTACCTTCAATTTCCCACATCTCTTCAACTTGTACTTACTCCCACAGTTACATCTCCCACAACTATACATACATATATAATAGGTATATAACTCATATCTCTGTATATATATATAATATATATATATATATATATATATATATATA
>NC_091339.1:18067228-18079728 GCF_038502225.1 Cherax quadricarinatus | reverse complement strand
TACTTCGTACGTGTACGTACGTACACGTTCCCTTTTAGCGTGGTCATGCTATGTTCATTACCTGCATAACTTTCAATTATACCTGAGTAAATTTAAGATTACTTTCCACTGTAGCTTTCTGTTGAGCTGGAATAAATGAATAAACAAAGATTGATATATATATATATATATATATATATATATATATATATATATATATATATATATATATATATATATATATATATATATATATGTCGTGCCGAATAGGCAGAACTTGCCATCTTGGCTTAAATAGCAACGCTCATCTTGCCATATAGGACAAGTGAAAATTTGTGTATGCAATAATTTCGCCAAAATCATTCTGAACCTAACGAAAAAAATATATTTCACTGTGTTTGTTTAGTATTAAATTATTGTAAACAAATCTAAAATATATTTAGTTGGGTTAGGCTAAAATAAATTGCGCTTGTTATGATAAGGTTAGGTAAGTTTTCTAAGTTCCTTTTGGTGCAGAATTATAATTTTTTACATCAACATTAATGAAAAAAATATATCTTTAAACGTATAAGAGAAAATTTTAGAAAGGACTTAATTTTAAATGAGTTCTTGCTAATTGACCAGTTTTACATGTTCGGCACGACATATATATATATATATATATATATATATATATATATATATATATATATATATATATATATATATATATATATATATATATATATAATCACCATAATGACACATACGTCACGGTAATGACAACTGTTCCGCAATAATCTTCACAAGCACATATCTGTCACTGAGGAGTTACAGGAAAATGCTTTTTACCTCGCTGTTACGTAACCAGTATGATAGATCACACTCATACAGTGTAACCGCAGGCCAGTATGATAGATCACACTCATACAGTGTAACCACACGCCAGTATGATAGATCACACTCATACAGTGTAACCGCAGGCCAGTATGATAGATCACACTCATACAGTATAACCGCACGCCAGTATGATAGATCACACTCATACAGTGTAACCGCAGGCCAGTATGATAGATCACACTCATACAGTGTAACCGCAGGCCAGTATGATAGATCACACTCATACAGTATAACCGCAGGCCAGTATGATAGATCACACTCATACAGTGTAACCGCACGCCAGTATGATAGATCACACTCATACAGTGTAACCGCACGCCAGTATGATAGATCACACTCATACAGAGTAACTGCACGCCAGTATGATACATCACACTCATACAGTGTAACCGCAGGTCAGTATGATAGATCACACTCATACAGAGTAACCGCACGCCAGTATGATAGATCACACTCATACAGAGTAACCGCACGCCAGTATGATAGATCACACTCATACAGTGTAATTGCACGCCAGTATGATAGATCACACTCATACAGAGTAACCGCACGCCAGTATGATAGATCACACTCATACAGTGTAACTGCACGCCAGTATGATACATCACACTCATACAGTGTAACCGCACGCCAGTATGATAGATCACACTCATACAGAGTAACCGCACGCCAGTATGATAGATCACACTCATACAGTGTAACTGCACGCCAGTATGATACATCACACTCATACAGTGTAACCGCACGCCAGTATGATAGATCACACTCATACAGTGTAACCGCACGCCAGTATGATAGATCACACTCATACAGTGTAACCGCATGCCAGTATGATAGATCACACTCATACAGTGTAACCGCAGGCCAGTATGATAGATCACGCTCATACAGTGTAACCGCACGCCAGTATGATAGATCACACTCATACAGAGTAACCGCAGACCAGTATGATAGATCACACTCATACAGTGTAACCGCACGCCAGTATGATAGATCACACTCATACAGTGTAACCGCAGGCCAGTATGATAGATCACACTCATACAGTGTAACCGCAGGCCAGTATGAGAGATGACACTCATACAGTGTAACCGCAAGCCAGTATGATAGATGACACTCATACAGTGTAACCACACGCCAGTATGATAGATCACACTCATACAGTGTAACCGCACGCCAGTATGATAGATCACACTCATACAGTGTAACCGCAGGCCAGTATGATAGATCACACTCATACAGTGTAACCGCAGGCCAGTATGATAGATCACACTCATACAGTGTAACCGCACGCCAGTATGATAGATCACACTCATACAGTGTAACCGCACGCCAGTATGATAGATCACACTCATACAGTGTAACCGGACGCCAGTATGATAGATCACACTCTTACAGTATAACCGCACGCCAGTATGATAGATCACACTCATACAGTATAACTGCACGCCAGTATGATAGATCACACTCATACAGTATAACCGCACGCCAGTATGATAGATCACACTCATACAGTATAACTGCACGCCAGTATGATAGATCACACTCATACAGTATAACCGCAGGCCAGTATGATAGATCACACTCATACAGTGTAACCGCACGCCAGTATGATAGATCACACTCATACAGTGTAACCGCAGGCCAGTATGATAGATCACACTCATACAGTGTAACCGCAGGCCAGTATGATAGATCACACTCATACAGTGTAACCGCAGGCCAGTATGATAGATCACACTCATACAGTGTAACCGCACGCCAGTATGATAGATCACACTCGTACAGTATAACCGCACGTCAGTATGATAGATCACACTCATACAGTATAACCGCACGTCAGTATGATAGATCACACTCATACAGTGTAACCGCAGGCCAGTATGATAGATCACACTCACAGTGTAACCGCACGCCAGTATGATAGATCACACTCATACAGTGTAACCGCAGGCCAGTATGATAGATCACACTCATACAGTGTAACCGCAGGCCAGTATGATAGATCACACTCATACAGTGTAACCGCAGGCCAGTATGATAGATCACACTCATACAGTATAACCGCAGGCCAGTATGATAGATCACACTCATACAGTGTAACCGCAGGCCAGTATGATAGATCACACTCATACAGTGTAACCGCAGGCCAGTATGATAGATCACACTCATACAGTATAACCGCACGTCAGTATGATAGATCACACTCATACAGTATAACCGCACGTCAGTATGATAGATCACACTCATACAGTGTAACCGCAGGCCAGTATGATAGATCACACTCATACAGTGTAACCGCACGTCAGTATGATAGATCACACTCATACAGTGTAACTGCACGCCAGTATGATAGATCACACTCATACAGTGTAACCGCAGGCCAGTATGATAGATCACACTCATACAGTGTAACTGCACGCCAGTATGATAGATCACACTCATACAGTGTAACCGCAGGCCAGTATGATAGATCACACTCATACAGTGTAACCGCAGGCCAGTATGATAGATCACACTCATACAGTGTAACCGCACGCCAGTATGATAGATCACACTCATACAGTGTAACCGCACGCCAGTATGATAGATCACATACAGTGTAACCGCACGCCAGTATGATAGATCATACTCATACAGTGTAACCGCAGGCCAGTATGATAGATCACACTCATACAGTGTAACCGCAGGCCAGTATGATAGATCACACTCATACAGTGTAACCGCACGCCAGTATGATAGATCACACTCATACAGTATAACCGCACGCCAGTATGATAGATCATACTCATGTATTCTGACAGCTGTATAATAATAACAATAATAATTGTGATAATCACAATACTACTACTACAAATGATGATAATAGTAATAATTATATTACTACTACTACTGTTATTTTATTGATATACTACTACTATTACTATTAATATACTACTACTATTACTATTAATATACTACCACTACTACTAATAATATTATTATTATTAATAAATTAATCAGGAATTCAGAATTAAAAAAAATATATATTTTAAGCTTAAATTTTCAGCATAATTGCTTGTATTTCAAACTTCTGTTTCCAGCTTTAGCGTTGCTGTTCTCGGCTATTATTCTGTTGAGCTTCAATGTTCGCTTTCAGTTTCGATTTTTTCCATTTAAGTTGAGGAGGAGGAGGCGCAGCACGCGACCCTCACAGCGACTCCCAGGATACTGCCAATGTTCACCTCAATGTTGACGAATACATAAATAACCCACAAATAGGAGTGAGAAGCTTACGGCGACGTTTCGGTCCGATTTAGACGATTTACAAAATCACACTAATAAGAAAAGTGAGGAAGCCAGTATATATACAGGAGAGGGGACAGGGAAGGGACCAAGAGAGGAAGAAAAAGAAGTAGTAGTAATAGTAATGCTGGTAGTAGAAGTAGTAGTGGGAGTAGAAAGTAGGGAGAGTAATTTTAGTGGCACAAGAAATGGAAGGATAGTAAAGGGTGAATGGAGACAAAAGTAATGGTAGCAACAGTAAGTAATAGTAGCCTTCAGAGTCGCTGTCTTGTTGAATCATACCTTACACACAACCTTCCTTGTATGAATCTTAGTCGTGGCTTTGTCTCTGTACATGCCTTCCTTTCTCATTATATTATTAAATGCTCCAAACTTTAGAACACTCGTGACTTGACATGATCCTTTCTTCTTCTCCTCCTCTCCCTACCTTTACTCCTTTCCTATTTTTCCCATTTTTCTTTTTTTGTTTTCCTTTCTTCTCCCTATATCTGTTCTGCCCTTCAGTTCCCCCACCCCTTTCCCCTGTGTTTCTGGTCCAATCCCTTGTTGGCCTGTAGATCTCCTGCAGTGCTCCTTGTTCTTGTCCTTAGACTTACCCCACTTCTACTACTACTACTACTACTACTACGTCCACCATTCCACTATTGCTACCATTACTTTTGCCGCCATTCACCTTTCACTCCCTTTCTATGTATTGTGCCACTAAAACTACTCTCCTTACTTTCAACTACCACTATTACATCCACTACCAGCCTTATCATCACCACCACTTCTTTTTCTTCCTCTCCTGGTCCTGTCCCTGTCCCCCTCACCTATACATACTGGCTCCCTCACTTTTTGTGTTAGTGTGACTTTGTATGTAGTCCAAGTCGGACCGAAACGTCGTCGTAAGTTTCTCTCTGCTATGTGCGGGTTATTTGTGTATTGTCCCAGTCACGGTATTGTGACTTGTTCTTTGTCGACGAATGTCTGTGTCAGTGTGTTCTTCGGGCGGTAGGTGGAGGGGCGGCCAGGTGGAGGGGTTGCCAGGTGGAGGATGACCAGGTGGAGGGGCGGCCAGGTAGAGGGTGGCCAGGTGGAGGGCTGCCAGGTAGAGGGCTGCCAGGTGGAGGGTGATGGGAGACAATCATCGGTATAAGGGAACTAATCCAGAATATTCTCCGACTCCTCGAGTCGTTCATTACGACTTTTCCTGTATTACTTTGGTTTTGAAGGATAGAGGACTGCATATATGCTATATATGTTTAACAATTCACAAGCAGGCGAAATTATTTATAAGCATTATCTCTCAGTCCACAGCAGGATTCGAACCTACATTGCGTCAAAGTACGTAGTACCTTCTGGCCTAGTGGAGAAAGTACTACGTACTGTGATGCAGAGTATGTAGGTCCGAATCCTGCTATAGACTGGGAGATTATGTTTGTATACTATATATATATATATATATACATATATATACATATATAACCGTTGTGGGATCTGATAGTGAGGTGCTGGCCGACCCCTTACATAGCTTCCTTGGATGCTTCACTTTCATAGTTCCTTGATAATGTGAGTAGTCACGAAAGCGCTTGGAATTTCTCTATTCTTTCAGAGTGGTTGTTTTGCATATATATATATATATATATATATATATATATATATATATATATATATATATATATATATATATATATATATATATATATATATATATATATATATATACGTATATATATTCTGTGTTGTGGGAGGGACAGTAGCGGCTAATGCAACATGTCTCAGATGTGAAACTCTTATAATAAACCACTGTTGCTGCATGACGCAGCTAAAGGCTGCTACTTCCGAGTCAAGTGATTCCAGATAAGTTGAGTTGAAAGTTCACATGTTTCACACACAGATTCCTGTGTCTGGGTCAACACCCACACACAGAAATGTGTGTTGGGTGTGACAAGTTATTTTGTTTATACTGCTGAATTCATAGGCTAAAAACTGTTAACCTTCCTCAGCTTAGTTCAAGTCTCAGCCTTCTCTGAGGTATACCTAAGCTTAGTTGAAACCTCACCAGTCTCTAAGCTAACCCGGGAATACCACCCTAAACAGCCGGCCAACATCTGGGTACCTACTTACTACTAGGTGAACAGGGGTAGTAGGTACGAGGGCTCATAAAGAATTAGACACATGAACAACATCCACGTATCTCATGTGTCTAATTCTTCATCTTGACAGTATGGTGTACCAGTCATGTACGCGAGGGATCACGCCCACGTCTCCCTCACACTCCTGGATTATTGTACTATGACACAAGCGCTAATCCTCTATGGGTCATCTTCCGCACCAGGATCGAGCACAGGCTATTCGATCGTGAGAAACGAGTACTTGTGTACATACAGATATTCACGGAGGTCAGAAGTTAGTTTGCAAGTGCACGATAAGTAACCAACTCACATTACCTAATATGTTACGAGCGGATGTTACAAGGCAGGTGTGCCAAGCAGGTGTGACAAAAGGATGATGTGGGTGGGCAGGTGTGGGCAGTGGGCGGAACACAGGAGGTTACACTTTCTTGGCCAGAAGGAAAGTGGGTGTTTGTGGGCAATTAGAGTTGCTAGTCTTACTGTCTAGGGCGTTGGTTCTGAAACTGGGGTCCACGGACCCCCGAGCGGTCCACGGCAGGGCTATGAAAATATAGAAAACTTGCAAATAAACCTGAGAATTTCAGAAAGAAAGGGAGGCGTTGAGCAGTTTATTGCCAATGGGGGGAGGGGTTCTTCTCCATTTTCCATCTCATTTGTGACATGACAATGGTCCAGAAGGGACCGAAACGTCGTCCAAAATTTCTTCTTCAAAGTTATTTATTTATGAAAACCCGAATTATTTAAAAAAAATATTATTTTTAAAAATGTTTTCCAGCATATTGGTAGACATTACTGTCTTAACAAAATATATATTTTTTTTATTTCTACATCATAAAGTCAAGGAAAATCATGGAAAACCATGAGTTGTCATGGAAAGCCAGGAACATGCATGGAGAGCCAGGAACATGCATGGAGAGCCAGGAACATGCATGGAGAGCCAGGAACATGCATGGAAAGCCAGGAACATGTATGGAAAGCCAGAAACATGCATGGAGAGCCAGGAACATGCATGGAGAGCCAGGAACATGCATGGAGAGCCAGGAACATGTATGGAAAGCCAGAAACATGCATGGAAAGCCAGAAACATGCATGGAAAGCCAGGAACATGCATGGAGAGCCAGGAACATGCATGGAGAGCCAGGAACATGCATGGAGAGCCAGGAACATGCATGGAGAGCCAGGAACATGCATGGAGAGCCAGGAACATGCATGGAGAGCCAGGAACATGCATGGAGAGCCAGGAACATGCATGGAGAGCCAGGAACATGCATGGAGAGCCAGGAACATGCATGGAGAGCCAGGAACATGCATGGAGAGCCAGGAACATGCATGGAGAGCCAGGAACATGTATGGAAAGCCAGAAACATGCATGGAAAGCCAGAAACATGCATGGAAAGCCAGGAACATGCATGGAGAGCCAGGAACATGCATGGAGAGCCAGGAACATGTATGGAAAGCCAGAAACATGCATGGAAAGCCAGAAACATGCATGGAAAGCCAGAAACATGCATGGAAAGCCAGGAACATGCATGGAAAGCCAGGAACATGCATGGAAAGCCAGGAACATGCATGGAAAGCCAGGAACATGCATGGAAAGCCAGGAACATGCATGGAAAGCCAGGAACATGCATGGAAAGCCCCAAAGAAAACCCAGGGAAAGCCATGAATCAGCTAAGGAACGCCATGAAAAACCAGGGAAAGCTACGGATAAGCTATGAAAAGGCTAAGAAAGCTCAATAAAGTTATGGAGAGCTAAAGAAACACAGCGAAAGTTAATAAGAAATAAGAAATCAATAGAAATTTATGAGAAGATATTAAAAGTGATATATAAGGCTGTAAAAGTCATGGAAAAGGTCACGAAAACGACGGCAAGTCATGAAACCCTATAAAAGTCTATAAGAATAAATACTATGAAAAACTCTAGAGATAGTTATGAAAAACTCTGCCAACCTGAAAAACTAAGCACGAAAAAACTGTGAAATTCTATGAAGATTGATGAAAAACTATGAGAAAGTTATAAAAATTAAAAAAAAAAATGTAAATGCCATGAACAAACAGGAAAACGGGATAGGAAGGCATGAGAATCTAAATAAATACCATGGAAAGTAATGGCAAGCAAGTCAATCCAGTCTGGAACACACACAGTGGAATGTGGAGGCGCACACGGCGGGAGGCAGGTGAGCAGTCTGGCTTCACAAGGTTGTGAGATCGATCCAGTGTGTGGATCCTGCCCGGGACTGGTACAGTCCAGTGTCTGGGTCCTGCCCGGGGCTGGTACAGTCCAGTGTCTGGGTCCTGCCCGGGACTGGTACAGTCCAGTGTCTGGGTCCTGCCCGGGGCTGGTACAGTCCAGTGTCTGGGTCCTGCCCGGGGCTGGTACAGTCCAGTGTCTGGGTCCTGCCCGGGGCTGGTACAGTCCAGTGTCTGGGTCCTGCCCGGGGCTGGTACAGTCCAGTGTCTGGGTCCTGCCCGGGGCTGGTACAGTCCAGTGTTTGGGTCCTGCCCGGGGCTGGTACAGTCCAGTGTCTGGGTCCTGCGCGGGGCTGGTACAGTCCAGTGTCTGGATTCTGCCCGGGGCTGGTACAGTCCAGTGTCTGGATCCTGCCCGGGGCTGGTACAGTCCAGTGTGTGGATCCTGCCCGGGGCTGGTACAGTCCAGTGTTTGGGTCCTGCCCGGGGCTGGTACAGTCCAGTGTCTGGATTCTGCCCGGGGCTGGTACAGTCCAGTGTGTGGATCCTGCCCGGGGCTGGTACAGTCCAGTGTCTGGGTCCTGCCCGGGGCTGGTACAGTCCAGTGTCTGGGTCCTGCCCGGGGCTGGTACAGTCCAGTGTGTGGATCCTGCCCGGGGCTGGTACAGTCCAGTGTTTGGGTCCTGCCCGGGGCTGGTACAGTCCAGTGTCTGGGTCCTGCCCGGGGCTGGTACAGTCCAGTGTGTGGATCCTGCCCGGGGCTGGTACAGTCCAGTGTCTGGGTCCTGCCCGGGGCTGGTACAGTCCAGTGTCTGGGTCCTGCCCGGGGCTGGTACAGTCCAGTGTTTGGGTCCTGCCCGGGGCTGGTACAGTCCAGTGTCTGGGTCCTGCCCGGGGCTGGTACAGTCCAGTGTTTGGGTCCTGCCCGGGGCTGGTACAGTCCAGTGTCTGGGTCCTGCCCGGGGCTGGTACAGTCCAGTGTCTGGGTCCTGCCCGGGGCTGGTACAGTCCAGTGTCTGGGTCCTGCCCGGGGCTGGTACAGTCCAGTGTTTGGGTCCTGCCCGGGGCTGGTACAGTCCAGTGTCTGGGTCCTGCCAGGGGCTGGTACAGTCCAGTGTCTGGGTCCTGCCCGGGACTGGGACAGTCCAGTGTCTGGGTCCTGCCAGGGGCTGGTACAGTCCAGTGTGTGGATCCTGCCCGGGACTGGGACAGTCCAGTGTCTGGGTCCTGCCCGGGGCTGGTACAGTCCAGTGTCTGGGTCCTGCCCGGGGCTGGTACAGTCCAGTGTCTGGGTCCTGCCCGTGGCTGGTACAGTCCAGTGTCTGGGTCCTGCCCGGGGCTGGTACAGTCCAGTGTCTGGGTCCTGCCTGGGGCTGGTACAGTCCAGTGTTTGGGTCCTGCCCGGGGCTGGTACAGTCCAGTGTCTGGGTCCTGCCTGGGGCTGGTACAGTCCAGTGTTTGGGTCCTGCCCGGGGCTGGTACAGTCCAGTGTTTGGGTCCTGCCCGGGGCTGGTACAGTCCAGTGTCTGGGTCCTGCCCGGGGCTGGTACAGTGCAGTGTCTGGGTCCTGCTATGAGCTGGTACAGTCCAGTGTCTGGGTCCTGCCCGGGGCTGGTACAGTCCAGTGTCTGGGTCCTGCCCGGGGCTGGTACAGTCCAGTGTCTGGGTCCCGCCATGAGCTGGTACAGTCCAGTGTCTGGGTCCCGCCATGGGCTGGCACAGTCCAGTGTCTCGGTTCTGCCAAGGGCTGGTACAGTTCAGTGTCTGGGTCCTGCAAAGGGCTGGTACAGTCCAGTGTCTGGGTCCCGCCATGGGCTGGTACAGTCCAGTGTCTGGGTCCTACCCGGGGCTGGTACAGTCCAGTTTCTGGATCCTGCCCGGGGCTGGTACAGTCCAGTGTCCGGGTATTGCCAAGGGCTGGTACAGTCCAGTATATGGGTCCTACCCGGGGCTGGTACAGTCCAGTGTCTGGGTCCTACCCGGTCCTACCCAATGTCTGGGTTCTGCCAAGGGCTGGTACAGTCTAGTATCTGGGTCCTGCCAAGGGCTGGTGCAGTACAATATATGGGTCCTACCCGGGGCTGGTACAGTCCAGTGTCTGGGTCCTACCCGGGGCTGGTACAGTCCAGTTTCTGGATCCTGCCCGGGGCTGGTACAGTCCAGTGTCCGGGTATTGCCAAGGGCTGGTACAGTCCAGTATATGGGTCCTACCCGGGGCTGGTACAGTCCAGTGTCTGGGTCCTACCCGGTCCTACCCAATGTCTGGGTTCTGCCAAGGGCTGGTACAGTCTAGTATCTGGGTCCTGCCAAGGGCTGGTGCAGTACAATATATGGGTCCTACCCGGGGCTGGTACAGTCCAGTGTCTGGGTCCTACCCGGGGCTGGAACAGTCCATTATCTGGGTCCTACCCGGGGCTGGTACAGTCCAGTGTCTGGGTCCTGCCAAGGGCTGGTACAGTCCAGTATATGGGTCCTATCCGGGGCTGGTACAGTCCAGTGTCTGGGTCCTACCCGGTCCTACCCAATGTCTGGGTTCTGCCAAGGGCTAGTACAGTCTGGTATCTGGGTCCTACACAGGGCTGGTACAGTCCAGTGTCTGGGTTCTGCCAAGGGCTGGTACAGTCTAGTATCTGGGTCCTGCCAAGGGCTGGTGCAGTACAATATATGGGTCCTACCCGGGGCTGGTACAGTCCAGTGTCTGGGTTCTACCCGGGGCTGGAACAGTCCATTATCTGGGTCCTACCCGGGACTGGTACAGTCTAGTGTCTGGGTCCTACCCGGGGCTGGAACAGTCCATTATCTGGGTCCTACCCGGGGCTGGTACAGTCTAGTATCTGGGTCCTGCCAAGGGCTGGTGCAGTACAATATATGGGTCCTACCCGGGGCTGGTACAGTCCAGTGTCTGGGTCCTACCCGGGGCTGGTACAGTCCAGTTTCTGGATCCTGCCCGGGGCTGGAACAGTCCATTATCTGGGTCCTACCCGGGGCTGGTACAGTCTAGTGTCTGGGTCCTACCCGTGGCTGGCGCAGTCCAGTGTGTGGATCCTGCACTCTGCACTATTCCTTTCGCGTGCACTGACCTACAGGGAGCTGCGGTTACGCAAAGGATCGTTTACAAAGGATGATACGAATATGTGGATTGTACTTTTATCCACTAGTTGATGATGAAAAACACTTAAGGTGCCAGGACAATGTCTTGGGCTTCTTATGAGTTCATTGATATTGAACTTTGCTAAAATTCTATTTTCTATATGCTAAAAATTTAAAAATCCATGTCCCTACATTTGTAGTTATACTCATTAACTTCACTGGTATGGGTCCTCACTCCATGATTACATCTGTCCTATTCTTTCCCAGAGATTCATGTAGACCATTGCTACTGTTTTTTATTTCTTCCTAAGCTTCATTGATTTTGTCGTTTTATCTAATAGCAGTGACAAGCATAAACTCCATTTTTTAAACCTCTGCTCACTGGGGTTGCGTAGGTCATAAATTTTCATAAACTTAGTAAGCTGATGTTTCAGTACCCTGTCAAAGATGTTTAATTTAACTGGCCTCCGAGAATTTCACCTGAAACTAATGTATTGGAGTTTTGCATTTCTTTATGGTGTATAAACAGTGGGATTCAGGAATCAGGCCCAGGTGATGCACGCATATGAATGTTTCCTTTTTTGTCAAAGGTTGAAGGATTCGTGCAAATGTTGGATACATAACTTGTAAGGTTGGCAGAGTTAGTGAAAATATGAGCCGAGTCTCATTTTAAAAATTACTAAGGTTTACCATTACAAAGCCGTTTTCTGTTACTATGATAGTGATGCGAAAGATCGTTTTCTGTGGATGGAACATTTGCAGGTGGTACTACTGAGATTATAAGAAGGAAAGCGAAAGGAAGAGATAAGATAAGATAAGATTTCGTTCGGATTTTTAACCCCGGAGGGTTAGCCACCCAGGATAACCCAAGAAAGTCAGTGCGTCATCGAGGACTGTCTAACTTATTTCCATTGGGGTCCTTAATCTTGTCCCCCAGGATGCGACCCACACCAGTCGACT
>NC_091339.1:18057228-18064728 GCF_038502225.1 Cherax quadricarinatus | reverse complement strand
ATGCAGAGAATTCGTAGTTTGGAAGTTAGGAGGAGGTGCGGGATTACCAAAACTGTTGTCCAGAGGGCTGAGGAAGGGTTGTTGAGGTGGTTCGGACATGTAGAGAGAATGGAGCGAAACAGAATGACTTCAAGAGTGTATCAGTCTGTAGTGGAAGGAAGGCGTGGTAGGGGTCGGCCTAGGAAAGGTTGGAGGGAGGGGGTAAAGGAGGTTTTCTGTGCGAGGGGCTTGGACTTCCAGCAGGCGTGCGTGAGCGTGTTTGATAGGAGTGAATGGAGACGAATGGTTTTTAATACTTGACGTGCTGTTGGAGTGTGAGCAAAGTAACATTAATGAAGGGGTTCAGGGAAACCGGCAGGCCGGACTTGAGTCCTGGAGATGGGAAGTACAGTGCCTGCACTCTGAAGGAGGGGTATTAATGTTGCAGTTTAAAAACTGTAGTGTAAAGCACCCTTCTGGCAAGACAGTGATGGAGTGAATGATGGTGAAAGTTTTTCTTTTTCGGGCCACCCTGCCTTGGTGGGAATCAGCCAGTGTGATAATAATAAAAAAAATAAGTACATGAGTGGGAGGGGTTGGATTTGAGTGGGACTTGCACATCAGAGCTTATTTCTTGGGTAGCATTGAAAATTGGGTTGGGCAAATGTTTTGTTAGTGGGATGGATTGTAAAGGACCTGCCTAGTATGGGCCAACAGGCCTCCTGCACTGTTCCTCCTTTCTTATGTTATGTTCTTATTTTTCTCTGGCAGGTGTTAAGTGGGTGGCAGCAAAAGTACGAGTTCCTGCTTGGTGTCGTGAAGGAGCCGAGGCGCCTCCTGCCGGAGTCCCTGATGAAGGAGCTGCAGGTGGTAGAGGCTAAGCGCCAGGGTTACTCCATCGAGCGGGCGCTGGTGCAGGCCAACCTCGATACCTGGGAGACAACCATGGGCGGTAACAAGGCTAGGAAGCTCGTAGAAAGGTATGGCATTACCATTATTTTTTTTTTTTGGTTGTTCTTAGTCATAACATTCGTCCAGGAAAAGAAATCCTGTACGAGGTATCAGGAGCTTATGATCATGGGTTCGGTTGTGCCATAGGAACTGAGGCAGGAGCGAGGCAAGAGGCAACTGCTGGTGTATGGTGCCGTAGACGGCCCTATAGTCCTGTAGTGTGATATGGCACAGCGAGTGCTCTTATTGGATGGACTCTGTGATCTATACATTCTGGATTCTGTGATCTACACATTCTGAACTCTGGGTTCTACAGATTCTAGACTCTGTGATCTACACATTCTAGACTGTTATCGACACATTCTGGATTCTTTGATCGACACATTCCTGCATACGAGAACAGAACACGGCACATAACACACGAATAACACACCTGCTGCACAACTGTATTTGCCATGTGAGCAAGCTAGCAGGTGTAAGAAAACTTGT
Organism: Cherax quadricarinatus; assembly: GCF_038502225.1. Classification (NCBI taxonomy): domain Eukaryota; kingdom Metazoa; phylum Arthropoda; class Malacostraca; order Decapoda; family Parastacidae; genus Cherax; species Cherax quadricarinatus. The sequence goes on along the minus strand of NC_091339.1, from coordinate 18,063,309 downwards.
CTATACCTCGCGTTTTAAGCGAGGAACGAACCTGGGTTTTTCTGGTTGGGTACTGACTGCTGTAAGCACAAAGACTCCTAACAAATCTACATACTCGAAGACTGAACTGTGCAGGTTTATACGCCGGTATATACACATTCACATGTATACATACATACATACGTTCACAAGTACACAAAAACTTACAGGTATAAATGAACAAACTTAAGCACTCACATACATACACACATACATATACTGCATATGTACACGAATAAGCATTCATATGTATACATAAGTATAAGAATACATCCGTACGCGCCTATAGCATAAACTATTTACAAATGCTTTATCTCAGATCACCAGAGGATTCGAACCTATAAACTTCACTCTCCAAAAGAGCAAAGTCTGGGCTGCCAAATGTGTGTGTGTGTGTGTGTGTGTGTGTGTACTCACCTATTTGTACTCACCTATTTGTGGTTGCAGGGGTCGAGTCCTAGCTCCTGGCCCCGCCTCTTCACCGGTTGCTACTAGGCCCTCTCTCTCCCCGCTCCATGAGCTTTATCAAACCTCGTCTTAAAACTGTGTATGGTTCCTGCCTCCACTACGTCATTTTCTAGGCTATTCCACTGCCTTACAACTCTATGACTGAAGAAATACTTCCTACTATCTCTCTGACTCATTTGTGTCTTCAACTTCCAATTGTGGCCTCTTGTTTCTGTGTCCCCTCCCTGGAACATCCTGTCCTTGTCCACCTTGTCTATTCCACGCAGTATTTTATATGTCGTTATCATGTCTCCCCTGTCCCCTCCTGTCCTCCAGTGTCGTCAGGCCGATTTCCCTTAATCTTTCTTCATAGGACATTCCCCTTGTGTGTGTGTGTGTGTGTGTGTGTGTGTGTGTGTGTGTGTGTGTGTGTGTGTGTGTGTGTGTGTGTGTGCGTGTCTGTACCTGGAGAGGGTTTAGGGGGTCAGCGCTCCCGCGGCCCGATCTGTAACCAGGACTCATGGTGGATCAGGGCCTGATCAACCAGGCTGTTACTGTTGGCCGCACGCAACCCGACGTATCTTCTTGTATACTTAACTTAAGACGCAAGTCTGGGTGACGGGAAGTGTGTTTGAAAGAGCGAAGAGAAAGAATCAAGTTAGACTCCTAGGATATAGATGCTACTGCACCAGGTGTGTGTGAAAAATCTGACAGCTGCAGTAAGATCTCGACAGGATGCGGAAATACTACAGCAGGTGGCTACGATAGTCTAACCTTAACGAGGCACAATAATAATTCTTCCTGCCCGTGTCCTCGGAAAAACAGAGCAATAACAGAGTCGCCGATATCTTGTGAGAGGCTGGGAGCCTCATCCAGGCTTCTTGTCAAGGTGCGTCGGAAATGACTTGCAGAGGAACCTCTCTTTGTACACCTGCCGCCCCACGCCAGACTACCAAACCCACGCCAAACCACCAGACCCACGGTAAACCGCTCCACCTACGCTTAATTCAGTCTTCAAGTCCTAAGGGTAATATAAACAACCACCAAGTTGCTTTAATGAGTCATAAATTTCAGTGTCCTTAACGAGACAAAGACGCAGGTTTCGTGTCTTCTCGGAACATTTGAAAGCTGGTAAAGCCAAGAAGCTTTTCAGTTTTTCTCTGTGTCTGTGTTGTCTAATCTTTCTAAGATAATTTGTTCTTCTGTTCACATCATGTCATGTGTATGCTAGGTACTGGATAAGTTGACTCCAATTATTATGTAGATAATCTCATAGGTTCATGATGTACCTCGTATACATGCTGTGGGCGGTAGTCATAACATTACAGAGGTACAAAATGGATGCAGAGTACGGACGGACTGTTGAGTACTAACCTTAAGGTGATGTGTTACCCTCATCAAACGATAACACATCAGTCATTGTTGATAATCTTTTAATGATGAGTTATGTTGAATTGTGCTAGCATCTGCGCAACTTGCATCTGCGCAACTTGCATCTGCGCAACCTGCATCTGCGCAACCTGCATCTGCGCAACCTGCATCTGCGCAACTTGCATCTGCGCAACTTGCATCTGCATCTGCGCAACTTGCATCTGCTCAACTTGCATCTGCATCTGCGCAACTTGCATCTGCGCAACTTGCATCCGCGCAACTTGCATCTGCGCAACTTGCATCTGCGCAACTTGCATCTGCATCTGCGCAACTTGCATCTGCTCAACTTGCATCTGCATCTGCGCAACTTGCATCTGCGCAACTTGCATCCGCGCAACTTGCATCTGCGCAACTTGCATCTGCGCAACTTGCATCTGCGCAACTTGCATCCGCGCAACTTGCATCTGCGCAACTTTCATCTGCGCAACTTGCATCTGCGCACATCTTTTAATTTACACCTAACTGTTTTGTGGTTAATTTTTTAACAAAATTTGCTCTATAAAAACTAGCAAAATTATAAAATATATGAAACAAAAACCCAGATATTTCACAATATTTTCACGTTTTGAAACTTGTTCAAGCATGTTTAGAAAATTCTCTCGTTAGTTTTTTCTAACAGCATTTGGCAATGCCAGCTGGTCTCCCTCGCCATAGTATAACTACTCTGGTCATCACTCTGCTACGCTATATTGACCTTTACGATGCTACATCACAAATTATAGTGCTTGAATTGCTTATTTACCCATAATTTGCATTGACGACAACTGTTGTAGTTCATTTTCCTGTGGCATTTGTGAGTGGTTATGATTTTTTTTTTCCATGATTACGTCTTCATCCTTCCACTGAGCTTGTGTAAGTGCCATTCACAATGTTAATCATCATAGGTAAACGTAGTTCCTTCTTGTTCTAACTTTGTAAAATGTCGTATAGATCAGGATAACCATTCAATATGTGGTATAAAATTTTTTGAAAATAGAAATTATTATTATTATTATTATTTCTCGTGGTGAGAATTCTCAACATCCTGACACCTGACAGATCCAGTCTCCTCATCAACATTCCACACAGACAATGCACAGCAGAGGTGCGGTATTTCCTCCAATAGTCTGCTGTCTGAACAACCTATCCTTTTTACCGCCTAGCGTGTACCTACCCACCTTCTGTAAACCCACCTACTTGCCTACCCATCCGCCTTCTGTCAAAGGCGGGTCACTGACCACCTATGATTCCCCATCTATAATTAGCCACTGGGGTAAAGAATCCACCGATGCCTCGCCCTCGGAAATGGAACATAAATACCCAAAACACCACGAAAGCGAGTTTTTTCTTCTTAAAAATATTACCTGGTTAAAATAATTGAACTTAATGAAGAAGAAGAAGAAGAAGAAGAAGAAGAAGAAGAAGAAGAAGAAGAAGAAGAAAAGAAGAAGAAAACAAGATATGCATGGGTTATGTAACTCTAGAGGATAACGCAATAAAGACAGGTACGGCGGCTTATTTTCATCATGGGATGACAACCCACAATAACTGACTAACTTTTATGTACCAACTGTCTGACAGGTAAACAAGGCCAGCGGATGTAAGGAAACTTGCCCATTCGTCTTGCCCGCCTGAGAAATGAATCCCTGCGGTTGTTATCTGTGAGCTCTATCAATGATCAACGGTAAGAAGCACTCAAAGAAAAATCAGTGATGCTGAGAGAAGGGGTGACACCTTAAGTGTTTCCTGACGCGGGTCTTAGTCATATAATGATCCGCAGCTGGAGCTGCTGGTCATCTGACCAAGGCCTTCCGCTGGCTTACTCCTTTAAAAATTATGGTTATGATTCTAACCATTAGTGTATGTTGAGAGGAGGACTGACATCTTTAATAAAGCATGGAGAGTATTCAGTATATTGTGTTATATCATGACAACTGTGGTGTGACACACTTCCACACAATGGGGCGGTGTCTTGTCGATAAATAATGAGATAAAAGAATGTCATTGTTTACATTAATTGCTTCAGGAAAGTGCGAAGAATGTGTCTGTTATCCACGTCTGAATCTGTACGTTCGTGTATCAATTATTTTTTTTCATTTTCCCCAACAAATAGTAAAAAACTTGCAAGGGAAAGTAGAGATAAAAAGTTGCTTACATTATGAGTAGCCCAGTTGAGACTCTTCCAGGTCGCTTGCACAAGACACAACTGCATAATTCCCCACAAAAACTGAAATTAGTTTGTTGTGCATAAAGTCACGTTCGATGCCCTCGTTAAAGATGTGAATGTGGAGATACTTGTAGTCAGAACTTGCCAGAGACACATGTATGTGAGGATATTTTGCAAAAATGACCCGCACATAGGAGAATGTATTATTCCAGTTACGGTACTGTGCCTTCTTGTTCTTTACAGGATATTTTGCTTTATGTATCATTATGGACAGGGTATTGATGATGCACATATACTGGAGGTAAACAGTGGGATATAAGTACTGGTGTCAGTGAGTGGGGAATATATTATTATCAGGGGGTGAGAGGACTGGAAGCCGGCAGTTGGTTGTGTATTAATGGCAACAAGATCATTGTTGATCATGCAGCTGGACGAAGGGCGCACAAAGTTTATTGTTGATCGGGGGTAAAAAGCTGACCTCACTTTTTATATATGGTTGGTATTTCCTGGGCAGACATAGAGGCGAGGTCTAGCATGATTGTGGAAATTATTTTTTAAGCTTCCAGAGAGAGATATACCTTTGATATTCCTATGACGAGTTCCGAGAATTTTTCTACTCCCGGAGCCCGGCTATGGGCCAGGCTCGTTTGGTGCTTGCCTGGTCAACCAGGTTGTTGCTACTGATGGCCCGTTGACCCACATATCCATCACAGCTTGGATGATCTAGCACTTGGTGAAGAAACTTGTCCAGTTTCCTCTTGGCTTTGAAGAATGATAAACAACAGAACAACAACCAAACCATCAGTAAAGATCGGAAATATTTACTTATGAATTTGTGCAGAATAAGCTTACTGAAGGAAACTTCTAAAATGCAACTGGGAAAAAAACATAGGTATAAACGAAATGCTGAGAACTTTCCTCTTTACCAAGATGATGCTGAAGTCAGCAGAGTTGACGAGACAACATGAAGATCACAAGCTGGAAGCTGACTTCAAGGAAACTTAACAGTGATAGACTTCCTCAAGGGCTACCGACATATCCTCAGAACCATAAAAGCATCAACTAACTATATGGAAAGTTGGGTACAAGTTATGAGAGGCAGAATGCGTAGGGAAAAACGTCAAGGGAGAATCCACACTCTGAATCTAATAGCAAATTATGGGTCATAAGATCAAGACTGTTTTATTATAATGTCTTAACTTTTAAAGGATAGCATTGACGATTATACTGTGTAACAGAATGGGAAAGAAGGATCACAATACAATAGACAAAGTGAATGTTCTCAAATTTCCGGAGATGATGAAAGCAGAGGTGAGATGAAGGTTAAGGCTTTAAAAGGTGTGGCGCTATCGTCGACTCTTGATTTTCTTTCCTAAACCGAATAACGATCGTCACTTTTACCTGTGTCTGTACTGGGACTTGTAAGTGGAAGATGAGTCACAGAACTGACGATGGGATTGATATATGTGGAGAGAGAGAGAGAGTTACCTCCGCCAAGGCCGTGGGTGTGTGAGAGGAGAAACTAGGGGACTTTTCATCATGTTTTTCCTGCTGTGGCAATGGCTAGGTCAGAGTGCATGATAGAGGATTTCACATACACCAGAAGCTTCAACTCATTACCCACCAGCTTCCTAAAAGGCACTCAGGTTGCAGAAGGTTCACATGTCGTGCACACCTAGGCTAGCACATACCTAGGTTCACACGTCGTGAACACCTAGGCTAGCACATACCTAGGTTCACACGTCGTGCACACCTAGGCTAGCACATACCTAGGTTCACACGTGCACACCTAGGCTAGCACATACCTAGGTTCACACGTCGTGCACACCTAGGTTCACACGTAATGTGAACCCAACTGGATAAACTTTCCTGTACGATGAAGTGTGACAGGAAAGCTATCTATGCGTGATAAGAATAAATTTATATTTTGCCACCGAAGCGGTTAGTTTACGGTGCGCCCCATACCCATCTTGAGGGTAAGACACATGTGCAACATCTGGGTATCTTTATTGTAGACGTTTCGCCATCCAGTGGCTTTA
>NC_091339.1:18049728-18052228 GCF_038502225.1 Cherax quadricarinatus | reverse complement strand
ACATACAAGCAAATACATTCCTACATACAAGCAAATACATTCCTACATACAAGCGCATACATTCCTACATACAAGCGAATACATTCCTACATACAAGCGCATACATTCCTACATACAAGCACATACATTCCTACATACAAGCGAATACATTCCTACATACAAGCGCATACATTCCTACATACAAGCGCATACATTCCTACATACAAGCGCATACATTCCTACATACAAGCGCATACATTCCTACATACAAGCGCATACATTCCTACATACAAGCGCATACATTCCTACATACAAGCGCATACATTCCTACATACAAGCGAATACATTCCTACATACAAGCGCATACATTCCTACATAGAAGCGCATACATTCCTACATAGAAGCGCAAACATTCTAATCAGCGCATACGTACGCACATGAGCGCGAAGCAGGAAGATGAGTTCCTCGTCACACACTGCAGCAGTTCGACTCCCACAAGTAACCTAGGTACACAACACACACACACACACACACACACACACACACACACACACACACACACACACACACACACACAAACAAACAAACAAACAAACAAACATATATTTCCGATCTAACACTGTCATCTCGAGTCCATGTACTGGAGGGTTCCTGGTCTAAATCACCTTAAGGCCCCTCCTTGTTTCCTTCCTTTCCTCCCTTCCCTGTTCCTCGATACATCTTGATATCCTCAGTCACTCTCATGGCATTGTCTTAACACCCATGAGTCATTCAGCAGTCTTGGAGACTCGATCCTCCGTCAACTAATCTTTTGGTGATGCCTGATTGATTCACATAACCTCGGATGTGACAGATCACCTTGAGACGTAATACTGTTCACGTAAGAGACTTCAGTCTTGCCAGGAAACAGATATTCCATGGTGGAATATTTGACAATATTCTCACCGCCTATCTGAGGTCTTCCAGCGTAGGCTCTCACACATTAGGCCTCCTACGTTAAGCAACAAAATCATTCAGTATAAAACGTGTGTTAAAAAACACTTGTGTAAATTCAGGGCGGTTACTACAAGAAACGTTTCGCCACGAATGGCTTCAATACTTAATAAATGTCCTGAACTACACACGTGTTCTTTTCCACAGTTTGTAGGCGTCACCCTACTGTTTACTACCTCAGAAGGAGGAGTGATAGTTAAACACAGCTCTTGGGTCTCCCCTCGTAGATGTTACACAGCGCAGGGTAGCCACACCACACACATGTACCCATAAACCTTCCGATACATATACTTATTATAATCATAACTAAGCACTAAACCCTCAAGGATCATACAACGTTGTTCAATACATATAATAAATAACTTTTTACATTATTCAATTTAGAGGATGTCATCCCACCTCGGGTTATTCCCCTCCCCGGGATGTCACCCACGACGGTCGGTTAACACCATGGTACCTATTTACTGCTCAGTGAACCTTGGCAAGTATAAGAAAACATGCTCAATATTTCCACTCATGCCAGGATCGAACCCGGATACCTCAGTTGTGAGCCGAAAGCGCTACTAAGCCACGAATTACATAATTAAACAGTAACGTACACTTCCGGATTGGACGCCTATCCACAGGTAACGAAAGACTCAGGTGTGGCGGAAGCTTGTGCGACAGGTGTATGTGTGTGTGTGTTTCCGCTAGTTGGATGAATTAGCGCGGATAATGAGTGATGCAACCGCAACATTTCTCAACTGGATTAGTCGTCTGCAGCGTATGTGTGTGTGTACTCACCTAGTTGTGGTTGTAGGGGTCGATTCATAGCTCCTGGCCTCGCCTCTTCTCTGGCCGCTACTAGGTCACTCTTCCCACTCCATGAGCTTTATTATACCTCTTCTTAAAGCTATGTATTGATCCTGCCTCCACTACATCACTTCCCAGACTATTCCACTTCCCGACAACTCTGTGACTGAAAAAATACTTCCTAACATCCCTATGATTCATCTGAGTCTTCAGTTTCCAATTGTGACCCCTTGTTGGTGTGTCCCATCTCTGGAACATCCTGTCTCTGTCCACCTTGTCAATTCCTCTTAGTATTTTATATGTCGTTATCATATTCCCCTTATTTCTTCTGTACTTCAGTGTCGTCAGGTCGATTTCTCTTTACCTCTCCTCGTAGAACATACCCCAGTGTGTTTGTGTGTGTGTGTGTATGTGTGTGTGTGTGTGTGTGTGTGTGTGTGTAAGTGGTGTGTGTGTGTGTGTGTGTGTGTGTGTGTGTGTGTGTGTGTGTGTGTGTGTGTGTTTGTGTGTGTGTGTGTGTGTGTGTGTGTGTGTGTGTGTGTGTGTGTTTGTGGTGTGTGTGTGTGTGTGTGTGTGTGTGTGTGTGTGTGTGTGTGTGTGTGTGTGTGTGTGTGTGTGTGTGTGTGTGTATGTGTGTGTGAGAGCGTGAGTGCGAGTGTGAGTGTGAGTGTGTGTGAGTGTGTGTGTGTGTGTGTGTGTGTGTGTGTGTGTGTGTGTGTGTGTGTGTGTGTGTGTG